>NW_024498106.1:0-202 GCF_017590055.1 Onychostruthus taczanowskii | reverse complement strand
GGCTGCTCCAGACACCGCCCAGCCCGGCCTGGAAGGAAGGAAGACGGTCCCACTGCATTTTTGGGATGTTTTCTCTAAACTCCAGAGCCTCCTTTCAGAGGTGGCCCCAAACAGAGCTGCTCAGTGATTTGTGCAGCTACCCCAGAAAGCTCGGCGCTGCCAAAAACAGCAGCAAAGCTGCTGTAGGCACAGCATCCCCAAA
>NW_024498105.1:0-202 GCF_017590055.1 Onychostruthus taczanowskii | reverse complement strand
CTTCAGGTTGATGCTTAGAGGTTTAAATATTGATTTTAAAACCTACTTTTTGGCTTCTGGATTTGAAGTCTTTGGGTTTTTATTATTGGAATGCCCTGACTTTTCCCCAGTGTGATTGCTTCAAGATGTGTTCCCCCTTTAGCATCTTGTATTCATCAAGTTATTTCAGAGAATTACATCAAGTAATAACATCAAGTAATAA
>NW_024498104.1:0-202 GCF_017590055.1 Onychostruthus taczanowskii | reverse complement strand
GCAGAATTTATTTCTGGGCTAAACAGACTAATAGGAATACAGGCATCATAAAGTCACCTCAGGACGTTTCACCCCTTATCCCCATATCGTCTGCTTACTACCAAAGCTAGTATATATTCTAACTCAACACACACATACATTTATATACACATATACACAGTATACAGCTATATACAATGACAGTGATATTCAGCAGACAGTG
>NW_024498103.1:0-202 GCF_017590055.1 Onychostruthus taczanowskii | reverse complement strand
AAAAAAAAACACCCCCAAAACCCCCCCGGGGGTTCCCCTCACGGCCTCACCCGCCAGGGGGCGTCCCACGCCCCTCCCGTCTTTTCCCGCCTTTTTCTCCTCCCTCAGCGCTCACGCTCCGCCCCCTTCCCGGCATGCCCCGCGCGCTATTTAAGCGCCCGTGAGGGAGCGCGACGGCCATTTTGTCCCAGCAGCGATCGGA
>NW_024498102.1:0-202 GCF_017590055.1 Onychostruthus taczanowskii | reverse complement strand
TCATTATAAATTTATTAATATTTGTAAATAGAATAACAATATAATTTAATAATAATCTAATTTAGCGCTAATAATTGAATTTTAAAGTAATTATAATAATAAAGATAGAAATATTTGTAAATATCCAAACTAATAAAATAATGGATACTATTATATTATTATCATTTAATAATAATTTTATTAATTATTAATATTATATTAT
>NW_024498101.1:0-202 GCF_017590055.1 Onychostruthus taczanowskii | reverse complement strand
AAACCTGGGGCAAAGGAGGATTTCCCCAGGACGGGCAGGGTGCCCACCTGCTGGGCGCTGCGGGCGCTGCCCAGGCGCCGCTCCAGCTCGGCGTACTTGCGCCAGTAGCCGTAGCAGTACGGGTAGCGCTGGAAGAACGCGTCGAAGGCGCGCCGGGCGGCCTCCAGCAGCTCCTGGGGGGGAAAAGGGGGGGGAAAGGGGA
>NW_024498100.1:0-202 GCF_017590055.1 Onychostruthus taczanowskii | reverse complement strand
GGGAAAAAACACGGAAATTTGGGAAAAAACCCAGGGACTTGAGGGAAAAAAGAACAGGAATTCTGGGGAAAACCCGAGGAATTTCGGGAAAAAACCCCAGAATTTGGGGAAAATATCTGGAATTTTGGGGGGAAAGGGGCCAGAAATTGTGGGAAAGGGACGGAATTTGCGGGAAAAAATCCAAGAATCCCCAAATTCCTGC
>NW_024498099.1:0-202 GCF_017590055.1 Onychostruthus taczanowskii | reverse complement strand
TGTACCACACCTATATAATGAACAGCAGAATTTGTTCATCTGAGTGTTCACTCTAGTATCAAGGTACAAGTCTGAATATTTGCATGACTGTCCAACAGAATTGTGACTCCTAAAAATAAGATTTAAAATGTATGAAGACATCAATGTAATTTTTTAAGCCTGAATCAAACATGAAAACATTTTTTGTTTAGAAAGCTGCTAG
>NW_024498098.1:0-202 GCF_017590055.1 Onychostruthus taczanowskii | reverse complement strand
TTTGGGGTAAAAATTGGGAATTTGGGGTAAAAATTTGGGGTAAAATTTGGGAATTTGGGGAACTCACTGCGGGTTTCCTCTGGAGCCTCCTCGATGTCAGCCTGGGAAGGAAAAAAATCCCAAAAAATGAAAAATTTTGGGAATTTTCCGGATTTCTGGGAAGGGTTGTGGATTTTGTGGAGGAGTTTTGGGGTTTTTGGGG
>NW_024498097.1:0-202 GCF_017590055.1 Onychostruthus taczanowskii | reverse complement strand
ATTCCAGAGGGAAAACAATGGGAATTCTGATGGGAAAAGAATGGGAATTCCAGAGGGAAAATAAAAATTGGAGAGGGAAAACAATGGGAGTTCCACAGGGAGAAACAATGGGAATTGCAGCAGGAAAATGGGAATTCCCGGAGGAAAACAGCAACTGGGAAATGGGGGAAACCCCATTCCCAGTGCTCCCAGTGCCATCCCA
>NW_024498096.1:3379-4377 GCF_017590055.1 Onychostruthus taczanowskii | reverse complement strand
TTTTGGGGTGTTTTTGCTAATTTCTGACCCTTTTGACCGATTTGGGGTGTTTTTGGGATGTTTTTGGGCTGGTTTGGGGGTGTTTTTGGGCTGGTTTTGGGCTGTTTTCGGGGTATTTCTGACCCTTTTGACCGATTTTGGGGTGTTTTTTGGGTGTTTTTGGGCTGTTTTTGGGTGTTTTTGGGCTGTTTTTGCCGATTTCTGACCCATTTGACCGATTTTGGGTGTTTTTGCCCCAGCACGCGTTCCTGGCCCTGCCCCGCCCCCCAGGGCTGGTCCCGGAGCTGCTGCGCAGAACCAAGATGGCCGCCGGTGAGCAGGTGAGCGCAAACCGGTACGGACCAGTATGGACCAGTATAAACCAGTATGGACCAGTACGGACCAGTATGGACCAGTACGAACCAGTATAGACCAGTACGAACCAGTATAGACCAGTATAAACCAGTATGGACCAGTATGGACCAGTATGGACCAGTATGGACCAGTATGGACCAGTACAGACCACTATGGACCGGTACAGACCAGTATGGAGTAGTGTAAACCAGTATGGACCAGTACGGACCGGTACGGACCAGTATGGACCAGTAGAGACCAATACAGACCAGTATAAACCAGTTCAGACCAGTATGGACCAGTATAAATCATTATGGATCAGTATAGACCAGCATGGACCAGTACGGACCAGTATCGACCAGTATAAACCAGTATAAACTAGTATAGACCAGTATGAACCGGTACAGACCAGTACGGACCAGTACAGACCAGTATAAACCGGTATGGACCAGTATGGACCAGTATAGACCAGTATGGGCCAGTACGGACCAGTATGGATCAGTATGGACCAGTAAAGACCAGTATGGACTAGAACAAACCAGTACAGACCAGTACGGACTAGCACAGGCCAGTATAAACCAGTATAGACCAGCATGAACCAGTATAGACCAGTACAAACCAGTTCAGACCAGTATAAACCAGTACAGACCGGTACGGACCAGTAC
>NW_024498096.1:0-3225 GCF_017590055.1 Onychostruthus taczanowskii | reverse complement strand
GGGAATTTTGGGGGGGAATTTGGGAATTTTGGGAAAATTCGGGAAATTTGGGGGAAGAAATTGGGAATTTTGGGAAAATTTGGGAATTGGGGGGAAAAAATTGGGAATTTGGGGGGAATTTGGGAATTTTGGGGTAAAAAATCAGGAATTTTGGGGGAAAATTTGGGAATTTGGGGGAAAATTTGGGCATTTCGGGGCAAAAAAGAGGGAAATTTGGGAATTTTGGGAAAATTTTGGAAATCTGGGGGGAAATTGGGAATTTTGGGAAAATTTGGGGGGAGAATTGGGAATTTTTGGGGAAATTTGGGCGTTTTGGGGCAATAAATAGGAAAATTTGGGAATTTTGGGGGAAAAGTTGGGGGAATTTGGGGGGAAATTTGGGAATTTGGGGGAAATTTGGAAATTTTGGGGGAAGAAACTGGGAATTTTGGGGACAAAATTGGGAAAATTTGAGAATTTTGGGAGAAAAATTGGGGAAATTTTGGGTGAAAAAATTGGGGAATTTTGGGGGGAAAACTTGGGAATTTGGGCAAATTTTGGATGAAAAAATTGGGGAATTTTGGGGGGAAAATTTGGGAATTTGGCGGGAAAATTTGGGAAACTTGGGAAGAATTTTGGGAAAAAATTGGGGAATTCTGGAGAAACTTGGGGGAAATTTGGGAATTTTGGGGAAAAATTGGGAAAATTTGTAAATTTTGGGGGAAAAATTTGGGAATTTGGGGGAAATTCAGGAATTTTGGGAAGAATTTTGTGGGGAAAAATTGGGAATTTTTGGGGTTAATCTTGGGAGGAATTTGGGAATTTTGGGGGAAAATTGGGGGATTTAGGGGGAATTTTTGGGAGAATCATGGGGAATTTTCAGGGATTTGGGAATTTCTGGGAATTTAGGGAGGAATTTGGAATTTTGAGGGAATTCAGGGTTTTTTTGCA
The DNA here is from genome assembly GCF_017590055.1 of Onychostruthus taczanowskii. NCBI lineage: Eukaryota > Metazoa > Chordata > Aves > Passeriformes > Passeridae > Onychostruthus > Onychostruthus taczanowskii. The sequence goes on along the minus strand of NW_024498096.1, from coordinate 2,295 downwards.
AGAATTTTTGGGAATTTTCATGGATTTGGGGGGGAATTTTAGGAAAATTTGGGGGGAATTTTGGGAAAAATTGGGAATTTTGAGGGAATTTTGGGGAGAATGTGGAGATTTTGGAGGAATTTGGGGAATTCTTGGGAGAATTTTGGGGAATTTTCTGGGATTTGTGGGGATTTTTAAGGAATTTTGGGAATTTTCAGGGTTTTGGGGAAATTTGGGGCAATTTTTGGGAGAAATTTAGGAATTTTCCAGGGTTTTTGGGGAATTCCAGGAGTGTTTTTATGGATTTTGGGGGAATTTTGGGTGGAATTTGGGGTCTCCCTTCCCTTCCCCTCCCCCCTCCCAAAAATCCCCTCCCCAAAAACTTCTGAGGGATTTTTATCCCATTTTTTAATCTTGTTTTTCTCTCAAAAACGTCGAATTTTGTCCCAAAAATTCTTTTAAATTACATTTTTTCCCATTTTTCCCCTCACAAACGACGCGATTTTCCCAATTTTCCCTTTTTCCCCCTCAAAATTTGCATTTTTATTCCTTTTTCCCTCATAAACGGCACCGGTTTTATTCCTTGGTGCTGTTTTCTCTTTTTTCCCTCCTTTTTGCACTTTTTCCCCTCATTTTTCCCTCATTTTTGCCCATTTTCCTCTCGTTTTTCCCTAATTTCCCCATTTTCCCTCATTTTTTCCCTCTTCCCCCTCAAAATTTGCATTTTTATTCCTTTTTCCCTCATAAACGGCACCGGTTTTATTCCTTGGTGCTGTTTTATTTCTCTTTTTTCCCTCCTTTTTGCACTTTTTCCCCTCATTTTCCCTTCATTTTTCCCATTTCCCCTCATTTTTCCCTCATTTTTCCCATTTTCCCTTCATTTTTTCCCATTTTCCTCTCATTTTTTCCTATTTTTTCCCATTTTCCCTTCATTTTTCCCATCAGTTTTCCCCTCATTGTTCCCAATTTCTCCTCCTTTTTTCCCATTTTTTTTGCATTTCTCCTTCATTTTTCCATAATTTTTCTCATTTTCTCCCTCATTTTTCCCCATTTTCCTCTCATTTTTTCCCTAATTTTTCCCATTTTTCTTTCATTTTTTCCCTAATTTTTCCCATTTTCCCCTCCTTTTTTCCCTCATTTTTCCTCTCATTGTTCCCCATTTTCCCCTAATTTTTCCCATTTTTCTTTCATTTTTTCCCTAATTTTTCTCATTTTCTCCCTCATTTTTCCCCATTTTCCCCTCATTTTTTCTCATTTTTACCCATTTTCCCATTATTTTTTCCCATTTCCCCCTCATTTTTCCATAATTTTCTCATTTTCTCCCTCATTTTCTCCCTCATTTTTTCCCTATTTTTTCTCATTTTCTCCCATTTTTCCCATTTCCCCTCATTTTTTCCCATTTTTCCCCATTTTCCCCTCATTTTTTCCCATTTCCCCCTCGTTTTTCCCTTCAGTATTCCCCTCAGTTTTCCCCTGAGCCTCAGTTTTCCCCTCAGTTTCTCCCTCATTTTTCCCTAATTTTTCTTATTTTCTCCCTCATTTTTTCCCATTTTCCTCCATTTTCCTCTCATTTTTCCCCATTCCCCCCCCCATTTTTTCCCTATTTTCCCCTCATTTTTCCCCTCATTTTTTTCTTCAGTTTTCCCTTTTTCCCCTAATTTTTTCCCATTTTTCCCCATTTTCCTCTTTTTTTCCCCTAATTTTTCTCATTTTTGCCTCATTTTTTTCCCATTTTCCCCTTATTTTTTCCTAAATTTTGCCCATTTTACTTTAATTTTTTCCCATTTTATTCCCCTTCAGTTTTCCCCTGAGTTTTTCCCATTTCTCCCTCATTTTTTCCCTAATTTTTCCCCATTTTCCTCTCATTTTTTCCCCTAATTTTTCCCATTTTTGTCTATTTTCCCCTCACTTTTCCCTAATTTTTGCCCATTTTCCTTTCATTTTTTCCAATTTTTTCCCATTTTCCCCTCATTTTTTCCCATTTTCCCGTCATTTTTCCCATTTCCCCCCATTTTTCTCTCATTTTTTCTCTAATTTCCTCTCATTTTTCCCCTAATTTTTTCCCATTTTCTTTTCATTTTCCCTCATTTTTCCCCTCAGTTTTCCCCTCAGTTTCTCCCTCATTTTTCCCTAATTTTTCTTATTTTCTCCCTCATTTTTTCCCATTTTCCTCCACCCTCATCTATTTTTTCCCCATTCCCCCCCCCATTTTTTCCCTAATTTTCCCCTCATTTTTCCCATTTCCCCCCATTTTTTCCCATTTTTCCCATTTTCTCCTCATTTTTTCATAATTTTTCCCATTTTCCCCCATTTTTT
>NW_024498095.1:0-202 GCF_017590055.1 Onychostruthus taczanowskii | reverse complement strand
CCAAAGAACTGCAGGGTTACAGACAGAAAATACAGAAAATATAAATATTTAACACAAATGGAAAAGAGAAAAGCTCAAACCCTAAGGCATCAGGAGCAGCAGCCCCAGCCCACCTGGGGAATCTCCCTCAGTGAAGCCCACTCCCCTCAGAGCAGGACACTCCATCCCACCCTCGGCTCCCTCATCCCAGGGGCTCATTCCT
>NW_024498094.1:0-202 GCF_017590055.1 Onychostruthus taczanowskii | reverse complement strand
GCCAATGGGAGAGGGCGGATGGGTGTCAATCACGGCGGAGGCGGGAAAGAGACAGCCAATGGGAGCGCGGTGCTGGCTGCCAATCAAGGCTGTGGCGGGAGGGTTAACCCCGCCCTCCGGGAGTGTGAGCGAATAGGAACGCGCTCTCTGCTGTCAATCAACACGGAGGGCGTTCAGCACGCCCACAAGAGGCTCTGAGCCA
>NW_024498093.1:0-202 GCF_017590055.1 Onychostruthus taczanowskii | reverse complement strand
GGACAGGGCTGTGGGACACAGCCCCAGCACTGGCACTGCACCGTGGATGTCCATCTGTGTCTGGCACAGGAGAGCACGTCTCTGCTGCTGCCTGGGTCCCTCTGGGTCAGCACCCCTGGCTGTTCTGGGGTCCTGGGAGGGCCACTGCTTTTGGTGTGCCCTTATGGGATGTGACCCTGCTCCTGTGCCCAGCCCTGGGGGC
>NW_024498092.1:0-202 GCF_017590055.1 Onychostruthus taczanowskii | reverse complement strand
TGACTGTTGCTCCTCTTCTTCCTCCCCCTTGTGTTTTTCCAATTTTGCCATCAGCTCTTTGGCAGGGTTGAAGACGCCGTTGGTTTGCTTCTCACAGACGTAGCAGCGCTGGGACTTGCGGTAGTGCTGGAGGGCGCAGCTCTCACAGAAGTAGTGCCGACACTTGGTGACCACGGGGTTCTTGAAGGAACCTCTGCAGATG
>NW_024498091.1:0-202 GCF_017590055.1 Onychostruthus taczanowskii | reverse complement strand
GCAGCCCCGCCGGAGCCCGTCCTGCCGCCGCGGCCGCGCTGCTCCGTGAGGCGGCGGCGCTCGATGCGCTCGGGGCTCGGCCCGGCGAGGCGGTGCCTGTGGCCCGGCGGTGCCATGTCCGCCCCGGCCATGGCGGGCCTGGCGCGGGCCCTGCGGCGGGCGGCGGCTCCCGGGCGGCTCCCCGCGTCCCGCAGAGGGGGCG
>NW_024498090.1:0-202 GCF_017590055.1 Onychostruthus taczanowskii | reverse complement strand
GTCTTGCACCTGAACACTACTTGAAATACCACTCAGGAGAGCAGTCTATGGGTTCTTCCTTCCAAAGAGACTTCAGACGCTGGGTCCAGGCAGCCAGCATCTCCTTCCTCTTCTCCTCAGAGACATTCTCTGGAGCATAACAGATGTGAGGTTCAAGGACTTTGACACCACAGAAGTGCATGATTCCATGCTGGATGCAAAA
>NW_024498089.1:0-203 GCF_017590055.1 Onychostruthus taczanowskii | reverse complement strand
TTTTATTTTATTTTATTTTTAAATTTTTTATTATTTTATTATTCTGTATTGTTTTATATTATTTTATTTCCTTTTAAAATTTTTTTTTACTTTTTATTATTTTATTTTGTATTATTTTATAATTTGATCCGATTATCTTTTATAATTTTTAATTTTCATTTCTTATTTAATTGAAATTTTAAAATTATTTTTAAAATTTTTAT
>NW_024498088.1:0-203 GCF_017590055.1 Onychostruthus taczanowskii | reverse complement strand
ACCAGTCAAAACTGGGGATGAGACTTAGACGATACTTTCATGGGCAGGAGATACGTACAGGGAAGTCCGACTGTAACATTACTTCCTTTCCTTCATAGTTACAGTTACAAAGAAAAGGTCAAGTTTTCACACAATAATTAGGGTTATGTGAGGTGAAATAATTACTATGGAAAGTCTCCCTGTTTTTTCCAAAATCTGGTGAA
>NW_024498087.1:0-203 GCF_017590055.1 Onychostruthus taczanowskii | reverse complement strand
CACCGCCCCGGCACCGCCCCGCTCCGCTCCCCGCTCCGCTCCCCGCCTCCCCCGGGGCCAGCGCCGCCCCCTCGGCAGCCCCGGCCCCGCGGGACCCCCGCGCTGCGGCACCGTCCCCGCTGCCGCCCGGAGCAGGGCTGGAAGGGGCCGTAAAGGTCATCTCGTGCCACCCCCGGCATGGCAGGGACAGCTTCCACTGTCCC
>NW_024498086.1:3125-4398 GCF_017590055.1 Onychostruthus taczanowskii | reverse complement strand
TCAACATCAGCATCAACATCAACATCATCAACATCAACAATGTCAACATCATCATCATTGTCAATGTCATCATCGTCAGCATCAGCATCATCGTCAACATCAGCATCAACATCAACATCATCAACATCAACAATGTCAACATCATCATCATTGTCAATGTCATCATCGTCAGCATCAGCATCATCGTCATCGTCAACACTAACAATGTCAACAACATCAACATCAGCATCATCGTCAACATCAGCATCATCGTCAACATCAGCATCATCATCAACAACGTCAACATCAACACCAGCATCGTCAACATCAACAACGTCGTCAGCGTCATCACCAACACCAATGTCAACACCAACGTCGTCATCATCAACAACCACGTCATGAATATCATCATCAACAACGTCAACATCAACACCAACAATGCTATCAACAATGCTGTCAACAACGTCAACGTCGTCAACAATGTCAACATCAGCCTCATCATCATCAATAACAAAGTCAACAACAACAATAACATCAACAACAATGTCAACAACGCTGTCATCTCCATCAACAACAGCAACATCAACAACGTCAACAGCAACAACGTCACCGCCCCCGGCTTTGGGGAATCCAAACAAACGAGCGGAGAGGGCGGGGAGGGGATGGAAAACAAACGGGAAAATGTAAACACAGGTGTGGGGGGAAAGCGTGTATGTAAAATATTGATGTGTACATATTTAAATATGTAAATAGATTTATGAGCATACATTTAAACATGTATGTAAATATGTAAATATATTTATGTGTGTATCTAAATATGTATGTAAATAGGTAAATATATTTATATGTGTATATTTAAATATGTATTTAAGTATGTAAATAGATTTATGCGTATATATTCGAATATGTATGTAAATAGATTTATGTGTACATATTTAAATATGTGTTTAAATATGTAAAAAATTGATATGTACATATTTAAATATGTATCTATCTAAATATGTACTTAAATATGTAAATAGATTGATGGGTAGAAATTTAAATATGTATGCAAATATGTAAATAGATTGATGTGCATATTTAAATATGTATTTAAATATGTAAATAGATTTGTATAATAGGTATTAGATATAAATTAAAATATTTTGTTACATCATTTATATATAATTCATATTTAATATATTTAATATGTATAATTATATATAATATTATTATATTAATATTATATTAATATGTTCAATAGAATTACAAAAATAAAGAATTTTCGGAAATATAGAAAAGATTTTTTTTGTAA
>NW_024498086.1:0-3002 GCF_017590055.1 Onychostruthus taczanowskii | reverse complement strand
CAATATTTTATTTTATATATTTACATATTTATATATTTGCAATATTTTATTTTATATATTTATATAGTTATATATTTGCAATATTTTATTTTCTCTATTTATATATTTATAGATTTGCAGTATTTTATTTTCTATATTTATATCTTTATAGTTGCAATATTTAATTTTATATATTTATATATTTATAGAATATTTTATTTTTGATTCTTGGATTTCATTTTTCAATTCTGATTTACGGACTTTATCTCCGACCCTTAATTCACAAATTTAATCTCTACAAATCAATTTATTTTTTTCCCCCCTAAACTTTAATTTCTGGATTTCATCTCCAACCTTTGATTTATTATTTTTATCTCTGCCCTTTGATTTATTGTTTTTATCTCCCAATTTCGATTTATTATTTTATTTTTACCCTTTGATTTCTGGGTTTTATCTCTGCCCTTTGATTTATTGTTTTTATCTCCCAATTTTGATTTATTATTTTATTTTTACCCTTTGATTTCTGTTTTTCTCCCGTTCCCTTCCCTGCTCTGGATCAAAGTCCCGGGAATTTTTCCCCTCTCCCATGAAATTCCTGCTCCACTCGGCCCGGCTGGGACCCGATTCCCTGGAATTCCCCCAAATCTCAGCTCCAAAATTCTCTGAAATTCCCTGGAATTCCCAGCCCTGAAATCCCTGAAATCCCCCCAGATCCAAGCCTCTCTACAAATCAATTTATTTTTTTCCCCCCTAAACTTTAATTTCTGGATTTCATCTCCAACCTTTGATTTATTATTTTTATCTCTGCCCTTTGATTTATTGTTTTTATCTCCCAATTTCGATTTATTATTTTATTTTTACCCTTTGATTTCTGGGTTTTATCTCTGCCCTTTGATTTATTGTTTTTATCTCCCAATTTTGATTTATTATTTTATTTTTACCCTTTGATTTCTGTTTTTCTCCCGTTCCCTTCCCTGCTCTGGATCAAAGTCCCGGGAATTTTTCCCCTCTCCCATGAAATTCCTGCTCCACTGAGCCCAGCTGGGACCCGATTCCCTGGAATTCTCCCAGATCCCATCCCCAAAATTCCCTGAAATTCCCTGGAATTCCCAGCCATGAAATTCCTTGAAATTCCCAGTCCTGAAATTCCCTGAAATTTCCCCAGATCCCAGCCCTGGAAATTCCCCAGAATTCCCTGAAATTCCCCAAAATCCCAGCTCTGGAATTCCCTGGAATTCTCCCAAATCCCAACCCTAAAATTCCCTGAATTCCCTGGAATTCCCAGCCCTGAAATCCCTGAAATCCCCCCAGATCCGAGCCCTGAAATTCCCTCCATTCCCAACCCTAAAATTCCCTGAAATTCTCCCAAATCCAAATCTTGAAAATCCCTGAAATTCTCCCAAATCCCAGCCCTGAAATTCCCTGAAATTCCCCCAGATCCGAGCCTTGGAATTCCCCCCATTCCCAACCCTAAAATTCCCTGGAATTCTCCCAAATCCCAGCCCCGAAATTCCCTGAAATTCCCTGGAATTCCCAGCCCTGAAATCCCTGAAATCCCCCCAGATCCGAGCCTTGAAATTCCCTGGAATTCCCCCTGTTCCCAACCCTAAAATTCCCTGAAATTCCCCCAAACCCCAGCCCTGAAATTCCCTGGAATTCCCTCAATTCCCAGCCATAAAATTCCTAAAATTTCCCCAAATCCCAACCCTAAAATTCTCTAAAATGCCCCCAAATCCCAGCCCCAAAATTCCCTGAAATTCCCCCAAACCCCAGCCCTGAAATTCCCTGGAATTCCCCCTGTTCCCAACCCTAAAATTCCCTGAAATTCTCCCAAATTCCAGCCCTAACCCCAGCCCTGAAATTCCCTGGAATTCCCTCAATTCCCAGCCATAAAATTCCTAAAATTTCCCCAAATCCCAACCCTAAAATTCTCTAAAATGCCCCCAAATCCCAGCCCCAAAATTCCCTGAAATTCCCATAATTTCCCAGCCTTGAAATTCCCCAATTCCCAGCCTCGAAATGCCCCCAAATTCCAACCCCAAAATTCCCTGGGATTCTCCCAAATCCCAACCCTGAAATTCCCAGAATTCCCTGAAATTCCCCCAAATCCCAGCCCCAAAATTCCCTGAAATTCCCAGCCCTGAAATCCCTGAAATTCCCCGGAATTCCCCCAAATTCCAACCCCAAAATTCCCTGGAATTCTCCCAAATCCCAACCCTGAAATTCCCAGCCCTGGAATTCCCAGAAATCCCCCAAAATCCCAGCTCTGGAATTCCCTGGAATTCTCCCAAATCCCAACCACAAAATTCCCTGAAAATCCCTGGAATTCCCAGCCCTGAAATCTGTGAAATTCCCCAATTCCCAGCCCTGAAATTCCCTGAAATTCCCCCAAATTCCAACCCCAAAATTCACTGAAATTCCCTGGAATTCCCCCAATTCCCAGCCCTGGATTTCCCTGGAATTCCCTGAAATTCCCAATCCTAAAATTCCCAGAATTCCCTGAAATTCCCCAAAATCCCAGCTGTAAAATTCCCTGAAATTCCCTCAAATCCCAGCTTTGAGATTCCCAAAAATCCCCCAAATTCCCAACCCTAAAATTCCCTGAAATTCCCCCAATTCCCAGCCATGGGATTCCTTGGAATTCCTTGAAATTCCACCAAAATCCCCAAATTCCCCAAAGTTCCCCCTAATCCCAAAAAACCTGCCCCAAAATTCCCCCCAATCGCCACACCAAAATTCCCAAAATCCTCCCAAAAATTCTCCCAAAATTCTCCCCAAAATCCCCCAATTTCTGACCCCAAATCGCCCCAAAATTCCCCCCAAATTTCCCTTTAACCCAATCCAAAAATTCCCCCAAATCCATCCCACAATCCCCAAAAAATTCCCAAAAATTTCCCAAAAAATTCCCAAAATTCCCCCAAATTTCCCCCAAATCCCCCCAAATTACTGATCCCAAATTCCCACCCTAAAACACTCCAAAATTTCCCCAAATTCTTCCAAAATTCCCCCCAAAAATTCCCCAA
>NW_024498085.1:0-203 GCF_017590055.1 Onychostruthus taczanowskii | reverse complement strand
CCACCTTGAAGGAGCTCAGGTACTCGTTCATGTTCTGCACGTCGGCGTCGTCGGTGGCGTCCTGGTTGCGGTCCAGCAGCCGCGCGATGGCCTCGTTGTCGTAGTGGATGACGCTGCTGTCCTCCTCCTTGTTGTCCCCTGCGTGGCCACGCCGTGTCACACGCGCTGGGACACAGCCGGACGCGCTCCAAGGTGATGTGACA
>NW_024498084.1:0-203 GCF_017590055.1 Onychostruthus taczanowskii | reverse complement strand
GACAGGTGAGACATGGACAGGTGACACATGGACAGGTGAGACACACCCGGACAGGTGAGACAGGTGAGCCATGGACAGGTGGGACACAGACACGTGAGACAGGTGACACAGGTGGAACACGGACACACAGATGGCACAGGTGAGGCAGGGACACACAAGTGGAACAAGAACAGGTTGGACACGCCCCAGGGACCACACCCACA
>NW_024498083.1:0-203 GCF_017590055.1 Onychostruthus taczanowskii | reverse complement strand
GCTTTTCTTGTCATGTTTCTAATTAGGCCTGTGACTCATTCTCATGAATAATATATCAAGCTGCATATTAACATCTAATCCAGCTACATCATCAATTTGCAGCAAACTTTGGCTGCAGTAACTCCAGTAAAAAAAGTCAGAGGCTGCAATGTTTTTCCAACAGCTGTTAAAACTTCTGTAGTGTCTCTGGGTACTAAACTTGC
>NW_024498082.1:0-203 GCF_017590055.1 Onychostruthus taczanowskii | reverse complement strand
TTTTTTTTTTTTTTTTCCAAGATCAGGTGATTTCACGTCTCGGCGCGCCCTCCGCAGATCAGGCTTTTCGCCTACCTAGGTGGTAGGTACGACTGCTGTAGGTTATGGTTACAAACTTTCTGCTTTCTCTCCACGATAGATGCATATCGTAATCCTGGCTTTTTGCAAATGTTGAAATGGATTCTGTGTGCGTGACCTTAAAG
>NW_024498081.1:0-203 GCF_017590055.1 Onychostruthus taczanowskii | reverse complement strand
TCCTCCTCTCTCTGTGTATCGGCACTCCTCCGCTCGCCAGGATGCTGAGGCAGTCAGCAAAGCCTGGGCCAGTCTGGCTCTTCTGGGTATGTGATGGTTACTCCATCTCAGATACTGATCCTAGTCAATCTTTTAACTCCACCTCAATCTAATTTCATAGATAAAGGCACCAAAGAGTCTGCATGTGCTGGTAATGTGGGCTC
>NW_024498080.1:0-203 GCF_017590055.1 Onychostruthus taczanowskii | reverse complement strand
AGCACCCTGGTGTTGGATTAGGCATGTTTACATAGGCGTGTTTTGTTTGTTTACAAACAAATGCATACTATGTGAACCTTCTATTCTTTAAGAATTCTCTCAAAAATTCACTTCCCACATTTGGGATAGCAGAAAGCATCCTTGCCCATAGCAGGGGTAGAACCAGAGGATTTTGCAGGTCCTTTCCAACCCAAACCTTTCTG
>NW_024498079.1:0-203 GCF_017590055.1 Onychostruthus taczanowskii | reverse complement strand
AATATCACTACTAATACCAATATTAATGCTAGTAACGCTAATATTAATACTAATACCAATATTAATATTAGTAATGCTAACATGAATACCAACACTAATACTACTAATATTATTAATAATATTATTAGCTACACTACACCAAGCCTATCTGGCCCTTATTAATTACCCCAATTAACAGACTAATAATATCACTACTAATACCA
>NW_024498078.1:0-203 GCF_017590055.1 Onychostruthus taczanowskii | reverse complement strand
AAGTCCCTCTCCCAGCCCAGGGTGAAGCCTCTGGGCACAGCAGCAGGTTAAACCCAGCACCAGGTTAAACCCAGACCCAAGTTAAGCCCAGCTCCAGGCTCAGCCGGAACAGCGGATGAGCAGCCCCTGTATCATGGTGTTCGGCGATGCAGGGAAGCCGCTCTGCCCAGGACCCCCGTCCCTGCTGCCCCCCTCAGCAGCCC
>NW_024498077.1:0-203 GCF_017590055.1 Onychostruthus taczanowskii | reverse complement strand
AGTCTCACAGCTGCCAGCTGAGTGTAACAGCTCTCAGATATCACTTCTACAGCTTTTGGAAGTATTTAATACATTAGCTGACGAATTTTTGTGTTTGGCTGTCCTGAGCTAGTGCTTGGTTGTTGTCACAGTTTTAAAAGTAGGTTGCAAATTTGATATTGTAGCTTGTTTCTTTAGTGCTTGGGCTTGCACTACGTCTTTTG
>NW_024498076.1:0-203 GCF_017590055.1 Onychostruthus taczanowskii | reverse complement strand
AAACTCCAGCTGGATTTGGGATCTGGGCTCAGCCTGGAGCAGAGGCGGCTCCGGGGCTCCTTCAGGACGGGCTCTGGCTCATCCCAGGATTCTCAGGGAAGCTTCTGGAAGCCCTGGGCCGGCTCTGGGGCTCCCTCATTCCCGAGGGATTTCCCTTTGCTTCCCAGATTTCCATCGGGCCTGGGCTGGGCTCGGGGTTGGGC
>NW_024498075.1:1171-4402 GCF_017590055.1 Onychostruthus taczanowskii | reverse complement strand
GGCTGTTTTTGGTGTAATTTTGGGGTGATCCTGGGCTGATTTTCGGGGTGCCCCCCCAGATCGTGCTGGTCGATGACCTGGCGTCGCCGGTGCCCGAGGGGGGGTCCCACGAGGGGCTCCCCACCCCCGTCAACCTGGAGCTGGAGTGGGTGCTGGGCAAGATGCCCCAGAAGGTGAGGGGATCCCAAAAATGGCCCCGAAATTTGGGGGGGACGCCCCAAAAAGGGACCCCAAAAATGGGCGGGATGCCCCAAAAAGAGACCCCAAAAATGGCCCCAAAATTTGGGGGGGATGCCCCAAAAAGGGACCGCAAAAATGGGGGGGATGCTCCAAAAAAGGACCCCAAAAATAGGGGGGATGCCCCAAAAAGAGACCCCAAAAATGGCCCTAAAATTGGGGGGGATGCCCCAAAAAAGGACCCCAAAATTCGGGGGATGCCCCAAAAAGAGACCCCAAAAATGGCCCCGAAATTTGGGGGGGATGCCCCAAAAAAGGACCCCAAAATTCGGGGGATGCCCCAAAAAGAGACCCCTAAAATAGCCCTAAAATTTGGGAGGAAAGACCCAAAAATGGGACCCCAAAAAGGGACTCCAAAAGGTGACAAGGGACCCCAAAAATGGCCCCAAAATTGGGGGGGATGGCCCAAAATGGGACCCCAAAAATGGCCCCAAAATCTGGGGGAATGTCCCAAAAAGGGACCCAAAAATAGCCCCAAAATTGGGGGGGAAGACCCAAAAATAGCACCCCAAAAAGGGATCCCAAAAAGTGAGTGGGGACCCCAAAAATGGCCCCAAAATTGGGGGAGATGCCCCAAAATGGGACCCCAAAAATGGCCCCAAAATTGGGGGGGATGGCCCAAAATGGGACCCCAAAAATGGCCCCAAAATTGGGGGATCCCCCAAAAAAGGACCCCAAAATTCGGGGGATGCCCCAAAAAGAGACCCCTAAAATAGCCCTAAAATTTGGGGGGGATGCCCCAAAAAGGGACCGCAAAAATGGGGGGGATGCTCCAAAAAAGGACCCCAAAAATAGGGGGGATGCCCCAAAAAAGGACTCCAAAAATAGGGGGGATGCCCCAAAAAGAGACCCCAAAAATGGCCCCAAAATTGGGGGAGATGCCCCAAAATAGGACCCTAAAAATGGCCCTGAAATTTGGGGGCACACCCCAAAATGGGACCCCAAAAAGGCACCAAAAGAGACCCCAAAAATAGCCCTAAAATTTGGGAGGAAAGACCCAAAATGGGACCTCAAAAATGGCCCCAAAGAGGGACCCCAAAAATGGCCCCAAAATTTGGGGGAAAGTCCCAAAATAGGACCCCAAAAATGGCCCCAAAATTGGGGGGAGATGCCCCAAAAAGGGACCCCAAAAATAGCCCTAAAATTGGGGGGGAAGCCCAAAAATGGGACCCCAAAAAGGGATCCCAAAAAGTGAGTGGGGACCCCAAAAATGGCCCCAAAATTGGGGGGAAAGACCCAAAATGGGACCCCAAAAATGGCCCTGAAATTGGGGGGGATGGCCCAAAATGGGATCCCAAAAAGAGACCCCAAAAGGTGAGAAGGCACCCCAAAAATTGACCCAAAATTGGGGGGGAAAGACCCAAAATGGGACCCCAAAAATGGCCCTGAAATTGGGGGGGATGGCCCAAAATGGGATCCCAAAAAGAGACCCCAAAAGGTGAGAAGGCACCCCAAAAATTGACCCAAAATTGGGGGGGAAAGACCCAAAATGGGACCCCAAAAATGGCCCTGAAATTGGGGGGGATGGCCCAAAATGGGATCCCAAAAAGAGACCCCAAAAGGTGAGAAGGCACCCCAAAAATTGACCCAAAATTGGGGGGGAAAGACCCAAAATGGGACCCCAAAAATGGCCCCAAAATTTGGGTGGGACACCCCAAAATGGGACCCCAAAAATATCCCTAAAACTGGGGGGGAGTCTCCAAAAAAGGGACCCCAAAAGGTGAGGGGGGACCCCAAAAACTGACCCGAAATTGGGGGGGATGCCCCAAAATGGGACCCCAAAAACCGACCCAAAATTTGGGGGCTTTGGCCCAAAATGGGGACCCCAAAATTTGAGCTTTTTCCCCCAAAATTGAGCTTCCCCCCCTGTTTTTGGGGTCCCCCCCTTAATTTTGGGGTGCCCCCGATAATTTTTGGGTTTCCCCAAACCCCAAAAAATCGAATCCCCCAAAAATCAGAATCCACCAAATTTTCCAACCCCCAAATTTTTGACCCCAAATTTTTGGGGGAGCCCTAATTTTGAGGTTTTCCCCCTAAATTTTTGGGGTCCCCCCTGTAATTTTGGGGCACCCCCGGAGATTTTTGGGATCCTCCTGGATAATTTTTGGGGTCTCCCCAATTTTTGAAATCCCCCAAACCCCAAATATTGAAGCCCCCAAAAATCAAATCCCCCCCCAAAACTTTTGAACCCCCAAATTTTTGACCTGAAATTTGACCTTTTCCCCCTGATAATTTTGGGGTCCCCCGATGATTTTGGGGTACTCTGATGGGTTTTGAGGTCCCCCCAGTAATTTCGGGGTCCCTGATGGTAATTTTGGGGTCCCTGATGCTGATTTGGGGTCCCTGGGTGATTTTGGGGTCCCTGGCTGATTTCGGGGTCCCCGATGCTGATTTTGGGGTCCCGATGCTGATTTGGGGTCCCTGATGCTGATTTTGGGGTCCCTGCTGGGTAATTTTGGGGTCCCTGGCTGATTTGGGGTCCCTGATGATTTCGGGGTCCCCAATGCTGATTTGGGGTCCCTGGCTGATTTGGGGTCCCTGACTGATTTCGGGGTCCCCGATGCTGATTTGGGGTCCCTGGGTGATTTTGGGGTCCCTGGCTGATTTGGGGTCCCTGGGTGATTTTGGGGTCCCTGATGATTTCGGTGTCCCTGATGTTAATTTTGGGGTCCCTGATGATTTTGGGGTCCCCGATGCTGATTTTGGGGTCCCCGATGCTGATTTCGGGGTCCCGATGCTGATTTGGGGTCCCTGGGTGATTTCGGGGTCCCTGATGCTGATTTCGGGGTCCCCAATGCTGATTTTGGGGTCCCTGATGATTTCGGGGTCCCTGGCTGATTTTGGGGTCCCCGACGCTGATTTTGGGGTCCCCAATGCTGATTTGGGGTCCCTAACGCTGATTTGGGGTCCCTGATGATTTCGGGGTCCCTGGCTGATTTGGGGTCCCTGATGCTGATTTTTGGGTCCCTGCTGGGTGATTTTGCGGTCCCTCGC
>NW_024498075.1:0-849 GCF_017590055.1 Onychostruthus taczanowskii | reverse complement strand
CATTGGGGGGGTTTGGTCCCTTGCTGATTTGGGGTCCCCGATGCTGATTTGGGGTCCCCGATGCTGATTTCGGGGTCCCTGGGTAATTTCGGGGTCCCGATGCTGATTTTGGGGTCCCTGCTGTTAATTTTGGGGTCCCTGATGTTAATTTCGGGGTCCCCGATGCTGATTTTGGGGTCCCTGGCTGATTTCGGGGTCCCCGACGCTGATTTCGGGGTCCCTGGCTGATTTTGGGGTCCCTGGCGATTTCGGGGTCCCTGATGATTTCGGGGTCCCCAACGCTGATTTCGGGGTCCCCAGGAGTTCTCGCTGTCGCTGGCGCCGCTGCCCCGGCGCCCCCTGAGCCTCCCCCCGGGGCTGGGGCTGCGCGCGGCGCTCGAGAGGGTGCTGCGGCTGCCGGCCGTGGGCAGCAAGAGGTACCTGACCAACAAGGTGAGTGACACACCTGTGTCACCTGTGTCACCTGTCACACCTGTGTCACCTGTCTGTGTCACCTGTGTGTTACCTGTGTTACCCCTGTCACACCTGTGTGACACCAAACCCACCCCAACCCCGGCCGTGGGCAGCAAGAGGTACCTGACCAACAAGGTGAGTGGCACCTGTGTGTCACCTGTCACACCTGTGTGTCACCTGTCACACCTGTGTGTGTCACCTGTGTCACCCCTGTGTCACCTGTCACACCTGTCACCTGTGTCACCTGTCTGTGTCACCTGTGTTACCCCAATGTCACCTGTGCCGCCCCTGTGTGTCACCTGTGTGACCTCCGTGTCACCTCAGCACCACCCGGGTGTCACCTGTGCCACCCCCACCCATGGCCGCTCTTATGCCCCAGTGTCCCCAGTGTCCCCA
>NW_024498074.1:1611669-1714834 GCF_017590055.1 Onychostruthus taczanowskii | reverse complement strand
CCTGCCGCCCTCTTGAGAAGGTCAAGCGAGTCCGCGACACTCCACGCCACTCTCAAAATGGCGACCGCGAGAGGCCCTCGGCAGAGAGGTGTCTTTACTGAAGCCTGTCGCTGCCCGTCAAAAACATGCCCGCCCGCGGCGTTCTTGAGCCCACAGCCCGTGTTCAGGGCTCTTGAAACGTCACAAAAAAAATCCCGCCGCAGCCACGGCATCGGTGTGCCGTGCAGGCAGCTCTATAGACTTACCAAGGTCCTCTTTTTTCCCCGCCTTTTTGGCCGCCATCTTGAGAAGGTCAAGCGGGTCCGCGACACGGTACTCTCAAGATGGCGGCCTCGAGAGGCCCTCGGCATAGAGAACCGTCTCTAATAAAGCCTGTCTCCGCTAGTCAAAAACACGCCCATCCGCGGCGCCGCTGAGCGCACAGCCCGTGTTCGCGGCAATGAAAATGCGACAGAAAATCCCGCTGGGGCCGCGCCGGCGTCGGGGTGCCGTACAGGCAGCCGAGTAGACGTGTCGTGGACCTCGATTTTCCCGCCCTTTTTTCCGCCATCTTGAGAAGGTCAAGCGCGTCCCGGGCCACCCTCTCCTCCGCTTCGCCCGCTGCAGCACTTCGGCAGAGAGCGGCGTTTTGGCCGCCGCCTCTCGGGGGCTGCAGTACCGCGCTCTGTCCACAAGGCGGCAGCGCTGCCGCACGGCGCGGGGCTGCGGGCAGGGACGCGGCAAAAACCAACAGGCGCCATCCCCTCCAAAAGTCCTCCAAAATAAATGCCAAAAAACCACCGGAAGAAACAATAAACCCCTGCCTCTGACCCAATAAGAACGAAAATAAAGATCCCTTTCTTTTAAACAATACTGAAATATATTTTATTTTTGTATTTTTCGTATTTATATTCACATTTGTATGTATAATGTATATTGATGTGTAATGTAATTTATATTCTACATTACATCTGTTCCTAATACTTGGTTTATATTTCTATTTTTATACACACCGTTATATATATTGATTATAAATTTCTATATATTTATATAATGCTTATATTATTTAAAATAAAACCCCTGCCTCTACCCGAATAAAAAAAAAATCCCCTTTCTTTGAAACCGTAATTATTCATAAAATTTTAACATTTTTTAAGTTATATTTTTCATATTTATATTTACATTTAAAATGTATATTGTTGTATAGTGTTATTTATAGTCTGTATTACATCTCTTCCTATTACTTATATTTATTCATATTTTGTATTTATATATATCTTTATAAATTGATTGCATACATCTGTATTTTGAACTATATCAAAATTATATGCATATTCATATTATTAAAAATAAAACCCCTTCCTGTAACCAAATAAAAACCAAAAAAAGCCTTTCATTTTAAACTATATTTAAATATTTTTATATTTTTCATAATTATATTCACATTTGCATTTATAATGTATATTGATGTATTATATTTATCAATACATATAATATACACCATGATAATAAAATTTTTTATTTATATATGTACTGCTAATATTTGTATGTATTTAATTTTTATATATAGCCTTATGTATTTATTATATATTTCTATACTTAGATTTTTACCTTTATTTATAATTTTATAATAAAACCCCTGCCTATTACCAAATAAAAAGAAAACCCCCCCTTTTTAAACTAAATTTAAATATTTTTTCATTTATATTTTTGATATTCACATTCACATTTACAAGTGGTTATATATTACTATATATTGACTATATTTATACAATATATAGGAATATACTATGTTATAATAAGATATATACAGTATAATTTGTATTACATATTGTATAGGTTTCTATTATTTTGTATTTATATATATGCATATATTTATTATAAATTTCTATATTATATTTTATATCAAATTTTGTTTATATTTACAATCTATATGTTGATGTATTTATATAAACATATTAAATACTCTGTATTAAATTTTATATTATTGATGTTTATATGCATTCTGTTTATAGTTAAAATTTAAGTTTCATATTCCCGTTTCTATATTTATATATTTGGGGTTTTTAATATTAGTTACAATTTTGCATTTAAAATCTAATTCCTAAAAATAAAATGACAAAACAAACAATGCCAAATTCCCACCAATATTGTCCAAAAAAACAATAGCTCCACCAGCCAACCAACTACCAGCAAAAAACCTGTTCACTATGCTCTTTTCAATAACACTTATTTTCACATCACAAAAATGAAACAAAAATAAAAGACAACCCTAAAGAAACCCACACAGCAAACCCACAAAATCTCGTAAATAAAAATAAATCAAGCCAACTTACTGAACTCAAAACCATACAACTGACCCTAAATGTTACTAAAAAAAAAATAACCAAAATTCTACCTCACACTAATTAATCAAGAGTAACCAATACTCTATAAAATAACCAAAAATAACCACCAGACTAACGATTTAAAAATCCTAAAATACTACAAAGCAAAAATATCACGACCCAAAAAAATCTTCCTACAAAAAATCAACCACATAAATACCCCTGTTCCCAAAAATAAAACTAATAAAAAACAACCACCAAATAAACCAAGCTATGAAAGTATCACAAATAAATTAATTACAACAACAAAGTTATTCCTAACCCAATAAACCCATCATGCCTCAAACCATCAGAACAAAAACACCGCCTAGAAAAAACCCCAAAGCCTCAAGATAAAAGTAACCATAGACAATGTATCCCGAATTACCCGTAACAATAAGACATACGCTACAATTAAACCATCCAAATAAATCAAACCTGGTAATATAGTAAAAAATAATGAGATTATAAACACTAAGAAAACCTCACCAAGTAAGTAGGTGACAGCAACGCAGGCTCACCAAGACAAACACACATACCCACGCTAGTGAAAGCCACCACAACTTCACTAAAAACCTAACCTCTGCTTCATGCTACGGCCCATAAAAACCACTGTAAAGCTCGAAAAACAAATCCTTAAAAAAAAAAGGGGGGATGGGCAGCATGACAGGGAGGGATTAAAAAAGAACAGGAAGAGGGAACGGGACACAAGGATCCCACGAGGAGCAATGGCACAGGGAGCACCACAGAGAATAAAAAGGAACACGAGAGAGGCATGGAGAAGGACAGAAAAAGACAGAGTGCCAAACACTGCCTGTATCCCTCTGGCAGGGCCAGAGGGATACAGGGACACAGAGGGAAACAAGGACCTGGAGGGGAAACGACCACGGCACGTGGGGCAGATGTTTCCCCTCCAGTCACTGCACAAGTGCAGCTGCCCTGCAGTTCCTGCTCAGCATCTCTTCCAAGCTCAAAAGGTGAAAAAACCCCCAACATCTCCTTCCTCTAGGCAGCACAGACCCAGCAGGAGAACCTGGAATCCAAGGATGGATCTAAACATGGGAGTCCCACTTGCTACTCTGTCCCCCTTTTCTCCAGCTTAGCCCTGGGCTGGGAAACAAAAGACAACAAACATTTAAAAAGCAAACTTCGGGTGTCTTGAGGATGCCCAGCCTGGGAGAAAGCCCTTCCCACCAGCCTCTTGGCATTTTCCCACTCTGAGGAACTGTGGAAATGCACAGGAGACCCGGGGCAGGCAGCCTGGAATGTTTTCTGCACACAAACGCCACAGCCCCAAGCACCAGCAGCCTGAGGAGGCTCAGGAAAGGCTTGAATGTTCTTGGAAACGTCCAAGTGCCACACAGGAAAACACAGATTTTCATTTTAAAGTCATTTTATTTTCCGCTTCTCCGGAATTCCGAGCACAACGTCCGCATTCCTGAAGGAAAACAATACAGACCAGACCAGCTTATCCATCAGCAGTGGGTGCACTTGTCCTTTGGAGCTCCCCTGCAGTCCTGGCAGCTCGTCCTTGCACTGACAAGAGAAAACTGCGTGGCTTGAAGAGTGCCGAGATAAAGGAGGATACATTAGGAGGGCCGTGGATATAAAATAAATTAGAAGCATCTGTAAAAGTTTCTTTCCATACACAAAATAGCTTTTATTTTTCGGGGGTGATTTTCACTTTTTAAAATTGACAGTCTGTACACAGATAAACCTTTCCCCAGAAATCACTTGAAAATGCTGTTTTTACAAGGAAAAAGGAGCCACTGAACAAACCCATCCTGCAAACTCACAAGCCTCTCCTCTGCTGAGGACGCCAATCTTTGGGCCAGCCCTGCCCCAGGAGTGACACCCTGCTGCTGCTGAGTTCAGGGCCTCCAGAGCATGGAAGAAGGGAATCACCACCTTGGCCAGCTAAATCAGAGCACTGAGTGCCCCATCCAGTCCGTGGAGGGTGACTCCAGCACCTCCCTGGGCAGCCCCTTCCACCGCCTGACCGTCCTCTCCATGCAGGAATTCTTCCTCAAGTCCAGCCTGACCCTCCCCTGGCGCAGCGCGAGGCTGTGACCTCTGCTCCCGTCGCTTGTTACCTGGGACAAGAGGCCACGGCACAGCTGGCCACAGCGCCCTTGCAGGCAGACAGCCCAGAGGTTACCTGGGAGAGCGTTCCAGGAACCACGACACTTCATTCTTTTAGCAGCAGTCAGCGATGCCCTCAGGCTCCCAAGAGCTGGAGCACAGAGCACGTGTCAGCGCACAGGAATTCACACACAAGGAGGGTAACCTCCTGCCAAGGAGGAGCACGGACACGTGGGCTTGCCTACAGCTTTTGGGGTGTCAGATTGGTTTTGCCGCCTTGCTGTACTACCCTAAAACCTAAGGCAAGAAACTGAGCTTTAAAATGAAGACTACGACATTTCTAACCTCTCCCCAGCGTCAGAACAGAGATAAGGAGGACCAGCCTGTGCTGCTTCCAAACTCTGGTACAGAAATAGATCACTAAGTCCTTTGGGCAGTCTCAACAATCGGCAGGTTCTTCCTCCAGCTCTCGCTTCCAGCAGGTAGAGTCAGCTCCCGTTGCCAAGCCCGGTGTCTCGGCCAGCATCTTGGATGAGAAGTTTGTGTTCACTTTCCTTGGAATGGCTGTTTGGAATCCATCCCGCTCCCATTCTGACTGCCTGGAAACCTTCACATGTTCCCTTTCCTGTCCAAAGGAAATGCCTTGGCAGTGCAAACACGGAGCAGGTGTGACGAGACTCCTGCCCACCCCCTTCCCCGGCAGGCAGCCACCACCCACCCCGGCGGTGCCCAAAGGCCTCCGAGGCGCTATCTGCACGCGCAGGACTCCACTGTCATGTTGGGGTACACCTTCAGAACCACGTTCTTGTTCTCATCGAAGAACAGGATACTGAGGGAAGACATTTTGTCAGGGACGCAGCAAGGCTCGGGAATGCCGGGAACGACTCCGACGGCTCTCACAATGCTCTGGATGGTGGCGTGGTTGGATGGCTTCATGGCCTGCAAGAGACAGACACGGCAGAACGTGTTACTGACCCACACTGCCATGGATTACAATCAAACTGCTTTGTTCAAGGGCCCTGTGGAGACCCCTCAGCTGGAACATCTGCAGCCAGTGGCACTGCTGAGGAAGGAGCCTCCAAGACAGCTCTGCCTCTTACTAAAGTGACATTTTCCTCAGGGAAGAAACTTCAAAGGACAAAGTTTCCTAAATCTATAAAAAGGGACACACTCAGGTTTGCTCTGAACAGAAAGAAAATCTGCCTGGTAAGGTAACTGCACCCTGAAATGCTTCCTGATCCAAATACCTGCACAAGAGATAGCTGGGTATGAAAAATGCACAAGATACAGCTTTTAGCCAGGGACTTCTTCCTTGGTTTTTAGAGTTCTTACACACACAATCTGGGAATCGAAACAGTTCAGTGTGTATCCCATCATATGTCCCTGGGAAATACACAGAACCAGGTCATTTTGGCCAAATGTTCAATTTGCAGTGTTGCTGCAATGAGAGATTATTTGGTTCTGGGAAAAAAAGTCAGTCCTAAGGGTTAGATATGGACCTACAAACAGAGCAGGAATAACTGTGAATTCCAGCTCATCATCTCGTTTGCTCAGCACACTAGTACATGAAGTTGTAAGTCCCCATCTAAGCTGATCAAAGACATTTCTGTTGGTTTGTTTGGAATTCAAGAGTACCTACACTCCTCAGCAGTAGCAGCCAGGGATTTAAAAAGAAGTTTTGGATTATCATACAACTCAGATTTCCACATAATTTCTGTCTTCAAAGGGAAGTGAAAGGTCTGGTAGTGCCCAGTCATGTTCCCTTACTCAGCTGCTGGGCAGCATTCTCCCCAGAATAACTGGGAGCCAAGAGCTGGGAGCTGCTGATCACAAGCCAAAAGGCAGAACACCACTGCCCTGCCGAGTGTCACTGCAGCTGGGTCACACGCAGGGCACACAAAGGCAGCTACCAGCTCCCACTCCTGACAGGAGAGCGTCTCCAGAGCCCACAGGCTCCACGCCAGGTCACGCTCCCAGCACAGGTGGGTTTGGCAGCAGTCAAACCAGCTGGCTAGAACCAGGCATGGCTAAAAAACTGCCCATCTGGAGGTGTGGGGGGCACATCTGTTCTCCATTACCCACCAGGCTGTTAACCCTAGGCTCAGGCTCAGCAAGGAACATGCAGTACCCACAGGCACAGTCTCTTACTCCGAGGTCAGGGTATCCTCCTGCAAACGCCGTCTCAGGAGCCGCAGATCCTGTGGTGCTCAGCTCTGAATCCTGCCCTGCAGCTGGAGCTAGGCAAGTCTCCTCCAAGGAGAGGACCCTGCCTTCTGCAGCTTGCTTTGTCCGTGTGCCATCCCCTTTGGTGCACTTCTTCCCCCCATCACTTTCCAAGGGAGACTCCCTTGGCTCCTTAAGCCACTGAAACGCCACATATATTTTGGAACCAACTGCTCTGGCCTCACTGTGGCAGGACCACAGACTCTGGAATGAAACGCTGCAGTGAGTCCAAGAGCCCTGCCTTGACTGATGTTTCCTGCAGCTGCTACTTGTGCATACCCCTCGTTTTAGGCCAGCCTCAAATCCCCTGTCCTACTCCCAGGTTTAGGCAGCCTCCAGGGCCCACTAAGAATGTTGTTAAGAATGACACTGGACATTTGGAGCAGAGTTCATCTATCTAGGTCACAGGGCTAGGAGCACATCAGCTTCCCCTGCCACCCACATGCAACCAGCTCACACAAACCGCAGGATATTTTGAAAGTGAGTGAGCCTGAATCCATTGGCTTTGGATCCCCTCGGTCCAGTGAAGCAGAAGTGATTCACTCGACTCTGTGGCACCCCAACCACGCCTGGCAGTGCCCGGAGCTGGAGCTCCATGCCCTTGGGGCAGCCTTGCCACTGCCTGTGGTGGGGCCCTGGGCTCCTTTTGGGCACAAGTGCTGCCTGCCTAACAGTTTTCCAGATCTGGCTTGCATCGCTGGCTGCCTTTTTACGGGAAACAAAATGCCCAGTTTATGGTAACAGTGAAAAAGCATCATTCATACCTTTGGAATTGGGAATTGGCATTCTCCTGAGCAGTAGTAGGCGTCAAAGGACTTAGGGGAAATAATCCACTCGCTCCAGCCGATGTCTGCAAAATCCACCTTGAGGTAGCGCCGGGCGCAGCTCCTCGGCTCGTTCCACTGCTTCCTCCGCGCCTTCTTCAGCGTCTGCTCGTCAAACTGCAGAGTCTGGCTCTTCTGCACGTGACTCTTCCTCTGCTTCTTCTTACTCCTGGCCCTGTCTGCCAGCTGTGGCTGGAAGGCCTTGTAGGGCTTGGTGCCCTCCCAGCGGCGCTCCTCGCCGTACTGGTACCTGGCTCCCGGCAGCTCGTTGTTCTGCAGCGGCAACAGGGCGCCTGCGGAGCGTTTCCTCCGCTGCCTGTTGCTGCTGCTCCTCCTGGGGCCCTCTGCCTTGGGAAGGACCCTGGCCGGAGGATGGCGGTGTCCTCGCAAGGTGGAGACGACGCTCTCTGGCTCCGAGATAGCGGAATCATTGGCGTAAATCAGGATGTAGGGCTCGTAGGAGGAAGACGCCCTTTCCCAGGGATGGCGGCCGGGCAGATCCATTTTAACACTGATCAGCAGCTCGTTGTTTTGCTTTGCTTCGTGCAGGAGCCGAGTGATATCCTTCCACTGCCAGGAAAGGACATCCTGGTAGGCAGGGGAGACATTTATGAGGAAACGTCCCAGGCTGCGAGTCGGGTTCCCAGCTGAAGGGAAGGTCCAAACGGAAAGGCGTATCTGAATTTCAGGTGTGCCGTGCCGGTGATGAGAACAGCCGCTGGGCTGGGAACAGTTCCACTTCACGTGCAGCAGATCACCTACATAATAGTACACCGAAGCTGACAGGACGTTTTCAGACTCCGTGAGTGATGTCAGGTTAAAAACGTACATCTCCTGGCCCTCGGGGCTCCCTGGAAAAACAAGTAATCACGTAAGAATGTGGGCATCCAAAAATGTCATCCAGAGGGGACACAAGGCTGCTCTGACAGCCTTTTGGCTAAATCAGATACTACTCATGCCCAAAGCTTCCCTCTAGAACAGTAAATTACACTGGGTACATTTAGTCATTCCATCTTGGACACTTCATCCATTTTCAGGCCAGAGATAGAAGGTATTTACTACTACAGCTGAAGGCAGGCAGACAGTACTAGAGCAACCCTGGTAGCCCAAACAAAGCCAATCCAAAAACCAGATTTGAGGGCTCAGGGGTGGAACACGTGGGGGACTCTAACCCCCACAAGGTGCAACAGCAAGGCTCAAGAGGAAGGTGTGATTTATTTTTTTTTTTAATTCACTGTGGGCTGCAGTTATGTTCGTTCTTCAGAGGAAGAGAAACACAGATCAGAATGTTAAGCTGTAAAACCAGGCTGGTAGGGAAAACTCAAATACAGTGTAGCTAAGGTATGGTCTGCAGCCCCGCCCAAAGGGCTGGAAACACCCTGACACATTAGGGAAATGCAGAATTAAATGCTTTTTGGACACCAGGGTTTGTGAAAAGCCTCTCCAAAGGGTCAGTCCCAGCAATGACAAGCACAGAGATGGCCACAGACTAGGGGTGACCAGCCACACCACTCCCACCCTCCACACAAGGTAGGAAGTCCCTTGCCCAGGCAAGTGAAAACACCATTTCCAGCACTCATCTTTCACAGACATTGACCAATTCATGTTCTGTTTGACATTCAGTGCCTCCAGCCCGTAGCATCCCAAAGGCCAGTGCCACTCAGGTAAGTTTGGCAAAAGCCTGGACTCTCCCTGCGCTACCCCATCCCTCCCCCAGCAATCCAAGCAGCTTCCTCCTCTTCTGAACATTTTTGTGTCATAGTATTCCAATCAGTACATTAAAAAGCAGGAAGAAAGGGAGAACCCTTCTCCCCAACTTAGCAGATTCACTGCTTCGTGGAATTATGAAAAAAACCTGCACATCTTCTTCAGTGGAAAAGGGTCAAAACAGTGGAAAGGCCAAATGATCTAAGGAATCATCTTTGTTCACACATTCAGCCTAATCTGACAGTAGAGCACATAGGTAACTTAGCAAGCACTGAAAACTCAGGTACCACTATTATTGCAGATGCCTAGGGAACTAGATTTACCTGGAATTCCATTCTCCTTTGTATTCCTCAAGCCAAAACCAGCCCTTGATTATGCTTGTACCGGGCATACACGAGGACCTCATGTCTGCTTGGTTTGTGACCACTGATGTAATAAGGTTAATATCTAATTTGGCAGAGCACTGAGTAGATCAGTCTTAGGAGCAAGAATTCATGGTGTCTCACAGGCACCTGTTTAAGAAATTGCTATTTGAATCACTGTCGTGCATTGAAGGACAAGTCTTGATCTTAATTTTCATTACCAATGCCACTTAAAAAAACCCGCCTGTTCTAAACTGGCATATTGTATTGGAAGACCAAGGAAGCCACTTTTGTTCATCCAGAAATTCTGGACAGCATGGGGCGGACACAGAGGGAGTCTATAGTTTTGGTTAAAAGCTAAATTCCAGCCTGTAGCTCTATGCCAAGATGAAGCACTTGCAGTAGATGGTGCTGTTTTCCCACACAACCACCTCCCAGCTTCAGCAGCTCCGAGTTCTCCGACCTTTCATCTGCAAAATCTCCTCAAAAACACTTACTAGCGGCCAGCACAGACATCTGTGGATTCACCAGATTCCGCCTCTAGAAACCCAACCGCATTACCCAGGGCTCCATGACAATTTGGGAGCACCAGGTCCAGTACACCACTTGTGCCACACCGATACCCGACTCCCAGGCACGAGCATTGCACTGAAATAAGCGTTCCCTGGGCTAGAAATCACCCTGAAATATTACATGCCAAGGAAGATAGCTTCAAAATAACTACAAAAGCGTCTTTTGCTCAGGAAAATTTCATTTCATTGAAATGAGACTTTGCTTTTGCTCTGCTGGAAACCATTCCAGACTGTTCACTAACAGCTCGAACCCAGCTCCTGGCACTGCAGCTGAAGTACCTGCTGGATCTTAGGGGCATGGCCCGTGCTTCCTCGTCTCCCCACACCAATCCACAGCTGCAAGGAACTGTGACTGGCATTAAAAGAGTATTTTTAAGGAAGTGCAGTCAAGAGGGACGTTGCTGGCACAAACAGATTCCTGTCACAAGGGGGATTCCAGGCATCAAAAAGCTGGAACGAGTCTGCGAACATGTGGTGTGTTCACCTTTATAGAGGATGCCCTGACATTTTTATGGACTGCCAAATCTATCCCACGGGTGAAAAAGGATGCAGTAACGAGAACTATTTAGTTATAGAGTCACCATTAGCCACCATTTAAAGGAGATATTGCAGAGGTGCCCTGTGCCAGGGCCCGGTTAAGGACGGATCGGCGTTTCCGGTGTAAAACATTGTTCTCATCGGTTCACAGCCCACGTACAAAAGTTCACTTGGAGCTGGAAACGGGAACGAGTTCCTCTACAGAAACAGATTTGCAAACCAGATTTTCTCTTTTCTCCCACCTTCCTTTTGCTTGACTGCTGCTTCCTAGTTACCAATTTGTGTTCTGTGCAAGAGGAAAAGATAGGATGGGGTTCTCCCTTTTGAAAGGGCATAGGACCTGGTGCCAAACTGGTTTTACTAATTCTTTGAGCAAAGCAGGTAAGATCACGGCAGCTAACAACTCGATATAAAACAGCAGCAAGTTCACCAGGGACTAAAGCTATCAGCCGCCCAAATAAAGAACTTGTGTAGAAACAGCAAAGCTGCATCCCAGGACCTAACTTACATGAGGGTTTCATGATACGAAACCCACAAATCTGCACATTGCACACCGGCCACTTGATCTCTTTTCTATATATTTGAAGCAGGAGGACCACAGGAGGTGTGAAAACTAAACACGGCATCTAGCTTGAAGCTAGCACAAGCCAAGCAGGTACATCCACAAATCCGGGCAGGAGAGCCGACCTCGCTCTTCCTCACAGCCACGATTCATCACACCTGGGCTGCTGGGGTGAAAAGCAACTTGTGCACAGCCTGTCCTCTGATGCCACAGCTCCTCACGCCGAAGTAGGAAACACTGTCCTACAAACAGGGACCAGCAGGGAACTGCAAACACAGGTCGCTCACGTGCGTGGCACTGCTGTGAGACACACGGTGACAGAAGCCAGGAATTCTGTCCTGAGAGGCCGAACCTACAGATCCTGCCCATTTGCCTCAGAGGCGTGCAGATTTGGGCAGATCTGCCCAAATCATAGCTTAATGTTTGTCGAGTTCCTGGAAAATACCAGGGTGCTACTGTTTGCATTGTATTTACAGGGGTGCAGAGGAAAAAAACCAAACCCAAACGCACAGAAGGAAAAAACCAAAGTCTCCTGACTGAATATTTGTAAAGCTCTTGTTGCAAAGAACCCCTGGTGTTACTGGTGCTCAGAGGGGCCAGCGTTTGGCCTGGACTGGTTTCTGCAGGCTGAAGGCAGCCGGCGAGGCGCTGCTTTCCCCGTTCCCCTGTCTGCGTGGGCACCTCGCACCACAACAAAGGAAAGAAAGGCCTTGGGAAAGGGAGGAGAACATAGTTCTAAAACCACAAGAATTGGCCTAGGGGCAGGTGTAATACCTGAAATTACTTGAACTTCAGTCAATAAAAAAGAGTTTAAAGTAATTTCTGACTGTATAGCTTTACTATAACACCATTAGGAGGACCTTCCAATTAAAGTCAGGACTCATTTGCAAGCTGTGCTCCCTAAGTGATGCTAGGATTAAAAACGCTTTCAGAACCAAACCTAATCTGCATTTGAGGCTTTTATCTTTCCGCTCTCTTTTATTTTCTCGTGCTGCATCTGACCTCCACACCCTGAGCCTGGGCAGCCACCAGCACACCTCCCGAGGCAGTGCTGAGGGTAAGCAGGCTCCTGCTCAGGTCTCTTTCAGGAGGAGAGAAGCTCCAGAGTTCCCTTGCCAGAGCTGCCCGTTCGTTCCATTGTGGCTCACAGATCACCTGACCTCCTTCCTATGTGTCTTTTAGAGCCACAACAGATGGAAAACCACTCACCCCTGTGGCACCCACAGGTGAAAAACTGGAAAAGGCCTGGCCAAAGCAACACAAGAACTACCAGAGTCATCCCAGAAATGTCCTGCAACAGCGAGAAGAGCTGCCACAGAAATCACAGGCTGAACATCCCTCAACTCAGATACAGAGAAACAAATTAGAGCAGTTAAGTCCACGAGAGAGAACAGTGTTAAAGTGTAGCTAAACACTCTAAGAAAGATATACATACATCCTTACTGCACTCCTCATGAATTTCGGGACTGTGGGTTTTTTTCAGCTTTGTCAAAAGCAAAGGTCCCTTTTCCTGAGCTATTCAAACTGTACAATTATGCTCCCAGATAATTTAGCAAGACTAACAGCAAACAAATTTACCTGAATGATCGCATGGACATTCATCAAAATGAACGGCCAAAACCCCCAGCCCAAACAAGCCTGGTTGTGAATTCTGGTGCTTGAGAGGTTTCAGGGCAGCGTGGGACGGAGGCTTCAAAGAGCTGTCACACAGGGCTGAAGCTCTGGTCCCATCCCCTCAGAGAACTGAGCAGCAGAAAGAGAAAGTTGCTTTTAAGAGGAATGAGGATGCTTGCTTTGATTAATCAGTCGTGGCTGGGTTTTGCTGGCTGTGGGTAACAGGGCTGCAGCTGCCACGTGCGACACCACTGTTCTTTGACCAGAAACAGGGATGAGTTTCAACAAATCCTACGAGCTTTTGGTCTCATCACACAGCACTCCAGACTCTCAGCAATTTGTCTGCTGAGTTACCTGGGAGATTTGGGAAAGGCCTTTCCCATGTGCTGCAGAAGAAGCAGAAGCCCCTGCAGAGGGAAAGCAAGGATGGAAAGGTTTCACAGCTACCTGTGAGAGCTCAGAAAATCTGTGCTTCAGAAAAGGAACAGTTTCTCTGCTGAAAATGTCAGGCTAAACTGCAAAATTAAACTGCAAATGAAACCACTGAAAACTTGCTTCAAGACCTCTTGCTGTGCATGGAGGAGACATGAGAGAATTCTTGGGGAGCTTCTGCTCCTAGCAGACAAAAAGCTGAGTCCTGAAGGGGCTGGCAGAGGGACTGGTAAAATGTGAAGGTGTAATAGCAAAATCACATATTAAATTAACTGATGCATCCCATTGAGGACAAGGGGAAACCCGTGGGAGACTGAAATTTGGAGCCAAGGAGTGCAACAGCCAAAGCAGAGGACCTAGACACAAAGTACCTTGGAAGGGGAATACTGCTGGATGTGCCATTTTCATGGCAAGCCTCATCAGGCAAGTCAGAAAAAGTCTTTCCATTGCACCCACCGCCCTGAGGAACACCACATATAAGGGCTTTCTGGAAACAGATTTTCTGCCATCAATAACCACACGAAATAAGCTGCTGCTGCTGCCAATGGCAAGAGAAAGACAAGAGATAACTGGTTAAATATTTTGGATAAATACTTATTAAAGTGTCAACAATTTTTAAAACTGATTTATTGCTTTGGCACTCGATCTGTGAAAGTATTGGAGGAGGAGGAAAGGGATTAGCAAGCAGTGTGTTTATAGGACTGCTGCCACTCAACATCAAGTGAGAGTACTAATATAATCAGAAAGACCACAGAGATGGGATTTCAACCAACAACATTCTAGGTTTAGAACAATAAATGGCTTTAATCAGATATGCATAACAGAGCACATATTGCTCTGCTAGGATCATTAACCTCACAACCTCTCCTCTTTTTTTTTTTTTTGGGGGGGGGGGGGGTGTGCTGTAGTGAGTATTGTATCCTCCCCTCTTTTGGTAGGCTTAATTCAGTGACAGTCATGGACATGAGACTTCACTAGGCAAACCAGTCACATTAGAAAGGCAAGAGAGCTCTTCAGCAAGAGAAGCAGCTGGGCAGAGTCCTGGCTCTCAGCGCTCCAAACCCAGGGTAATTACTCCTCTAAGGCCTCTCCTGTGGACAGAAATACTTGCAGGGTTGAAACCTAAGACACCAAAGCCACTCATTCCTCATTGTATTTGGTCTCTGCACAGAGCTGCCTTACAAAAGACACTGATGCTTTTGAAGAAGCAAGGAAGCCTGCCACCCACAGCTCTCTTTGCTAGGACAGGAAGGACTTGAAGCAAGTCACTGAAACTCACGGGCAGCTCTCACTTATACTGATAGATGCTTGCCCAAGGAAAAGCCACTGGGTCAGTGCACTGGTGTAAAGAAAAGTAAGAGACTGGCAAATGGGGCTTCTGTGTGTGCCGTGACAGCAAGGTTTTGGGGTGCAGCAGATAAGGGAAGGACGTCCCAGCGATGCTCATCTTTGGGTGCTGGCCATTCCATTTAGCCCTTGTGGAGCTCACATGCACAAAAAACACAAGAGGGAAGGGTTAAGGCTAGCATTTAGACAGTGACTTCTCTTTCTGCTAGGACATGGATCTTTTGAGATGCTGGCATGTTAAACTCGTCCCCCTCCCTTAAAGAAAACGTTTTTACATTTTCACCCAACCACCTGTGAATGCCAGTGTGTAATCACAGAGAGACGTAAGCGCCCTTTCCAAAGATGCCAAGATCCAAGAAATATTTGCAACGCTTAAGTGATGCTTCAACTGAACTCATCTGCCACTGCATCTCTCTGCCAGTAAACCCCAAGCCATGTCACAGCTCCGTCAGGTGCAAACCAGCCCTTGGCTCCAACAGAAGCTACACGTGCAGAACACCACTAACAAACAGGGGACTCCGGAGAAGCTCCGCTAATTACTCCACCTCCCCTGCACCGTACTCAGCCACCGCGACGACAATGATGCTTGAAGCAGAGCAGAAGCGGTAAGGCAATAATTTAAGCACAGGACATAACCCTACAGCCCCCGCAGGAAGCGATACTGCTCCAATTCTCTCATTTCTCCCCTCCACCGCGCTCTCCGGGCACCACCCCAGCGATGCTCTTCCCCCGGCCGCGGCGCGCACTCACCTGCCGGCAGCGGGCGGAAGCCGCGCACCGTGTTGCCCCGGCGGAGCCACGGCGCGCCCGGTGTCGGCGGCTCTCGGCCGCCGCGGTACTGCTCGTAGAGCCGCAGCATGTGCTCCGCCACCCTGTCCGCCGNCGGCGCGGCGCCGCAGCCCGAGCCGGCGCGGCCGCAGCGCGTCCCCCAGAGCCAGGCACAGGCAGCCCCATCCCAGGCACAGGCACAACACCCAGCGGGCCGACGCCGCCATCCCGCCGGCGGCGCCCGGGGGACGCTCGGGCCAGGCGAGCCCGGCGCTGCGCGGAAAGCGCGCTCGGGGCGTTCTCTCCTGGGGAAGGAAAAAAAGGGGGAAAGGGAAAAAAAAAACCGACAAAAAGCGGGGCGGAGGAAAGCTCCGCGGTCTGGACCGCCCTCCCTGTGCGGCGGGGAGCGGGGGGTTTTATTCCCAGCCGCGCAGGTTGCGGCGGTGCTGCTCCCGGCTCGGTGCAGCCCCGAGCCGCGCAGAGCGGGGGAAGAGCGGCGATCGCCCCGCCCGCCCTCGCTCCGGCGGGGGCGAGGTGCGGAAAGCCGCCACCCCAGGGGAGCGCAGCGACGGGACGGGACGGGACGGAGGGAGGGGATGCTCTGGAAACTCCATCCCCCTGGGCGGACGGCGATCGAGGAGGACGGTCCCCTGCCCGCCTCCACCCAGCCCCTCCCAAAGGCCGTACAATAACGTGATCGCCTTGGGGGAAAAAAAAAAAATAAAATAAAATCGCGAGTAGTAGCGCACTCGCGCTTCTCCCGCGGAACGTCTCAAGGCTTGGCTGGGAGTGGAGCACAGTCCACCGCGGGCAGGTGGAAGCGATGCTCACCGGGTTTCTGCCTGCCTCTCCGGGGTACCAGCCACCCTCAGAGACCCTCGGCTTCCTCCAACCCGGCCGGGACCGGCAGAGCTGCCCTGAGCAGCCCGGAGCCCGTGGGAGGAGACGCGCACCTAGAGAAATCCTCGGCTACAGCAGGGCACGGCAAGGCGTCCTTGCCCGGCTGAGACAATTCCATGTGCCTCCCGCATTTGCTGCCTTTCAGCACCAAGGGACAGAAATGTCTCAGCCTTACACAACAGCCCAGCACACAGGACGCTGTCCCTCAGCAAATCTGCTTTGCAACAAAGGGGTGCCTCGTCTGTACCTCGGGCAGGGAACACACCGGAGGTGGAAGAGGAGCCTCGCTGCAGGGCCACAGTTCCTGAGTGTGCTGGTTCCCAAGACCGGCTTGGTTTCTAAGCTGAAGAAGGGAGATAATAAGATTGGCCTAGAGACCAGCACACGGAGCTTAGCACGTATCATTTCCAGCACAGGGCATTTGGCTTTTCCACGGGCTACAGCAAGTGTGTCATTATCCAGCCCTGAATAGTACACCACGACACACAATGTATTGCCTCTCAAATTACACTGAAATTAGGATGGGCAGCAAGCACTGTCACGCAGTTGTAACAAGCCCATCTGTAACTGCGAGAGGCGAGTGCCCACCAGCAGGTAGGGAGGAAAGTGAAGATTCTCAACAGCACAGCAGTGATTTTTATATGCTCCCCCATTTGAAGGCTCAGATACAACCCCTGTCAGTGACTCATCTTCAAACAGTGCTGAGGCACCAAAAGCTGCCACATGCATCTCCAAATCACATCCGTAGATGTGGAAACACACACCGCGTCACTATCCATGCAAGTGGTACCATTATCTCTACTTCTCATTAGGTAAATGCACATTAAAGGCAATATAAAAGCTAACAATACAAGTAAACATAATTAATAAGCTCATAATTAAAACATTAAGGTATAAATTGCCTTTTTTTTGACACAAGTAATAAAACCAATGTGGATCCCTGCAGAAAGAAAACAAAATTCTTCAAACTGATGGCTGAAAAACTCAGCACAAGCAGCAGTCCCTGGCTTATATCCATGGCACAAGTGTCAGTCCCAAAGAAGGCTCTCTACACAACTGGAAATTACCATTTCAGGATAATTTCAGGATTTCAGTTTTTTCCTACTGTTGAAAGAAGCAACATCAAAAAAATCCCCAAGCAACAACACACCACATGTCTTTAAAGCAAAACTGGCATAACTGAACCCTGTCCTACACCTACAGCACCAAGCCATTTGCTGGAAGATGTCATCTTCTGCACATCCCCAACACATCCTCTGAGCAGCTTCCTGACTCTTGAGATCAGACCACTGTAAATCGAGAATTACCTGAGTTGACAAAAAATTAAATAAGCCCTCAGAGATACTGTGTATCTGTAACACCATTCTCAAGCTAAAGGGGATTAGACAAGAACCACTTTCAGTTTAACATGGAAGCTCAAGCACCCTATGGCTGAGCTTTTATTTAAAATCCTTTGAGTGCTGGCAGAAAGCCCCGTTTATGCAAAATTAACCCCAAATTCGGTTCCCAGAACCTCACCCCAGCACTCGATTGCAGCTAAGTGTCTAAAATAGAAAGTTAGCCCTATAAAAGCCTGTTACAGCCAGCAAGGAGAGAGAAAGAGGACACTGCATGTGAAACAGAAAGGAAAAAGTGACATCTCAGGGCATTAGGAGCCTCCTCTGAATCCCCCTTTTCAAACAGCCACCGCAGGCGCACACAGGGTTTCAAAAATCCCTCACTTTATGGGCTGTCTGTCCCTGTGACATTACCAGGACACTCATTACACAGAGTTCTGCAGCTTGCAAAGTTTAAGAATATCCCCCACTCCAGGAGATTGTTAAATGCCAGAGCCTTGTGAGCACACCATCCAAACCAAACCAAACCAAACCACGTCAGGAGCTCCTCTCCACAGCCAACAAACTCTCACACCTGACCTCTAGGGGAACTGTGCTTCTGTGCTATTCCTTTTCTGCTTCTTCCACACAAGTGCTGCAAACCAGTTATCCAGACATATCCTGCCCTCCAGCTACAGCCAGCACAACTCCAGGCCCTATTGGCCCTGAGCAGCTCCATCCTGATCACCACGGTCTCCAGCCTGTGCAGCAACCTGGCATTTTAATTCCTTAGCCCCTGGCAGAGAGCAGGCTTCAATCCAAATTAAGTTTATTTAAATGGTGAGGAAGGCCTGTGCCATCGTCAGGGCCAGCCTCCCCACCCTCCAGCACCCCCTCCAAAAGTCCCATTTCAAACCTCCACCAAAACTTCAAGGTTTTTCACTTTCTCAGCGCTTGCCACAGAGTGCACAACCCAGCAACTTTGCAGCTATTTGTTCTCTTTACACAAGCGCTCGGAAGTCCCAGGGAACAGGAAACCACAAATACTCCTTCTAGAGGAAATGAAATAATTACATATTTGCATAACAAAGTGATATTAGCAAAATCTGTTCAGCATGTGAAGGCTAACCCCACACTCGTGCTGCTGTTTGCCTGGCTCTCAGCTGCTGCAGAGCTCACTCAGCACAGCAACCTCCGCTGCTGCTGTGGCTCCCGCATCCAGCCCTCCTGGCTGTCATCTGGAGAATTCCCCACTGCAGCTCCGCCTCGGCTGCCTCGCACCAGCCCTCCACACATCTGTTTGGCTGTCTCGGAAGGGCTTCTGTGTGCTCTGCTGTGGCAGGGCTCCTGACACCGACTCCTTGGGTCAGAGACACCAG
Organism: Onychostruthus taczanowskii; assembly: GCF_017590055.1. Lineage (NCBI taxonomy): Eukaryota > Metazoa > Chordata > Aves > Passeriformes > Passeridae > Onychostruthus > Onychostruthus taczanowskii. The sequence continues at coordinate 1,695,864 of NW_024498074.1, read as the reverse complement.
CTCTGCCCCAGCCGTGCGTTCCCAGCCCCACTCTGACCAGACCCCAGCCCGTGGCTCTGGTGTGCTGTCCCGCATCCAGGGACCTTGTCTCTTCTCCCTGGGGTCAATCGGCTCTGCTGGACCACTGTGCCCTGGTCTGTATCACTTCCTTGCATCCCTGACACACACACATTCCAGGCACGCCAGGTACAAATGAGAATGCTGAGCAGCTTGTCATCCAGCACTGCCTGGAACCACAGAACCAATCCAGCACTGCTCGGAACCATGGCACCAATCCAGCACGGCTCAGAACCATGGCACCAATCCAGCAACACTCAGAACCACAGCACCAATCCAGCAACGCCTGGAACCATGGCACCGATCCAGCAATGCTCGAAACCACGCCACCGATCCAGCACTGCTCAGAACCATGGCGCGCATCCAGCAATGCCTGGAACCATGCTCCATGGACCTCAATGCCCTGCGCTGGCTCTCCCATTACTGGAAACAAGGAGACACGTGCTCCCTGTCGTGCTCCTGCCCACGGCCCCAGAGATGTACACAGGGAACAGCCTCGCATGAGGCAGGCCGAGGTGGGAAGCCCCGAGCAAACCCCCTTGTGCACAGCCATTCCCTGTATCCCCTGTGCTGGCTTTTCCAGGCTCGCCAGCTGGGCTGGGTGTTTGCTCAGGTGGCCAGCAGCAGCCTCCCCCCTGGAGGGGCCCTCCAGCAGAATTTCTTCTCTCGGGATCACACGTTTCTCTCACCGTGGAGAAGTTCTGCGGCAGGACCTGTAAGAACGCTGCCCGGAGGCGAGCAGAAATAAAGCGCGCCTTGAGCGAACAACAGCCAAAGAAGGAGAAGGACGTTCCCCTTCCGTGCAAAGCCGTGTTCTGTACACACAGCTCAGCTCATCTGCGTGGCCGCAGTCCGTTCAGCACCTGTGTTTTTGTTTTCTTTGCGGTGGGAACTGCGGCTTGGCCTGCACTGCTTGTCCCTGCCTGCCTCGCAGAGAACTGCCCAAAGGTTTTAGTCATCCGTAATCTGATTTCTCTGTGTGGGGAAAGGGAGCTAAGGGTACAGTTTCCCCAGCTGCCTCTTTCACAGAGGGCCAAAAGGAGAACATCTAAGGACCAAAAGCGTTCCACTAAATAACAACTCCGCTGTGAATGTGATGGTGGCTCAGCAGAATGAAACTCCTCAGCACCAACCTCCTGCTACTTTCCAGCTTCACTCTGTCATCCAAAACAACCACCACAACAACAGATCCCCATGTTGTTGCAAGACCAAAGATCCAGAACAAAATTAGGATTTTGGTGGGGTGAAGAAATAGAAAAGAACTGAAAACATATACAGGCTAATACAACCTGCAGACCTTAACTGATGCACACAGTTCAGATGTGCTGGAAAAAGACCTACAACTCTCCCCACCGGTACAAAATCTAGATTTCCATGGATGCACTTGCCCATCAATGCCCAAAATCAGTTCCCTTACGGCAGCATGCAAGCCCTGTACCTACAGTAAATGTCACAATCAGTGGCAACAGCAGAATCTCCTTTTGGAAAAAAACTTAAGACAGTTCCATGCACCTTATGTTTACAGCGAGAAGTAGTCTTGGGGTGGACAGTTGGCATTTGTTCCTGCTGGAGAGCCACAAGGCCTAAGAACATACACAAGAAGCTTTCATGTGGTTATCAGTCCTTGGAATGCTTCTCTCTTGATTACCGTGTGTTCTGCGTGTCCACTTCACTTGGGTCTGATCAGGACTGAACAGTGACAAGACTTTGGGAACAACACCCAGTGACATGTCAGGGAAACAGAGTGTAAGAGGCTGCTCTGTCCTGTTTGTCTAAGAATTGCTGATACTGCTTTGTATGCAATCAAATTACTTGCAGATCTCTGCAGCAGTACAGGAGACGAGTAGATTCAGATCGGGGTACTGAGGAATTTTTCAACCAAATGTTTATTCCAAGACCCTGATTGCTCAGACCTCACCAAGGATGTGGGAAGTGCAGTTGCATACCCGTTCTTCACTGGATCTTTAATTACTGACATAGCTTAGACAGCAGAGCTCGGAAAATGCAGCCACAAAAGCCAGCAATCGCAGACCCACCCTGAGCTCATCAGGGGCTGTTCTCTGCCTCTTCCTGCTCCTCCCTCTCCTTACAATTTTAGAGATGCCAGGCCTTTTCCAAATAACAGTTTTGGAAGTTTTTACAAGGAGTTAAAGCAGATAGCCCCCCCCCCCCAATCAGTTCTGCTTCCTGCAAGCCAACCACCAAGAAACAGCCTCTGGTCTCTGGATTCAGGCATGGGCAGGGGCTCTCTCGTGCTGAGGCTGTGCCCTGCCAAGCGTTAGGCACCACCTCTGCCTTTGGCAAGAGGTGGCTCTCCAGAGAAACCCTCATCTTGTGTGCCACAACGCCACCCGTACCTGCAGCAGCTGGCACCGCGAGTGACAGCGGCTCTGACCGGCACTGTGCACGAGGAGCTTGCCATAGATTTTGCTACAACATGGATGGCAGCTGAAGAAAGTACTAGTTTTGCCATTCAGCCATCCACTAAAAAATCTGGACACCCCAGATGTCAGCCACAGCTATTTCCTGGTGGAACTCAGAGGGAAAGCGGCTCCTTCAGCAAACCAGACAACACAGGGAGAGCAGGACAGCACATTCCCTAAGTCACAACTGTTTCTCACCTAAGATTTTAGTCATCTGTAGCTTCCATTTCCTTACTGCAAATATATATCGTTAGTTTCTCCAAAGCTGTAAAAAGCCCATCTTTCCTCAGAAGAGATTGGATCTTTCTTTATGAGATTGAAGTTGAAATTGTAAAAAAGAGAGAAATTTAAAGAGAAAAGTAGTATTTGCTGTATTTAAAGACAAGCCAGGTGTAGAATCATACATCTCCAAATTAAACATTTACAGAATTGGCAGCAATGGATTTTACCTCTCACACATGCAAACATCGAATGTACTCTCTACTTCCCAGCTATGCATCTATCCAACATCTATCTTGCTCCCCGTTGCTTTTTGCATTCCTAGGGATTATCCCCTGGACTCCTGCATGGCACCTCCTCACATCAGCACAGTGGCTGCTTTCACCTCCAAAAGATGTGAAGACTGTGACAAAAATCCTGGATGCCCAGTGAGAGACAGCAACGTGCATGGCCAGGACACTAAGGGGTGACTGACAGAGCCATAAATACTGAAAGGAACTGGAGTGCAGGTATTGAAAATCATCAAAAATCAGGGCACACTACCTGTGAGTGCAGACATCAAGTCTCATACACGGGGACCACCATTATGCAAGGAGAATACAGAGCCACATGTAAATGTTCAGAAGCTATTTTCCCCCCATATGGCTACAGTCACAGGCTGGGAACAACAGCAGCCTTCCCTGGCTTCGTTCTCACCAGGCTCCCCAGTTTCACTCCTTGGCCACCTGTTTCCCCAAATCCTCAACAGCAACTGGCCCATACTATCGGTATCTTGGTCAGCCAGTCCAGAACTCAGGAGCAAGCAAAGGGCCAAGTGGTTTTAAAAATGTTAAGTATGATGCCAAACGAGGAAATAAACACATCTACTCTTTAGGAACCATAAAACAAAGCACTGCCCTCCTCATGCACTGTTGTAGCTCTTGTCTAAGAGATCCTGTGCAAGGTCACTGGAGGAAGGACCAGCTGTGGGACTTGCAACATAAGCACAGGCTCCTGTCACGCTTGCAAAGAAACCTCAGCTGATTACAAAAGAGAAAACTCCATAACCAACAGCCTTTTCTCCTCTGAACCCCCTGCAGATCCTGTGTCCCGGAAGCTGTCAGATCACAGTGACAGCTGTCACCAGGCACACGCTGTTGCACGTGAGCTGCTCCTGTCACCAACTGACAGGCATCCATGGAGCATCCCATACCTTGGGCTTGGGCTGCACCCCGGGGTTACCACCCCTCTCCCCTGCATGGGGTCACTGCTGCCTTGGCGCTCCACAGGCACAGCTGGAGTTCCATTCAGCTCCCACTGCCTCCTTCCCTCTCCCTCTGGCCTGGATGTGTGGGGCTACAGCAGATCTCCTCTGTCAACTGCTCTTAAACCCACGAAGCAGGGCAGGGAAGGGAGAAGTTCCCTTCTGCCCCACGCTTGGGAAAGGGTTGCTGGCCATGACTTGGCCTACAGGTCCCTACAGATTACCAGATTGTATCTCTGAATACACCCGAGAACACAAGGGGAGGGAATTCCAATCCCAGCCAGCGCCTGCCTGCCAAGTGCTCGCCCACCTGCAGCGAGCAGACCACAGCAGCAGTGCGCGAGGAGAAGGGCAGCAGCAGCGGGACGGTTCTTGCCATAGCCGTGCCCCGCGCGCCGCTCCCGAGCGGGCCGCCCTGCTCAGCCCAGAGTGCTGTGCCCAGAGAAAATGAGTTTCACTGCTGATCAGATAAAGGAGGCACTTCACTTCATTAGTCCAGGGGAAAATCTAGGAGGCAGGTGCTGCAGTAGAACGGCTCCTTGCCTGGCTCTGGTTTAGAAAACAACATGCACACGCAAGAACAACAGAAAATGCCGCAGTCACAAGTGGAGCCTGAGGACACAACAGCACCCACAAACAGCACACCTAGCCACGGAAAACCAATCGAAAATGCCGCAGTCACAAGTGGAGCCTGAGGACACAACAGCACCCAGGCTGGCAGTTTCACAAACAGCACACCTAGCCACAGAAAACCAATAAACCAGGCAGCTCACACAAAACCCAGAGAGTACCATTCCACTGCAAGACATTCCCTCCATCCTCCTTCATTAGGAGAGGCACGCCAAGCATGGTCAATCAGACAAGGGAACCCAAACTTCGCCTTTTGCTGCGCTGGTTCATTCAACAAACTTCTTTTGCTAGGGTTTGATAAAGGAAACATTCTCCATTTTCTTTGAACAAACTGTACTACACTTGTTTCTCATCAGATTACATAAATTAGCTGAGAGGGAATGGATTCAATTACAGCCCAGATTCCAGACCTCTTAAGAACTGACTGCCTAACACATTCCTTTCATTTAACAAACTGGAACCAAATGAGGATTATCTCATATAAATAATACTCCCTCGATAGGGAGATGCAGTAAAATGGCAAAAATACTCAGAGGAACCACGCAGATCAAATACAAGAGCCTCTGATATTACCCTCTGGATTTGAAGTATGAACATCACATAAACCTCATCGTTCAGTATTTTTGCTTTGTATTGGGAACAAGAATTTGATCCAAAGACTTCAACTTAAGACCAAGTTTCATATCTTTTGACAGACTCAGACAGCCAAGATAAAAAAGCGTTTCAGCAAAGTATGCCTTTCCACATAGAAAAGATAATTTGATATCTCTGCACGCCATACAAACCTCTCCTGAAATATCCAAATTTACACTCTCCCAAGTGACTCAGAGTAAGCATGACCAAGAGCAAGGGCTTTACAGCGCTCAGAAGCGAGGCAGCTTCCCAGACACTCGCTCTTTAGGGAGGCAGCATTGCGGAACAACTGAACCTGCTACGGCAGCTCTCCGGAGCAACCCATCCTGGCAGAAACACTCTCCCAGCCATTCAGCCTGAGCACCACACAAGCCTTCTCCAGAAAGGACTTTTTTGTATCTGCTCAAATGCATAAGCAGGCAGGGAAGAAAATTGCAAGGAAAAGACTTTGGAGCTCAATAAAGGACACAAAGCTGAAGGAACTAAGTTATACAAGGCATCGATTATCCCATTAGCAAACAGTGCTCTCTCTGGACTCCTTCTGAAGGAGCTGGTTAGAACACAGAGGCAGATTACCTGCAAGCAAATGCTTCTTAGATTGCTAAAGAATGGCTGAAGGCAGTTTTGATGTCAGCCCATGCAATTACAACTTGTCTAATCCTCCAGCTGTATTTAACCTGGCATGCAACTACAAATCCCAGATTCAGCAGGTAAGCCTCACACGTAAGACTCGATCCAAGAAACAGGATGTTTTTACCCACTCAGTGAAAAGGTTTCCAGGGGACACAGCAAGTTCTCTGCCAACACCAATCTTTAAATCAGTACGGTACTAGCCAAGCCTCTCTTCCTGGGCTTCTTCGTACCTGTCCCTCCATGTGTCCAAAAGCTTTCTCAGTATTGTAGGAACCTCAGTAACTACTGTGCACACACAGACACAAATAAAGCAAACAAGCTGTCCTGGCACTTAGTCTGAACATCCCTTTATGTTCAGCGAGAAGGTAAAAAAATGTAGCTTTGCATGGGCAAACATTCCACCTATAAAACCCCAGACACGGGAGATGCTCTACCCCCTCTTCCTCCATTTCTTTTAGGAAAGAAGTGAAGCATCACCTGAAGCTACATTCTTCCTCTAGAAGGGATGAATGTGCTGACTTGTACATCGAGTTGGCAGTGTGCCCTAGTTTACATGCAGGGAATGGTAAAAGTGGTCAGAGCATATGTGAAATTGTTCCACTCAGAGCAACCAGGACTAAGAATACCTACTGAGTACAAAGGGGACATTTCCCCTCTGATGGATGTGACAACAAGAATTTTAAAAGGCTTCTTTTATTAAAAGGTTACTAATATGGAGAAAGGACAACTTCTGCAAAGCAGACACAAAGTTATGTTCACGCCTGTTCTTATCTCAGTCCTGAGCAGCCATTGTCTGTTCATCCCTGAGATTTAAAAGCACAAAATCCATATTTTTGCTTCCCACCTCAATTGTGTTGAGATGTCTGTGTCTCTCTGTGCTGACTGACCCCTAAACAAACCACCCAGACCCCTCACCAGTCACTCTGGCCCCTCCAATCCTCCGTTCCTGCTTGCGAGCTCGGTAAGGAACACGAGGGTTTGATAGAAGAGGCTTAGCAGAGATTTGATTTACAGAAAATGCTCTCAGAAAACTAAGAAAGCACATGAACTCCCCCATACCCTTTGCCTGGTCACCAGGAACCTGACTGTGCATGATGCTACACATAGCTGTTGATGGTTCCTACTTCCTAAGCCATGGGAAGAGGAGACTGCCCTAAGGATGCACTTGGGAAGGCTTTTCCCACAGGATCCAGGCTGTATCTGCCACGTACACAGTACTCAAACAGTCTAATGGACACTTTTCAGAGAGGTGCTGGTTACTGCACACCTCTGCTCCGTGTCCTGACCAGAGAACGCAGCAGGCTTCCCCAGCCTTGTCTCTTGCCAGACAACCCCTGCACTGTTTCAGTTCCAACAGCCAATGACTTACGGAGCAAAAATCCGATACTTTAAATACAAGCAAACAAATAGCAGAGCAAAATCTAAAAAAACATCCAGAAGCAATGCTGATTAGGGCAGGGCAGCTGAACAGAGATAGGCTGGCAAAACGGAATTCTTTATCTCACACTACCACACTCAAAAAGCAAAAAGAACCAGTAGACAGAAGGGTTGTTGCATCCAGGAATCCACAGAGAAAAACCCTGAGGGCAGAAAGCAGAGGTCACCATGCAGGTGAGGTATAAGAGGATCTGTTAGCTGCACACATGTTTGTTTTTACTCAACTGAAATCAAGTGATACTTCTTTTTTGAACATGGGAAAATGGAAACAATACCACATGGAACTCTTTCAAAAACATTTTTTATTTTAACAGCAGCAGATTTCTAGAGTGTAATGGTTTATCTGGCAAGCCTTTGTTATACTTGAGACACGTTTCCTTTTCCAATTTCACGTTTAATTCCTTCAAAACATGTGTTAGTCATTTTGCAGTTTTGTACCCTCGATGCTGTTGATGAGAAGAGCCAGAAGAACCTCCTGCAGTACTTCTGACCAGCTTGAAACACAAATCTCCTCCCCATCCTCAGCACCTCCCTGTTTGGGACAACTGATTTATGCCTCTGCAGAGCCAGGTACGAGCCCAGAGGAAAAATAAGAGGAAAAACAGAGCAAGGGCACTGCAGGCTGTGGCCACAGGCAGGCACAAGGACAGCCAGGCACCCGAGAGGGAGTCACAGCTTTAAAGCTCCACCCCTGAGGTTTCAGGAATTTCTATGGCAAAAGGTGGAAAAACATTTGTTTGTGATGGGGTTGGAAAGGCACGAGTACGTAGAGCTTTTAGGCCTAATGACTGCAGCTATTTGCCACTGGAATAAAGTGACTTACTGCAATTTTGAGCAAAATAGAGTACAAGAGTAGCACTGAGTTGGAAGGGAGCTATGACAATGACCACTCAACACTAAGGCTCCTTTCCCTGCTCCCTGCTTAGACCCTAGAGACATGCAGAAGTGAGGTTTCACCAAAAACTGCAGAGTTTTTGGAGTTTCAGTGGAGTCAATACTGTATATTTTCATTTAATTGTTTATGGTAAGCCCCATAAATATAAATCTCTCAATGGGGAAGAGGCTGAGGCAGCAGACAAAGTTCAAGACTGGCAAACTGTCATTTGGAACAGAGCCAGATCCTACCTTTTCCCACTATCTTTCTCACTTCCATCTCCAGTGATACGGTTTTATGGTAGACAAATTCTGTCGGACGCATATGCTCTGATTATTCCAAACCATTTGTGGCTGCTGCTTCCTATAGACAAAAGCAGAGCACTTAGAAGGAGCTGCACTAAACAGGAGGGCATTTCTTCAACAACATATGCCTGGGATCCTTGGAAAAGCCTAACATCAACCTGTCATACCCCAAACCAGATTAAAGAAAACCAGCAAACCACTGTGAATAACCAATTCATCCAGGCATTTACTGATCTCCTTAACCACATGGATTATTTGTACAGTTCTACTGCCTTTCAGCACACAGCCCCACCAGACCATGCCGCTAAGTGTGTTTTTCCTCAAAATCAAGCACAACTTGCACAGCCACAAAATCAAGTCCTGTGCTATCAGTCCAGAGACCCGCCAAGCACACGGCTCCTCCGTGCCCCATCCTTCTGCTGGCACAGGCAGTACCTGCCCTGCCTGGCCCCTAACAAGGCCAGTCCGACCTGGGGCATGGCTTTGCTGCTGAGCAGCGTCACTGATGAAGGAAAAGCTGTTCATGGAGAGCAGCCTGCAAGGGAAGACCTCAGACCTGTGCTAATTCCCACACACCAGGTTAAGCCACAAAGTGATGCAGCAGGGGAGCTCTCCAGAGCTCAGACCTTCGCTCTGGGCTGGCCAAGGGAGCAGGAGGGCTAACGCCGGTGATAAATGCCGGTGATAATCCTGGTGAGGGGGAAAAACCTCTTTTTCAAGAGGTTTTTCCCAAAGGACCTCTTGGAGACTAAAAGGTATGGGGGTCAATTATCTTTGCAAAACTTTAAGCACTACACAAACCCCTCTATGCTTAGAGCAGAACATTCCTACTCGCAAAGGAAGCATTTCAATACAGACTTTTCTTTCAGCACCTCCTCAATGCAGCTTTGGGCACGTCCTACACACTAGATACCTTTGAATTTTACACGTGCCCGCAGACTTTGCTGGGCTGGCACCTGTGAGATGGCAAACAAACTGGAGAGCACAGGAATTCCACGAGCTCTGAGACCAGCGCACAAGTGCTCAGGTGCGGTGCAGCTGGGGACAGGAAATACAGGCAAATACAAAGAGGCCAGCCTTGCTGGAGCCATCTCGGACACGTCCTTTAACAGCACACCAGACCAAGGGTAGGTGACAGCAAAGCAGGGACAGACAATATCTAGAAGCCAATTACTAAACCGCAGAGGAAACTCTTTTCACACAGACAGCGTCTCAGGTGGGAGTCCAGGGGAACGAGTGCAGTCGTCTGAAAGGGACAGGCGTAAAACACATTAAATATGTGTTTAATGAGGAGCAATTTCATTTTGCTGTGGCGTGTTTGGCTTTCTTTGCCACCTGCAGCTCAGGTTACATCTGATCAAAACACCAGTGGGCAACAGTAGTCAGTGACAGGACCTCGCCTGGTATCTGTAACCCAGGTGCTCTGACTGTGCCCACGGCACACGCAGGAACGACGTGCTGAGCTGCTCTTTTGGCTCCCCGGAGCTGAAGCAGCCCCAAGCACGGACAAAGGGCTTGGCACTGACCTTCTGCTCGGTCAGGGCTGAGCGAGGGAGGTGGCACACGGCACAAAAGCACCGTCCCTTCCCAGACAGCGACCCTGCAGCACGAGACACGGGGCCCCAGCGGAGCCTGCCTGGCTTCCCAGCTGCCTGGTGTGCTCCCAGGCAGATTCCAGAAACACGGGCACCGAGACGTGTCCACACACAATAACCCAACCCAGCTTTTTGAACTTGGGAAGCAACGTTTGTGGGAAAGAATGGCTGGCCAAGAAGCAGATGTTCTAGCTTTCAACTCTTCAGGGAAAGAAAAATACAAAAAAGAAAAATAACTATAAAAAAGGGTTACCCTTCTGTAAGAAGAAGAAGAACTGTTTGCTGTACATGTGAACCATGTGCTGCCGTTGCACAAAGCGTTCGACAGATGCTCTCGGTGGAAGAAGCTCTGTGGACTGTGAATTTGCCTATCTATGTAAACAGGGTGTTGCCTCAGTTGGAAAACTATCTTCTGGCTGAGAACAGCTTGCTGGGAGACCGAATTTAGATTAATTCTGTGAGCATGGAAATAGAGGAGCATTTTAAAAAGGCAGAATTTCCTCAGCCAGATAAAGAGTGGGCATCAGCAGGGAGAAGGCAGCCCAGCACGGACAAAGGGCTTGGCACTGACCTTCTGCTCGGTCAGGGCTGAGCGAGGGAGGTGGCACACGGCACAAAAGCACCGTCCCTTCCCAGACAGCGACCCTGCAGCACGAGACACGGGGCCCCAGCGGAGCCTGCCTGGCTTCCCAGCTGCCTGGTGTGCTCCCAGGCAGATTCCAGAAACACGGGCACCGAGACGTGTCCACACACAATAACCCAACCCAGCTTTTTGAACTTGGGAAGCAACGTTTGTGGGAAAGAATGGCTGGCCAAGAAGCAGATGTTCTAGCTTTCAACTCTTCAGGGAAAGAAAAATACAAAAAAGAAAAATAACTATAAAAAAGGGTTACCCTTCTGTAAGAAGAAGAAGAACTGTTTGCTGTACATGTGAACCATGTGCTGCCGTTGCACAAAGCGTTCGACAGATGCTCTCGGTGGAAGAAGCTCTGTGGACTGTGAATTTGCCTATCTATGTAAACAGGGTGTTGCCTCAGTTGGAAAACTATCTTCTGGCTGAGAACAGCTTGCTGGGAGACCGAATTTAGATTGATTCTGTGAGCATGGAAATACAGGAGCCTTTTAAAAACAGAGACGCACACAGAAGGCAGAATTTCCTCAGCCAGACACGAAGTGGGCATCAGGAGGGAGAAGGCAGCCCTTGGGTGCAGCTAACGGGGACCAGGGGGACAAAGGGTCATGAGCTCTCCAGGTCAATGAGAGGGAGCTGCTGCAGGCCATCTTCTGAGCACAGGGAAGAGACAGGAGGAGGAAAGAAGCAGAAGCATGAAGGCAGCATGTCAGGAGCAGATTGTGGGGAGCAGAGGAGGAAATCAACAAAGAAAGGAGAAATAAAAAAAAAAGAACCAGTGGAGGACTCCCCACCCCTTATGAATTTAAATACAGGACTGGGAGAGAGGAGTTGCTTTGCAATCAGGGCTTATCAAAACCAGAGACCTGCAGATACCTCCTGGGACTTTTTTGGGAAGCAAGCTTTTCTTCACAGCCACTGCGGAACTACAAGGCTTTCAGTGGACTGAGAAACACAAAACCAAAGCAAAACTCAGCACACAGAGACAGACAGCCAAGGGCAGAGCAGCCCAGAACACCCTGCAGAGCTGCCATCTCAGGCAGCAGTCGCTCACTCAAAGGCACAGAACCTCCTGAGCCACGTTCCCCACCGTGGAGCTGGCTGAGGACGCGGTTCCAGCGAGCCTTGCTGCGTGTCACAGCTGCCACACGCTCAACCACTGACATCCCACAGGAGGCAAAGGACACAACTGAGGGCTTGGCTGCTTGGGATGGCCCTTTGTGCCTGCTACACAAACCAAGCTCCTATGTGATTCTTCCAAATCCCTCTACCAAGTCCCAAGAACCATTTTTCCGTGGCACCCTGCCAAGAGGCAGAATGATGGATTTAGGGGGTGTGGGGCCACTGCAACTACAGGGTTTTTGGATTACCTTTTTCCTGCGAGCTCCAGGATGTGGGTCAGAGCACAGAGGTTAGTTACTGCAAGTGTAGCTGAACATACTCAATTCCCATAATGAGCATGGCCAGTTCCCAGTTCACACTGGCTGGAAACCACGGATTTGCCACTGGCCCGCAGGGCTGTAGGAAATGGCCATTCCCAAAGGAGCGGGGCCATTTGTTACTTGGCTACTTGATTCACTGAAAACACACACAGCTACTTATCCTGCTAACACATATGCGAGCGGAGCAGTTATTAGACAGGTAAACCACTAGACAAACCAGCAAAAGATTTTAGCCTGGAAAGTATGTGAGAAGAAATGCAGCCCTTTTTTTGCTAGAATGTCAACTTTCAGAAGCCCATAAATATTGCTTAAGGATGGGATTTCTTTCAGCTCGCTGTTCTGTAGTGTCCCTGTCAGACAGGCATCCAAGTATCTCCCCCAGAAAACACCTGACTGACGAATCTGACAGTTTCAAGGCAAGAGAAAATAGAACAATAGGGGTATGCCTAAAGTCGGGGTTAGGGACTGCTCAGTGACAGCTCTGCAAAAATGGGTCAGGCAAAGAAAAATGCAGCGGAACCCAGGGCTGGGGCTCTGCTGCCAGGGGCCAGCCCTGCTCCTCTGCAGGTGCTACTGAAAGGCTGCTGCCTGTTTGCCTTGGCAGCCTCAGCCTGCCCGTGGCAGGGCGCAGCAGCGGGCAGGTGCGCGGCGTTCCCGTTGCACCGCGCGCGGCAGGAACGCGGCGGCCGCTGCCCGGCTCTGAGGCTTTGGCTTTCCACAAGTCCGTTTGTATAATCTGTTTTCCAGTGGGGGAAAAAATTACTGTCCAAACAGTAAAGGACTGATTTGCATATCTTTGAACCTTCAGGGAGTGCTTGCTTTTTTTGTTCTCGCTTTCAAAACGAGTCAAAAACGGGGGGGAAATTACGTGAGGGGAACAGATGCTCCTGCTTGATCTGCTGGTTGAGCAGAGGGTCCCCAGCCTGGTCCTGCATGGGAGCACATCCTCCCCAGATCAGGGCTCTGCCTCACCAGACATGGAGTCCATCTCAGCCAGCAAATCTGTGAAGCCTCAGCGTTATTTTGGGCTCAACAGACACAACCTGTGCCCACCCCAGGACGTCCCACTGCCTTGGCAAACACGGTGAAGCCTCAGCGTTATTTTGGTCTCAACAGACACAACCTGTGCCCACCCCACTACCTTGGCAAACACAGCAATCTCAGCTCCAGCCATTGAGGCAAAACACAGGGTCAGAGGGCTCTGCTTGACGCTGCCACTCTTCAGCAACAGTGGCCAAAGTCATTGCCTTTGACAGCCTCTAAGCCTGTCCTCTAATTCCCTAAGGAGACACATCCAGCCCACCCTGATACCAGAGGCCACGTGGGAACCAACAAACATCCTGAAACAGCAACGAGTTGTTCAGATTTTAGGAGCCTTTCTCTGGAACAGCAGGGACTGAAACCAGCACATCACCCCCTGGTCGCTGCGCTTGCACTATAAGAACTTCAAGGCGGCGATCCTGCGGACACAAGTGTTTGCTTTTCCAAAGCCTCCCTCTCCCCGTGCTCCTCCCTGGCCTCTGGGGCAGCTGGAGAGCTGCCTGTGCCTGGCAGGTGCAGAGGGGCCGACTGGTGCTAGCAGCTACAGCCGCATCCTTCTCCAAGAGCAGCAGAGCAAGCTCCTTCCCAAATTTAGTCACAGGGCATAATTGGGCACAGTTTGCAAAATGCCTCTTTCTCCTTTTCTGATGGAGCCTAGGAGAGCAAGCAGGAATCAAACCACACAGCAGAAGACACTCTGACACAAAACCCAGGAGAGATGAACTCCAGGGATGAGGACAGCTGCTAGCAGCTCCACGACCATTCGCCACGTGATCACACTCTCAAGTTATGAGACCTGAAGAACCGTGGCAAAAATCCATGCCAGACACAGCAGGCACTGACTGATGGCTTAAGGTTTATAGATACAGTTAAAAACCAGCTTTACTCAGCAAAGCTAAAACATAACTAAAATCCATGGCCCTAGATAGACTCACAAAACATAAAAAGCAGCTGAGATCTCTACCAGAGTCCTCAAATTTCCACAAAAGGGGGAAAAAAACCCATAATGAACTCAAAGGAGAAAGACTGGAAAGGAAATAACTCAAAGCAAAGCAGAAATGACTTGCTGTTAAGATATGAAAGTTTAGATACTTTTGATCATGTAACAGTGTACTAATTTCTCCTGTCACCAGGCACAGAAGCCAGTTAAGCGGCTGATTTGGAAATGCTAATTAAAAATATGATTTGACATGCATCCGCCTAACTGTGCACGCCCTGCTCAGGAGGTAAGACTTCTCAAAGGCCACACCTTGTCAATGCCACAGAGTTTTCCCTGCCCAGGGGACAGGTCAAGCCCGAGCCACACTGCTGCTCCTGTCCCGCACCTGCCACACTTCCCTACAGCCATACTGATAGCTGGGATTGCAATCCTCACAGCCTGCCTCTTCCTTCTTTCTTTTCTTTTTTTTTTTTTTTTTTTTTTTTTTTTTTTTTTGTTTAAGGAGTGACCTTTTAAAAACAACCCACCTGTCCACAGAACACTCTTTCCTGGTATTTGCCAAGGATATTTGAACAGATTTGACTGTAATGAATGTCATGCCTCCAACTGCTGAAATGAGCGAGTCGTTCCCAGACTTCCGTTTTTGGGTTTGGTTTTTTTTTTCCTTTCAAAAATGCTGTTTACTGAAACATCCGTAAAATTTGCTTGGCATGAGCCTCAGCTGTATTCCCTGTGTGTACTCAATGCTGGCACTGCTGGAAGAGACCATGGAGAAGTTCTCACTCCTGCACATCGGGCCAGTTACAGTTTTGCTCCCCATTTCAGGGGAGGGGGATAGCCCAGGGAGCAGGAGTTCATGCTTCTGCATGGATGCAGAGCAGGGGTAGGCATGGAAAAGAAGTTTGCACACTCTTCAGGGCAGGGAGCTTTCATTAGCACCTCGTGGCAAGTTGCGGAAGCTGTTTGCAGATTTTCATTATAAAATGCCAAATTTAACACACACAGAAACAGCACACTGGGCATCCAGCATATTTTGCCTGCCACTTCCCTTGGGCAAAGTGCCCCAAATCAACTCTGCCTTAAGGAAGGCACCTGCAAGCAAAGCAGCTTTTGGGGAAGTAATTTTCTCTCTTAGCATTCCTGCTCCTAAGATTGTTAATTGTGTAAAACCTATAGTTATAAAATAGACTTCAGTTACTTTCAGCATCACTGCAATGCCTCTTCCTCTGTTGTGGCAGGAGAGAAATCCACCCATCAGTCCAATCAAGCACTGGGAGCGGGTCAGAAGTGAGAATCCCTCACAGAGGGCATAACTACAGTGCCAGTAATGAACAAAAAGACAGACAACGGACTGGAAAAAGCAGCCTGCATGGACCAAACAGCCCAAAAGCTCTTGTGGAAAACAAACAAACCAAAAGCCAAGGAAAAAAAAATCTCTGACTTTGGAAGCTGGCAGTCTGATCTCTTAATTGAACCTGCTGGAGTTGAAGCCTGTGGATGACCTTCACTGTATGGCACATGACACCCTGGTGTGTTAGACCTCTGGGGGTTTTGCAAAGAGGATTTTAATTACCTCAGGAACAACCCCCCTCACGGTGAAAGCAGCCCAGGGTGGATTTGCTTCACTGACCTGCCTCTCAGGGCCAGGTGGGTGCGAGTGCCACGCATGGAACGCCCTGCCAACGAATCCAGCAGCGCAGAGCTGAGGCTGGAGATCCCTTCCCGTGTAATTACAGGGTGGTGCCGCTGTGCTGACGGCTTCGTGTGGAGCTCCAGCAGCCCACAGCTAGCCAGAACAATCTGGCAGCAAACGTAGCTGGAAAAGGACAAAAAAGAGAAAAGCTTGCCCTAAATTGGACCGACCTGCCTATAAATAGACATAGGGACTTGTCAAGCACATCTCTGCCTGCTGATTTCTCACACCAGTGGGATTTAGGACCAGGTGCCTTCTTTCTATCAGAAAATAGCCTCGCCAACACATGCTAAACATGTCTTGCTGCTCTCTGCCTTGCATCTGGAAGGTATGCATGTGGACTTACGAGGCGTAAGTCAGCGGTTAGTCCATCTGATTATAAATCACGTGTCTTTGTACTATGACCACATTAAAACCCTGCCATCAATTAAAAAAGGGAAAACTAGAGCTACCCTACAATTTTGGTCGACTGAATCAAGCCTGTTCTGTGGACTCACACGCATTTGGTTCCAGATCTGTCATACAACGGAGATGCTCAACAGCCACATCCTCCATGACTTACACGTGCAGCTCATGGGGCTGACAGGCTGAAGCCTTTTGTTCCCTCAACAAAATGTTCTCCTGACAGGAAAAAAAGAGAGAAAAAATGAGCAGCGGCATCACCGAGGGTGATGGAATGGTAGAGGGACTTCTGTCACGGCTGCAGCTTGGGCAGAGGTGCTCCTTCCTTCCCCAGCCCCGAGGGCTGACTCTCCCACCCTTCCTGCTGCTGGCACGGGAAAGGAGGGAGCGACGCAGAGCCGAAAGGAATCACACTGTGCTGCCCAGGGAAGGGAAGATGATCTTGCCAGGAAGCACATGCACAACCACTTGCCCTTGGCTGCACACTGCAGCTCAGCAGAAGCTGTGCCACCACGGCTGCCCAGGGAAGGGAAGATGATCTTGCCAGGAAGCACATGCACAACCACTTGCCCTGGCTGCACACTGCAGCTCAGCAGAGGCCGTGCCACCACCGGCACTGCCGGACTGTCCTGCGCTCCTCATGGCCCAGCGGCCTGAGCTGAAGCACTGTCCAGAAAACACTGTCACGGCTGCCTCACACTGCTCAGTGATTTACATCCTGGTGTCTTTCACCTATTTCCTGCCCCCAAAGCTCAGCACTCCACCAGCCCAGAACATCCACCTCCAGGCAAGCCATGACCAAAACTGGCAGCGTGTGCTGTGCTGCCAACAGGTTTTACTGCAGGCATGGAAAGCCCAGTCCTCACTGGAAGGGACTGAGGAAGGACTCTCCAGAGGACCTAATTCTGAGTGCTTCTCCTTCACTTCTCAGAGATTTCCTCTGAGGCTCCTCCAAAGTCACCACTAAGTCCAACATCAAAGCCAGATACTGCTGTGCTGCTGCTTGGCTCCTTTTCCAGCACCGAGGAGACGTGGAGCATGCGGAGCCTTGCACGGATTAAACCCCAATGACACTGGGACAGAAAGCATTACCCAAAACTCCATTTATGGAACTGCTGCTGTTTCTTCACAGAGAGGACAGATGACTGGAGAGAGAAGAAGGAAGGAAAGGAGAAAAGGGAGACACTGCCCTATATCAGTCCTTTGCAGTCTTCCCCCAAGCGCCCAGCCTGCCTCTACTGGCTATGAAGAGAGACTTAGGGGAAAACAGGCTTTCAAGCACACAAACAGAGCCCAACGTGTCTGTCTCTCCAGTCACACCAGAGCCTTCTGTTGGGATCCCCTCTGTGGTCAGTCCAACACATGCTGCTAGCTCAGACTCAGTCAGCAGCCATCCCACACATGGTCCCGGGGGCCCTGGATGTGCGGGCTCGGCAGCAGCCACCACTGCCCTCCCCTGACCTTGCCAGAGTGGGTTCACAGCTCTGGCTCTCTTTACCCTAACTCCCCTGCTTGCCCCTTTTGCTAAGCTGTGCCTCCCTTTTGCTGTCCTTGGCATTTCCTGGCCATCCACTTCATCAAGAGTTCAGGAAATTGGATCCTGGCCCAAGAGTGACGCTTGCATAGCACTGCTCCCATTTTCTTACTTCTTCAAGTTCATGAATTTCCAGGCTCTTTTCACTGCAGATGCCAAAGGAGATACCACCAAGTGGAATCAGAGTTTTGTGGAGAGGTCTGTGGTATTGGTGTTGCCCTGGCATCCACAGCACTAATTAGTGAAACTCTCAGGTTTCAAGCACAGCAGCCCTGGAAAGGACAGCTTGGAAACCTGACCTGGTGTGGGGCTCATTGATCAGCAGCGAAATCATGATTACAGACTTGTCCTGACCACGCTCCATCAGCATGCCTGATCCCTGTACTGTTTGTACAGATGAAAGAACTGCAGCCTGTATGAACTCCATACGTTTGACACCTTCCTAAGCCGTCCTGTGCGGTCTGCCCCTCAGACGGAAAAAAGCATAAGTAGAGCAAAAACCCTCTTGAGAAAAGCATCTCTCTGCATTTCTAGTGAAATCCAACTGATAACTCCACTCGGGTCTCCCTGCCAGCAGCATTCCCGAGCACACCCTGCTTGCTTGCATCCAGAAACCCTCAGTCACCCCGTTTGTCAGAAACACAGCTGGAAGTATAAGCCATGCATCTGAAAAGACAGGCAGACCAAAGATACCGTAAGCTGAAGTTTAAAAAGACAGCCAGGTTACTCGGAGATGTTTCCCAACATTCAAAAGCCCAGAGGAACACAGCTGAAACCACACAGGTTCCTTCGCACTGGTCACCTTCCCCTCAGCTACCTTGTACCACTTGTTCCTGAGGGGTAACCGTGACTTAGCTCTTATTTCTCATCTGAAATCACAAGTGCCAGCGAATCCTGAGCACACCCCCAACCTGGCTTGCTCAGGAAGAAGCTCCATTTCCTTGGGCACCGCTCCTGACCATTAGGGAGTTTGCACAAGGCTGATGCTGACAGCTGGCTCAGAGCAGCCCAGCCGATGCCACTTGGCTGTCATGTGAGAGCCTCCTCACTTAAAAACTGCTCTAAGTTTTTATGTTATCTCACTTTAAAACTGTTCTTGGGCCCCCCTTCCAGTCTGCTGAAAAGCCCATTTACGGCTGTACCTGGACAGGCATCCTCAGCTGTGCCACACACCAGGTGCACCCCATGGAGCAACAGCAGGAAACGCCTGCTGCCGCTGAATTACACACCGGGATGGTCTTGATGCTGTTCTCAGATAGCGCCTGGCACCCTCTGAATAGATTTTCACATCAAAGAAGCCCTAATACAAACATGCTTTGTTTACAGTGCTCCTCAAAAATCGTTGTTCAACATCTTCTCAACATCTATAAATCACTGATCAAGCCAACTTCTACAACTCCTAACCCAGCCAGATGCCAAGTTCTGCTGCGAGTTAAATCGCTCCCAAATCTCCGCAGTGCTCCAGCGGACGTACTGGTGAAGCCTTGCAAGAGCACTATGACAGCTTCCAAAGTGTCTTGGTGAGGAAAACGCCCAGCAGGTCCCTTCCTCGGCGTGCTGGAGAGCAGAACTACAGTAAACAGCCCTTCACCACTGAACTAGACCCCCACAATCTACTGCACATGACTAAAAACGCTGACATTTAACTAAACAGTGTATTAATAAGAGAAAAACCATTGCAATGCAGCCAGGGTAGGAACACGTAACTTACTGAAAGCTCATTTCAGCCAGCTGAAACCAAACAGGTGACCTAGGCAGGCCACATTCTGTGCCTGTGTTTATACATTCATTATTTGGACACAAAGCAAAGCTTTAAACACAGCCCTTTCTTTCAAGTACTGGCTGGATGCTGCACATGCAAATCTGTCAAAGAAGCGAGTCCTAGGAATTCTCTGTGTGAAAGACTTGGAGATGTCAGTTACGGATCCCCTCACAAAAGGCATTTCTTTCACAGAAGCCACAAACAACAACACACAACCACCAAAATTCCTCACGATCACGTCCCACTGGGCGCTGGGGTGCGTTCTCACATCAAAGACTGCACGCTCCTTGCTAACAAATGGACTCCACGCCCTGAGCCCCACTTGCAAACACAGCTCCCGACCATGAAACCAAGGACAGACACGACCAAACTGCTTATGCAGAAGGAGAAGCAGGTTCCTCAGTTCCTGCTAAGCCATGTGGTAATCCTAATTAGCAGTATTTTCCAAGTAATTGTAGTCTTAGAATAGTGATGTTAATAAAAACAACAAGTAAGAGGCCACCTGGGATAGTTCTGTCCTGGAATTCATACCGGCAGACAGTTTGAAAAAAAACAAAACAAATCTCAAATGTACTTCACAGTTCAGCTAAATCAAAGCAAATCTGATTCCCCTGAAGTCTGAGTCAATGTCAGTTGATGCAAATGAGCATTTGTTGAACAAGTGAATCCCTAAATGCATTCAGCCTCGGAGCCAGAATCACACAGGGTGTAACTTGTTAATTTGCCTCTGTGGGGCATCAAGAAAATATTTTCTGCCTTTTTTTTAAGAACAACATGGATTATTAAATCTCCCAGAAAAATTTCTCTATTCAACAATGACAGCTCCTATACAGGATGCAATTCATTTTGATTTTCCTTATCCAGATGCATGCCACCATTATCAGAAGCTCTGGCACCAAAGGCACTCAGGGAAAGACTGTGACACATTACAGTGAAAACCACATCCACCATTCCCAGTTTCATTGTCAGGAACACCTCTTCCTCCTTTCGAGCTGCACTCCTCCACTGCCTCTACCTTTTGTTTTGGCAGCCCCCAAAAGAAAGGGGATTTTTGGCTACCTCAGTAAACAAGTTTTCCTCGAACCCATGCTTAGGGAAGCTTTTTCTTTTCAATATTCCCTCAAGCCTGTGGAATAAGCCAATGCTCCAAAAAGCCCAGTACAAACTGCCATCTCCACAGGATGAAGAGAACTCCTGAGTTCCTTCTTTGCCCTTCTCTACCTTTCTGTCTGTTCTTTGGGATTTTTAAGGGTCAAAACACCTCTCCAGCAGAGCCATCGAACACCATTTGCCCCAGTGTACACAAGGTCCTTGAATATTCCTTGTCCTTGGACTCACCTGATACTGCCCCTAGGATTACCACCAGGGTGGTGCCAGGGACCCACATGCCAACAGCTATGGAAGACAGGAAGGGGTTAGGGATGGATTTTAGTCACTGTTCTAACCACCTCACCTGCCAATGACCTACAGAACACAACCACAACAGTGAAGCACTGTGCCCAAGCTTTAAAATCCAAAATATCTGAAATGTCTCTCCTCCAATGAACATTTCTGGAGACTTCTTCCATGTGCCACATAAAGGTTCAGTTCCACCCTTTCCTGCTTCAGCAAAAGCCCCTGAAAGCAGCTGAAAAGCCCAGCAGAGATGAGAACATGCCTTTGCCCCAGCCCAATGTTTTGCCCCAGTCCTGGACTCTCCTGGCGACATAACAGCTACAGATCCTGGGTTCACCCATTTTAAGGAATTCAAAACGTTTTTGTGAGGGTCTTGACAACCTTCCAGTAAAAAGCAGCTGTCAAAATGTATCATACAATATCCTAGCAGACCTCCTCCACACTGCTGCTATAATTAGGTTGGGGTTTTTATTTTGGCTTTAAAGCAGCTTGCAGAGAATACAATTTTGAGTTTGAACAAATGAAATGTTCAGAGTACATCAGGTCCATAATTACATTCCAATTTGAGAAGAATGTGTTCTGTTTAAAAGGAAGCAAGCAGTGTAGTTGGTGGTAATTTAATTTACCTTCCAAAGCGTCTGAAATTTCTGAGATTTCCGAAAGCCAAACCCTCAGAGTAACTGCAGTTCACCAAGAACACACAAAGCGGGAAGCTCCCAAGTGGACACTGTCCTTTTCAGTGTGATACTTCACAGGAGAAGCTCGGAAGCTTTTACCCTCCAGTCCTCTTGTGACCCTTCCTTGGCTTCACTGACTCTGAGAACTGGAGTCCCCACCTCAAGTGCCGTGACCAGTGTGACACACAACACCAATAAATGAGGCTTCGCTGCCTCGGCAGACGCTCCGTGTCAACCCACCTGTGCAAAGCAGGCAGCAGTTAACAAGGAGCCTGGCTCCAAAAACACACAGAGGCACATTTCTGACTGTTCTGGGTAAGTATGTAAACCAGAAGGCTGCTTACATTCAGCAGCTGCCTGGACAAAGACAGGGAAAATAGAGCCATAGTAAGTTGCTGAGTCCACTCTGTCTCCCCGGATGCGCTATCCTATTATTCCAGCAAAACCAGTGATGGCCAATAGCAAAGAATTTAATCCCTCAATATCATCTCCCAGCTCTCCTAACTGGGCAAGAATCTAAACACAGAAAGAAAAAGCAGCAGTCAGTGAACTCAAGAAGGCCAGAACGAAGTGACCAGCACTGCTTAATTTTTCCCTGCCTAATTTATTCCAACAAGTTGTCAGAAACATTGAGCAACTCTGAAAATATACACAGGAATGTTCCCCAACCAGGAACACAAACATCTTGAAGCAGTCCATGGCCACTCTGAACCTCAACCTGATTCTACCTAAAACATCAGCACTAGGGTTTTATTTCTATGCTGACAACTTGCCCTCTAATTATATTTCCTTCGTATTTAAGAAGGTAATCTTCTCCCCCATTTCTTCAGCTTACTTTTCATTTGGCATTTAAAAAAAAAATCTTGTTTTTATTCATGCTTCAGTTCCTCTGAACTATTCCTACCCTTTCACGAGGCTAAACAGAAAATCAGCAACAGATCAAGCAAAAGCAGGTCCAGCGCCTTCTCCTTGGGAGCGAGTGTGAACCCTTCCTCAGCCGAGAGCTCCAGTAGCCCCCTTCCTTTACTGCCCAACAGCACCCACTGGGAATGCAGTCCCATTTACCACAGCTCTGCTGGGAGGTGACGTGCCCTTGATCTTTACTTGGATTTACCACACACTTAGTCACTGCCCTCTGTCAATAGCACTCCATAGCCTCAACACTTCTATTCAGAACTCTGATACAGTTTTCAGTCAGGTGGCTTCCCAAGTAACGGGAAAGTCCTCAACAGCAAGGATATGCAGGAACCTTTATGCCTTGCTCCAGGAGGTGAACACACAACAGCAGTGTAATAAGACATTTTAGCAGGATAAGGAGTGTTCAGGTGAGGCAGCGATACCAGCATCCCCACCAAAGCCTGACACATCTCTGATGTGCCGTCTCAGCTTGTAGCAGCTCAAGGCTGTGGCATCACAAGCTGCCTGGAGGCACAAGGATGGATGACTGTGGACACATGCAGCTACAGGCATTTCCTCACCACTGCCTGAAAGCAGCCAACAGCACCGGGGGCCTTATCCCCCCTGGCAAACTGCACACCCTCTGAAGAGCCAGAACATTCCCTACCTCGTTTCCAGGGAGAGAGAACACATGCCCCTAGGACACACCTTGCTCTGGACCAAGCTTGACTTAAATACTGCCAATGCCTGCACGTACTGCACGAGCACAGGACACGAAAGCCATCTCCTCTGGAGGAGACGAACGAGCAGCTGCTGGAAGATGACAAAAGAAAGGAGTTTTGTGTCTCAGAGCAGATGGAGAGGAGTGCTGCAGCAGAGCCCTTCTGTAACCCTCCTGGTGCTGAGCGAGAGCTCAGACTGTGAGCACACATCAGAAGCATTACACACACGGTCTGTCTAGGGCACAGGTTTATTCCTAACCCATTCCTTGCTCAGCTTCTCCAGCCTGAACGGATTCAGGATGGAGCGCTGTCACCCACAGCCCAGTCTTTCCCCACACACATTGTGTCATTCTGTTTACAGCAGCAGCAGTGATGAAGATGACGCAGTATAAAACAGAGCTGTTAATATCTGCAATTAGTTAAAGCTTTAACCTTTGAAAACATTAAAAAAATGAACTAAAATTATGCCGTTAAAAACATTAGAACAAGATGGCCCCAAGCCATTAGGTACATCACATGCTACGAACCAGGTGTGAGATGAAACCCTTCTCCATCTCTCAAACTGAGACGCATGCCATTCCTCTATCCCAGCACGCTGCCAGGATTAGCTGCCTGGCAAAGCCTCTCCAGAAATGAATCTGATCTCACCAGGCCCAGCTCTGAGATTCAGAACACCTAAACAAAACAAGGAGGGATTCAGGCCACAGCCCTCAGGGGGATGAGCAAGAGTGGATCTGGAAGGACTCACAAACACTTCCACTACTTCAAACCTAGACATCAAACGCCATTTTGCAACGTGGCTTGGCAAACTTTGGGCACCAACATTTCAGGCAGGTTGGGTTTTTATCAGAGCCGTTCGCATGGCACTGACCCACAGCAGTGCCTGAGTTTGGGGCCACTGTCCTGGCAGATCCTCTCATCAAATGGCCGTGGTTTTCACAAGAACAAGCTGTCCAGTAAGTAGCCTCTCTCATTTTTGAACACATCAGTTTTCTTCTCACTGAATTCTGTATGGCAGCATCTCCGAATCCACTGGGATGGCAGAGGCACAGCAAGTACAGGGGAATGTGGCAGCAGCATCTTTTAGGACAGTAGCACTGACAGGATGAGGAACAGCCCCGGCTGTTCTACCCTGAAACCAACTCTAATTCTGCCTATCTTGACAGAAATCAACTACGACAGGCAGGGACTGGCAAGAAGTAAAAGGCATAATGCAGCTTTTCAGGGATTTCCTTTCTGTATTAAAGGATTTAATGCTTCCTATTTGCCATCCATGCTCAAAGACAGCATCCTTAGCCCTCACAGGATGAATGTTTTCCCTTCTCCAAAGTCAAGCTTTTCTTGATGTTTTGAAACACATCCCAAGCTGTCCCTGTAACAACAAACCAATTTCCTTGCACTGACCACAGGAAGAGACGGACAACTGAGGCAAGATAGTTCAACTGTCCTAATTGTAAACAGGATTCCCTTGTATGCTCATTTATACCAGACAGCTCCCACTATATACCCGCTATAAAAACACCCTCTAAGTACAATGACCACCCAGAAGCGAAGGACTGGATTCCAAGGGGTTGTGGGGAGAGATGCAGCTCAGTAACACACGTGTTCTTATTTATGTAATTCTTTAGCAAAATTACATTGAACTTTAAAAACATAAAATTAAACATTGATGTCAACAGAATGCAAATGACTAGAACATCTGTGTTGGAAAAAATGCATTCATGGTAGTCAGAGCAGCAGATTGGCTACAATTACAGCAGTAAGATTTAAACAGAAAGGAGATTTTTAAAATTTTTTTTCACCCAAAGTAGAAGGTGCTCTGTGATGTGCTACAGAAGCAAAAGGTTCTGCTTCTATACAAACCAATGCTGCAGAATACCTTTGTCTGACCTTATTACTCTGATGCCCAAAGCACACTAAGGAGAGCAACTTCCTCTGCTCTGAGAGGGAACAGTTGCTCCCTGATGTTTGCAGCACAGGGCTGCGCAGAGCAGACTCAAAACATCACAAAGGTTTTTGGAGTCTCACAGATGCAACTGACAAGCACTGCCCAGCCCATCCAGGGAGAAAAGCAGGTCTGCGCCAACACCTCCTAAACAGAAATTGCTAGAAATGTACAGAAATGCACCAGCCCAGGTGCAGTGCATTCAGATTTTCACCTGAGAAAGTCACCTTCATCACCTAGCCATGACAGAAATCCAAACCTGGAATCTGCCCTTAGATACTAACAGAGGAACCCAGCTGTCCTGTGGCAAGAGAGAGGAACTGGACATCAGGATCATATTTTCATTTCCAATTTGGTCCAGTACACTTTCTAACTGCATAAAATAAGAAAATACCCAAGCTTTTGTCTGTCAATCATTTTGTCAAGGAAGAACAGGAAAACTCCTGCATCTGCATTCCATCCTCCTTGAACTCTCTGCAGTTCTCTGGAAATGAGCCATCCAAGGTACCTTAGTTTACCCCCTCCTCAGAGAAGCCGAGAACTTCTTAATCATGAGCGTCTTTATTGTCAACATCTATCTGGTGAAAACTCAACCAAGGTGAGACAGGTTATTAATGTCTCATTTTACAGACGAACAGCAGAGAATACAGCCCGGATTAATATCCTAATCTTTTTACCCAGCCCGTTGTTACCCGACCTGAATCACCAGAGAGGGAGCTCAGCACTTTTCCAAGCTGGGAAAGCAGAGAGAATGAGCCAACAGCTGGGCTGGTGCATCCACAAGGAACACACGAGTTCCACTCACGTGTTATTTGGTTAAAGCCCACATCCTCTTGTCAGTACTACCCAGAGTTATGGCGATGGAGTCACCAATGCTGAAGGGGATCAGCAATCTCCTGAACTCCAGATGACTGGAAGTAAGCGTCAGTCACTGTTCAGGTGTTGATCTACAATTACTGTCCCAAAGCAGCTCCCTGTGTGGCAGGGCTCACCAAACAGGACAGCAGCACCGTGGCCATGGCACTGGGCTGGCTGGTGCGCACACGCTGCTGCCTCCCGACACACGGAGCAGGGAACAGCTCCGTGCTTCTAATCCCACGTTCAGGCAACGTTCCCATTGACGTCAAACATAAATATTGGAGAGTTCAGCTGTGTAAGCCTCTGAAGCGGGGAAAACAAGTATATTTTCAGTACTTAAATGCTTGGCATGCCCTTAAAGAGAGTTCAGATGAAGAAAGGTCCTTCCAAAGAAGAACCCGGTGCTGTCCCCACCTTCCTGCTGAGCCATGCTCCTCCCTACACTGTGGCACCAGAGCATCAGGCCGAGGCACTGGCCGCACCGTCCTTCCCCAGCCAAAGAACACAGCACCATTTTAAGCCAGGGAAAAGGCACTGTATGCAAGCAGTGCCTGCACCTCGACCACCTCCCAGGCTCTGCACACATGTGGACATGCCTGTAACAGCAGGCAGCTAGAGGAAAATCCTTCCAGGCCCCCTAAGAGCAGGCAGCATGGACGGCCAATGGGCTACAACTCTAAAGGCTCACTTGAAGTTTTTTCCTTCTGCTCACTGCTACATTCAGGGGCTGAAATCAGCACCAGGGGCGAGCTGCTCTGGGACAGGAGGGATCGGGCTGCTGGGAGGATGAACAGGACAGCAGCGTGGCTCAGCTCGCATCTCTGGTGCCATGCAAGAACCGTAGGATGGGACACGGTAGTTGCAGCCAGGGCAGTTTATATTTATTAGCACAGAAGTGTAAAAATATTTGGTGGTAAAATGAAGCCAGCGGATGTTTTTGCTGGCAGGAGCCTGGGAGTGACAACTGCACCACGCATTGTGAAAGAGCAACAGCTGAGCATGTGCTGGGGCTGCTTTCACACTGCCAGCGAGGCATCCCATGCTCTGGGATTAATCGGATTAGAGTGGCTTTCCACTTCCCACCCAGATCAATTGGCATTTTAAGTAATTCACTTATCGCCCTGGAGAGTGAAAGGCTGAAGTAGCTTCAGTGCTACGCCTTCTGCTCAAGTTTAGGAGCCTTCTCCTCTCCCCAAGCCCTTGCCTCCAGCTCCTTTCTTTCCTGCTTTCCTATGTCCTCACTCCTTCAACTTCTTGTGCAAAACGATCGATTAATAAGATGCAAAATAAAACACGTTTGAGAAATTTCCACCCCATTCCTCCCTCACAGATAAAGCAAAGAAAATATTTTAAACTTCATTCTACTTGAAATCAGAGGGAACATGCCCCATGAAAACAATTTCCAGCATAACTTGAAGTCCGTTTCAAGAGCAGCATGAAAAGCTGCTCTTGAAACTCCATTCCAGGAGCCCCGTCCAAGAAGCTGCCTTCCTGGAGAGGTATTATTCTGCCACTGCAGGGGTGCTCTTTATACAGCTGGAAATTAATAGCCAGCAAAGGCTTTGATCTGCCCTTTTACTTTTTGTAAGAACTATGTGATGACTTTCAATAATTTCCTTTCTTTGGGACTCCCTGGCTCCACACTACAGTTCAGTACATTGTCAGCATCTGAGAGGGCACAGCTGTACCAGGGAGATCACTGATGGATCGATATTCCTATTCACAGATGGATATTCCTATTCCAGACAACTTAGAGCTGACAAAACAGACACTGGGCAAAACATGACGGAGGTCACCAACAACAGGCTACTAACAGATTTTCAGGCCAATAACAGGTTACTACAGATTTTCTTTTGAATACAAAGGAAGTGTAAGAATGACACAAAGTCTTCCTTTTTCTACCCCTCTTGTATAGTAGGGTGAGAAAATGCAAGAGTAAGTAAGGGATAAAGTGGCATTAAAGGGGTCATGCCAGTAAATGAAGTGCCTGGTACGAAAGCCATCATTAAGAAAACAAACACATTCTGAGTATTTTAAAGCACAAACTTTCTACCTCAGGTCTCTAAAACTCGTTAAGTCAGCAAGGCACCAACAATGAGAATGGTCATCACGGAACATCACAAACACCGAGAATAGCAGATACAGAATGCAACAAAACCAGGCCAAGGGCACATCAGCCATCTTGCTGGGATGCCATGAAATTGTTTTCTAAAGAAACCATAGTCTCAGAGCCTTGTCCTGCAGAAGTTGATGCCAACTAGAGCAATGCTGTGCACGTACATTTGAAAAGGTGATAGCACAGCCGAGGTCTGCCTGCATTCTCAAACCAAATCGCTGTGCAAACCTGCCAGGTGCAGCCAGAGCTCAGCCTCCGAGACAGGCTGTGCTCCTTTGGTCACCCTGCCAGCAAAAGTAATACCCTCACTCAAAACAACGAGGCTCGTGGGAAGGTTATTGTCAAGGTCAGGGCTTTCCTTTGTGGGACAAAACAGCCACCTGCTTGCTGTCCTGTGACGGAATCACACGCTATCTCCTGCTGCTCTGCTCAGCCAAGCCCCACATCCAGGGAGGAAGGACCCGACAATTCACACGGAACTCCGCAGCTTGCAGCTAAGTAAATATTTCACCGGCTCACCCAGCAGCTCTATCACTGATACAAAATAGTCTTTGTTGTACCATCAAAAGCCATCTACCTAGAGATCAGTCAGCCATAAAACAGATGCTGCGAGCCATTCCCTATCCTTGCATCTTATCCACCGGCCAGAAATGCCTGAGGTTCTCACAGCACATGGTCTGACACATCCACCAGGCACTGCTGCCTCCTGAGCTGTTCTCCTGAGCTGCTTTGAATTTAATTGGACATCCCTGAGAGCCAAGGAAGCCAAGCTTTATGCTGAGCCCTGCATGAGGTCCCAGGGCTGGGGGAGAAGCAATAGCTCTTCCTTACACCCGCCGGACACTTTACCCACATGGAGCGGGATCCTTGATCCTTTTGGGAATTGTTTCCACCATCAGAATTTCATGAGGATAGAACTTTCAGTAAAAGCAAATTCTCTAAAAAGAAAAGCTCTGGCAAACTCCACCAAAAAAAAAAAAAAAAAGAAAGGAAGAAAGAAGCTCTGGAAAACTGGAAAAGAAACTCTCCCAGAAACGCTTTACAATGATTTTGAGATGCAGTATCTAAAACAAACATCCATATCAAGCCATAAACTTTGTGGGACACAAAGTCCTTCTTAGTTATCATTACAGCAGCAAATCAGTTGCTACAATGCAGCACAGAAGGCGGTAAAACTTTTCCTCCAAGCACCTTCTTGTTTACCGTGGCAGGATTTAACACGCTAATTGACCGTACCAAACTTACACAGACAATAAAAACTAGATAAAAAAGTGTCTGCTTTGTCACCTTTCCAACAGGAAGGCTTGTGCCCTATCTGTGCCCCTGGTGACAGGGGACACAGGGATGCTCAGACCTGGCAGACTTCACCTAGGCAGATCTGGGGGTCTGCAGAAACAGGCAATTTGCTTTTCCTGTCCTGCCAGGACACCTCCCCTTCCCACATTCCCTTCTGACACCTTTACACTCCGTGTATTCCCCCACAAGGATGTCAACCTTAAAAAGTGCAAACAGAAGTCAACAAAAACTGTCATGAAAGAGACAAAGACCTCCCCTATAAAGAATTACAGCAGAGCTACACAGATAAAGTCCCTCCGGACAACTGCAGTGCTAAATCCTTTTAGAACGTCCACAAAACATCCCAGGGACCAAGTGCAAGCAGCTCAGCTCTGGATGCTGCAGGGAACTGGCAACCCCACTGAACTGCCAGCAGAATGCCAGGAATTTGAGGGGAAGGACCATTATGGATAAATGGCAGGAGCCACCCTGCACCTCTCAAGGGTGGATGGAATGGTGCAGCCAGGGTGCCTCCACTGAAGAACGAGCCCTCTGAGTGCCTATGGCAGTTCTCCAAAGCAGCACTAAGATTTGTAAGGAAAAACACTGAAATCCAATCCTTGCCTTCAAGTCTTTTGCCTTTTTCTGGCCCTTTTCCAACCAGAGGAGCCTCCTTCCCAACTTCCTGCCCCATGTGTCTGCACACCATGCACAGACTCCGACAGGCCTACACCAGGCACACCTGGAAAGTCAAGGTGGCTTGAGTGAGGAGTGGACAAGGAAGAAACTCCCTGTGGATGCTCTTCACTATAAATGCAGGAACATGCTTGCAAATGGAAGATTTAAGATGTAGTAATGAAGGTAAACCAGTCAGATGTTATCACCTGCGCTGGCACACACTTCACCCAGAAGGATCCTGGCTCACGTACAAAAATATGTTAAGACAGCACTTTAAAAAAAGGAAAGAAAAAACCCACGGAACAGAAATTCTACATGGAAAACACAACAGCTTATTCCTAGTTGTGTCTTTGGAATCACCAGGCACACAAACCTAAAAACCCAGCATCACAACCTGACACTGTTTCCTAACTATGGATCCAGGGCTGATGCTTTTATCCCAGCAGCTGCAGAAAGAACAGGAGGATGACACAAGCACAGGAATGGAGCTGGCATCTCAAAAAGCCAGCAAGGAACGCTTCCAGTCAAACCAAAACAACCTTTATACAATAAAAGCCCTGAGCCTAAAGGCCTTTGACCTTAGAATGGGACACAGGTTACTCAGCTGGGATGACTGGAGTCTGAGAGCCATTTTTCATGAGCCACTGTCATGTAAGTCTGATTCCTACATCTCTATGCCCTGGGACATATCAGAGTGCCAGGGAACATTCAGTTTACATTTCCTTTTCTTTGTTTACATTTTCTTTTCTCTTGATTACTTTTTTAAGAATTTGTATTTGTCATGTTCATTTAACCAGCTGCCTCAACTGCATGTCACTGTGTGACACAGCTTTGAACATACCTAAGAGCAATGAACAGTAACCAGAGTTTACTTATTAAATCCAGGGTGAAAATAAAACACTGATTTCCATTAGGAAAGCAATTCAAGTACTTTCCACACCTATAAAAACAGGTGCATGTCTTCAAAGACCAAACAGTCCCAGGAAAAGGCTGGCAGATGGTAAAGTAAAAATTAGAGCAAACTAAGGTACAGAGAGAAATAAATTTTTTGGGCCCATTTCATGGGAGCTGCTCTTTGCCACTTGGATCCCTCCTGCCACTGATGTGGGGTGGGTAAAGCTTTTGGGTTTCCAGGCACTTCCCACCTTGCAGCTGTGGTTAATATTCCTTCTCTGTGATCACTGGGTTTTGAAAGCAGGACTGCTTTTTCTGTATTCTCAAGCAAAGCAGGCTCTGTACCATTAGTTTGCTTTACAGAAAAGAAAAAATGCAAAAAAAACAAAAACAAACAAAAGAACTAACTTAAATGCTGAGAGTAAAAATCCAGAGATGGTGAGAGGGGAAGGAGCCCCCAAAAACATAAGGAATAGTTCCTGATTCCTGAACAACCACACAACCTTGAATGGAAAGGAAAGGTGGAGGAATGCTCTAAAAAATCACAGCTAAAGGGACAATGTGCAGCACATCTTACAAATGAAAAGCATGGCGAGAGATTGCCTTAACCACGGGCTCCCAAGCATGTTCTTCAGGCCCTGCAGTACTCCTGAGGAGCTTCCAGGGAATCACAGACAAAGAGGAGGTTATCAAACAGAGCCAGGTCACCTTGACTGACCCCTAAAGAAAGTTCTTTCCACCTCCACAGGGAACACGGTGTCATCACCACGAAGCTAAAACCAGAGGCGACAGACAGCAGCGGTGAGCAACACCTCCAGTGTGCTCAGTTGCCAGCAGAAATGCAGAGATCTCTCTGAAGAGGTTAACATACATTTGTGTGGGGTTCTTTTAACAGCCAGTGTTGAAACCAAGCTGCTCATGAACAGGCAACCACGCATGCTTCCTTGTCCTGGACTGTGGAACCAGGTCATGGAGTCAGCTTTCAAGGATGCCCTGCCTACGAAATAAAGTTTAAAACTTGTGTCCTAATCTCGGCTGATCAGCACATCTTCAAAACATCTGCAAGTCTTGGTGCAGTGCCCAGAAATCATAATTACTCCTGAGGAGGAGAAATGCAGATTTATTAGGACAGGGCAATACTTGGAAAATTAGGAATCTTAGGCAAGACATGCCATTGCTAACAGCAGTTCAAAACTTGGTGAGAGTCAGCACTGCGGAATGGTGAACTCCAGACATCTTTTTGGTTACACTCCATTTGAAAGAACCAGCTGTCAACACCGATCATTTCCTTTTGTATAATTCATAAAGCGGTTAATTTCAGAAGCAAAAGTATTACGGGCTTGAGTAATTGCCTGCTGAAGCACACAGTAGGTGCTCCATCTCCACATCTGGGAGCAGGCGCTTGTCGCGCTCCGAGCGCCACGAGCGGGAATGTGCTCCCACCGCGGCAGCAGGAGCCCCCACGGCCAGCACGGGGCACGCGGATCTGCCCGGGCTGCCAGCGGAGCACGCCGCAGGTCGTGCCAGGCTGGGGAGAACCCGATGGGGGTTCTGCTGGCCCTGCCCCATCCGTGCCACCCTGCTCTGTCAGGGCATCCCTCAGCCCGGGCTCTCCCAGCTCAGCGCCCTTACACTCTCGGGAACTG
Source organism: Onychostruthus taczanowskii (assembly GCF_017590055.1). Taxonomy (NCBI): domain Eukaryota; kingdom Metazoa; phylum Chordata; class Aves; order Passeriformes; family Passeridae; genus Onychostruthus; species Onychostruthus taczanowskii. Next base: position 1,663,267 of record NW_024498074.1, on the reverse strand, counting down.
CCAGGATCTCCGTGCTGAGGACACCGGGGCCAGCAGGACGCCCGTGTGCCGTGCCCCCCACGTGCTGTGGGGGCTGTCATCACACCGAGCCCTCAGCAACTATTTTATAATGGGCGCTCATGAAACGCTCCCCCTCAGTGCCAAGCCTGTGCAAGTCCTGAGCCATCTGAAAACCAAACTGGGCCTACTGCACTGATCACCAGAGACAGAAACAAAGCAACCAGTTCGGCTCTGCACAACCCTTCTGAAGGGATACTGGGATTGACAAGTGGGATTTTGCTCACACGTCAGCTACAGATCCAAGAAAGGGAACATTTTCCTAACCATTTTCTCACAGAATGCCTTTGGAGGATTATAAATACACACTATTTATAATTTACTATAGTAAGTTTGCCATGGAAACTTACTAGGGCTGGAACCCCCAGGGTTCCTCCTCTATACAGGTCAGTTTTCACTTGAATGCTTCAGGAACTGACATCAGATCTGCCTTGGCCTCCAGACTCCACTGGGAGGGAATCCCAGTTTTACCTATGATGTTTTCCCTACAACTGGAAACAGAGCCAGCAGGACCGCCCTCCTTGCACAGTGTCAGATGTTGTCCTGAGACTGGCCACCAAGCCAGGCAGGAGTTTCTAATACTTCAGTGTTCTGCGTCTCCAGATTTAGGCAATCAGAGGATGGTAACTGGCTAATTACATAGAGAAGTGTCACATGTATTGCCTGTCACCAACAGTGACAATCCTTTTGCACAGAAAACCTTCCACCTCATTCCCACAGGGAAGCGACAAACACACCCCATCCCAACAGCAGTAGCCCAAGATGAAGTCTCCAGCCAGGTTCAGCCAACAGTGCATAACACACCAAGAGCTAGCAGACCACTGCAATTCTTTAGAATCTGACAATCACTCTTCCCTGATTACTAGGGGCTTGGGAAGAGGCAGGCTGCTTTTCCTTTCAGGGGTGCTTGGTCCATGTCCAGCTGTAGCGCTAGGTTACAGAACCAGTGGCTGAGTGCTCTCACCTCGGGAGGAGATGGGAGTATTCCCAAGGAGCCATTCAGAAAGAAAGAAGCAGGACTGAAGAGAGACAGAGATGCTGTCTGCAAATCCTGCTTTTCTTGGGAAACTCAGAATTTCTTTTGCAAACTTTAATGCAGCCCTCCAGTAATGTCCTCCTGGGGTAACAAACCCAAAACACCAAACCTCAGTAGCTTTTACAGAGAAGGAGCAGGTTCTGGAGGAACAAGCACCCCCTTTTGGAGCTGTTTGTTACCTGGCTCCACTGACACTGGACACATCAAGAACAAGCTCCTAGCCAGAGCTCTGCAGGAGCCACCTCAAACAGGACATCCCCTAAACACCTGGCACCAAATAAAACGCAGCAGAGAATTCCAGGTGCCTTGCTGGAAATCATTAGAAACCACTCGTTTTCCAGTTATTTGAGCCTGCATCAGTATGTTACACAAAAAAATTCCTTGACTATTCCATTTTTCCAAGTGAACAGTGATTCACAGAAACCTTTTGGGGTGGGAGGGGAAGGGGCAAAGCAAACCCGACATTTTGAGCTGTAGAAGTCAGAAAACTAACAGGGTGAAACTGAGGGAAGAGCAAGCAAAAGTTAGGGAAGCCATGCTTCCTCAGCCATAAATTACACACCAGGAAAACATTTTAAATTGTCAGCCAGAGTGAGGGCAGAGGAAACCACCCCCCCTCCCCCAAAAAAATGCATCACAGCCCAAAACAAAGCTTATCCCACCAGAGCTCTCACTGGAGAGGGGTGGTAAAAAGCCTCAGAGCTCTGGATGAGGGCAATTTCCAGCAGGGCCCCAGCTACTTTTCAAAGACTTGACATTCATTCTGTGAAACTCTTCAAGCTCATAGCAGAGCTGTCAGGAGAGCTGGATTCCCATTCTGCAGGTGCAATTTTACAGATGGAAAATGAATTCCAGATGCAAAGCAGAGTACTTGTCCATCTCCAGAACATGAACTGCAGTTTGAGTGACGTTCACCTGCTGAAATTCCCACCTGCAGGTCAGCTATGGGTTAACACAGAGGGAGCCCTGTACTCAAACCTTCTCCTGATCCATCTCCTCCTGCCCCACTGCCACATACACAGTGGGGCAAATCAACCTGCACCTCAGCAGACATATAATTCATGCATGCCAATTATTTGTGGTACATAAAAATAATTCTTCAATTCTAAATTACAAGTAAAGAGAACAACAAACAGCTGGAAAGGTCTTTCGTGTACTTGCAAATATGGAGTTTAGAAAGAGTATGGAATCTTTGGGGATGTCAAACTCTTCAAAACTCTGGATAATCACATTTCCAATTTCCTTCCCCCACCCCCCCATACGCACGGCACTGGAATCTGAGGCAAGCTGAAGGTACAGAACCTCTGTAGAAGCAATCAAAGGTCCCAGCTGGCCCTAAAGCAGTGCAGTGAGCTAGGGAGGTGGTGTGCAGTTAATCTGCACCATTACTCCACTTTCAACACTTGCTGAACAGATGCCTGACTTGGGACCCCAGGCAGGGACACACAGACCATGGTCTCCTGGGCAGACACATCACCTGAGGTGGCATGTCCCAAATGATCCCAGCAGTCACAGCCCTGGGCAGCTTCCTGGCACAGCTCCACGCTCAGCCATGGCAGCTTGGACAAACGCTTTCTCTTACAGGTTAAACTTGTCTACTCAACCTTTCACAACATGAAAGAGGAAATGATGAGAAAAATTCCTTAGCAGCGCTCCTAACTGCCAGAGTAAATACAACCCAACCTAGGTTTGACATACAGAACACTACCAAAAAGACAGACAAATCGCTCTAAGCAAGGTGTTTACCTGCTGCTATCTGAAAAGGAATGGCACCTGGCACCAGTAACAACTCCCTGCAATTCATGAAGCTTCACTTGCCATGATCTGTGGTGTTCTGGAAAGCAGAGGGATGCTCTGAGGAGAGTCATGCTTAGAAATGACAGCTGTGCCACAAAGAAACAGGTCCCAAGTTCCCCGCGAGGGCACTTGACCTGTAGGAAAGCTGTTTGCTCCGAGCATTGCAAGGAGCAAGGAGACCCTCACCAGCACTTCTGCATCTCCTTTTCTCACCTGTTTAAATGTGCTCCTGGCCCCGCACGTGGCAGTTTCCCCTGCAGAACAGTACACCCCGGGGCAGCAGGTACCACATCCTGGCAGGACACTTCACCCCGGGCAGAATAAGCCAACAGCCATCCAGCAGCATCACACCCACACAGGCCACTGCCTGCTGGCATTATATAGAGATTGTGGACTTGGAAAAGCGGCAGCCCAGGCCTGGAGCTCTGGGAACCCAGCAGAACTCACTGTGTACTGCCACCAAAACACAGCCTAGCCATGAAGGTGGAAGAGAGAGGTGCATATGGGAATTACTGAGGCTTTCGAGCCCACCCCCACGGCTAGAAACCCAAGGTTTCTGCTAACAATTATTCACTCCATTAACCAGATTGCTCTGGCCCATGAAAGGAGGCTGTATCAGCAAATCTCACGTTTCCTGGGCTGGCTCTGTGCTGATCAAAGAAGCCCATGGGTAATACCACACCACTTGGCATTTTACAGTACTGAAAGCAGCACCCGTGTTATTTGAGGTATATTGTTGGGGGAAGATGTATAAAATCTTCCTAAGAGATGGTTTTCATTCCAGTGAGCTCACGGAAAGACAAGCCAAGGGTGGAGGGGGAGGAATAGCATAAGCCTGGTCTATGACTTTGCTGAGGATCAGAGAGGAGGATCTTCAGACACAGGAGACTAGTGCTGACGTCTCCCCAGCCCAAACACTTGGGTCTCTAAAGGCTAAGAGGAAAGTTCTGCTTCCCTAAAATGCAGGTGCATTCTTTCCAAAGCACACCCAGCCAAATAAAAACAATTTTCAGAAATTTCCTAGCCCTATTTCTGGTTGAAAAGAAAATTGAAGCTTGGAACCCCAGTTTTCAACTGGTATTAATAGGATCAATATGGATCCCTGAACAGTTGTCATCAGTGACAGCAGAGCAGAATCCCAGACACAAGTAGTCAAGTAGCAAATCTCATTTTCTGAAATCATATAGCAGATGTGCAGACTTAAGGTTGCAAATAGTGAATAATGAGTCTTTATCATGAGATGGAAAAAAAGTAGCATTAAATCAAAACCAATATTTGAAAATTGGGAGATGATTTTGAATAATCTGTATTAGTAAAGATGAGCAATTTAAGACACATAATTTGCTTTAAATGTAGCAATTTTCAAGACAAAGCAATTTTTCAGGCTGCCATTGTAGCAATATTGATTGTGGGGCACCTTCAGCCTGAACAAACTGCTGCTACTCACAACACACACACCGTGCCTGCACGTGGTCTTGGGTTCCTGGGGAAAACCTGACACAATTGTCCCTATTCTCTGTTCACCTGCCCTTGCTACTTTTGCAAAGTGCTCCATTTGGCCAAGCTTTCCCTAGACATGCCTTTAAATCAACACTGGCAGATGCCTCAAACAAACCTGCAAAGCAAACATCTCCCACGGGGTGCATTTCAACACTACTTTACTCTTGCTAGCACTGAGGCTAGAAATCAATCTGCAAAGCACCTCGTGTGGTTCTGGCTTGGACCTGGCCTGTCCCTCCTTCTGTGCCCTGGCTCCCTCAGGGCATCTCCCCAAAGGCCAGTGGGTCACAGCCTTTCCATCTCCTGGCTGCGCAGAGGTAAAAGCACCCCAGGACTCGCAAGGAAAGGCAGGAAGACTTCCAGAGCTTTCAGGGCTTCCACACGAGTTGAAATGAAAGCTCGGTATCTCAGAAGGGAAAAGTGCCTCTCCTGTGCCAACAAAGATCCTCAGCAGCAGCTCTGTTACGAGTATTGCCTTTTATTCTCAGTGAGCTCAGATGAAAATGAAGGTGCAAAGCAGAAATTCCCCCTGCTGCCGGCTGGGAATGACAACACCAGACACATGCTGCGGTACCTCAGAGGCTCCAAACAGCCTGTGGGATCGCAGACAGGCTTTCTGCACAAAGCCAGAGCAACCAGGAACTGCAGCTCCTTTGGAAAGTACCTGTGTGCCTCAACCACAGCCTGTGGGCTGCACTGTTTACAGTGCCCCTCCTGTCAGACACCTGGCGTGTGTAAACGTGCCACTGACCAAGGCCACCTCAACCCCTGGCCAGAGCTTCTCCCACTGGCTGTGTGTCCTGTGTCCCAGAAGAGCCCAGCCCTGTTTACAGTGCCCCTCCTGTCAGACACCTGGCGTGTGTAAACGTGCCACTGACCAAGGCCACCTCAGCCCCTGGCCCCCGCTGGCTGTGTCTCCTGTGTCCCAGAAGAGCCCAGCTCTGGAGCAGCCTGCCCAGCACACAGTGCCAACAGAAACCAGCACGCAGCGCCCCGGCTCTTGTGCTGCCCGGATCAAAAGGTGAATTCCACGTCCATTCCCACCAAAATCGCCTCCCCCGGTAAGGCTGGCAGACTGCCGAGTTTCACAGCTCCCTAACACCCAGTTAAGCAGCCAAGTGCCTGGACACACTCTGCAGGTGCCAGTGGCCCATCTCAGCCAGAACATCTGCCTGCACAGCCTGGGCAGCATGCTCCTCTTGGAAGCTCCCTCCCAGGCACCCCAGCAATGAACAATTGCTTTTCCTTGTTATTTGGTTCGTGCTGTTAAACCTGCTCACATCCTCAGAGACTGAGCACTGACAGTCTAAAACCAGAGAGCTCTATACTGGTTTCTGACCAAACCAATGTTAGCAAAAAGCAAACAGCCATTAAAACAGCGACTCCCCAGCCCACAGCCACCATGGTGAGCCAAGAGCCCGGCACTGAGGCACCTGCAGCCCCTCGCTGCCCTCTGGAGATCCCAGCCCTCTTCCAAGCACCCGCTGCCCAGCAGCCCTGGAGCTGCCGCCACCAGCCCTGGATGACCAATACGCAGCCTTGGCAGAGGTGCTCCCGACTCCTGCTGCTCCCTGACACCTATAGGAAACCACAAAGGGGAATTTCCCAAGCTTGGAAGTAACCCAGTGTTACAGATCCACTAACAGCTTGAAGCAATTCCCCCAAGGTGAAAAGCAATACCTGTGGCCGGACAGGAAGATGGAAGCTGAGCCTTTCCACAAGGTCACATCTACCTCTGTGCCTCCTGCACCACCCCGACGCCTGCGGAGCTGCCGGATGCTCTAACCACAGCAGGCTGCATGGCTGCAGGCTCCCTCAGGATAATTACCCCAAAACAGTTTAATTTGCCTCGAGACCGTGGATTGGAAGGGGATCTGTGTGTTTTGTTGTGCTCTTTTCCTATTCCTGATATGAGCTCCCTTTGCTCCTTGTATAAACACAACACATGTGAATTTCTTAAACAACCAAGTTGTGTCATTCCCACAACAGAAACCATTGGTCTGGTACCACCTGCTCCCCCCAGCAGCAGTTTATGTGGTTCTTTCAGAGAAAGGGTTTCAGAACTGAAGACTTTCCAGTACCAAAAGGTAAACTCTAAACTTCCATCTGCACCTACGAAAGCCACGGCTCAAAGCTCTCAAAAGTGAATCAAGGCTCAAAGCAGGCAGCAGCAGAAGCTGAGTATTCAGGTGAGCACAAGAGACACAAGTCCCATGGGCACCTCAATTCCCATCGAGAGAAGCCTTCCCTAAGCACAGAGACAGCCCTATCCCAGGAACTGCTCCTGGCCTCTCCAGGTTCCTAAGCAAGTAACAGGACCAAACAGCTCAAACCTCCGGTATTCCAGCCCATAGCACCCATCTTGCTGGAAATTAATTTGCTGCCTCACTCCCCCTCAGCCAAGAATCCAGCATAAACATCCTCCAAACCTGCAGTTTTTACTTTTTTCACTTAAAGAATGTAGCATTTGATGAAATACTACATTGTGTAAACAAAAGCCTTATCCCTAGCTATTAAATGTAAAGTCCCTTGTTTTGTTAAAGACATACCAAAGCCAAGTCCAAAGTCCCCAGACAGGCCTGCAGGATACTCAGAGCGATTAACCCCTCTGTCAGAGTGCCCTGACCTCCAGATGGATCAGGGATTTTCTGCAAGTGTTTCTCCAGAGATCCTGGCAGCACTAACATCTGTTCCCACCTGCAGCAGTGGAGGTGCTGCCCGTGCCGGGACCAGCGCAGGCTGGACACCAGGATAACAGAAGGTCCTTCCAGACCTGGAAGAACCAGGTCGCTTATCCTGGTGCTGACCACAGCTCTTTTCACAAGCCTCTTTTTAAGGTCCTTGAGAGGCAAGCTCTGGCTGCAGCCCCCAGCATGGTCCTTCTGAAATGTGTATACAAGGGATTAGGCAGGAAACCTGAAAGAACCCTCAGAAACGCAACATTCAGGCCCCAAATCCTTCTCCAAACACCAATACTGCAGAGCATGCAAGAGAGAAATCCTGGCCTCTCCCTCTGGAGAAAGAATTGCTGGAAACTGCGCCGACCGCATTTCTCACTGGGGAAATGCTTATGTTCACACTGCTCCAGAGCATAAGGCAGCAATGTTTGCATGCTCAAAACATGGAACCTAGAACTCTAAACTGTGCAGATAACAGGATAAGGGGACCACACCCTCAAAGAATATAAATCAGCAAAGTTTCTGGGCAACGGCTTCCAGTTGTACATATATTTTGCAGGCAGAATGTGAGCTACAAAACCACCCCTCTTCTGCTGAGCTGACCCCACAGGCAGTGAGGAGCAGCTCTGAGAACACGGTTACCATCTTCCCCTCCCCTGCCCACATGAGTATCTGACCTGGCAGAAGGCAGTCATTTTGAGACTCCTTCCATAATACTTGTGTGCAGGAGATGCAATTCCATATTTTGGCAATATGTCCTGCCTAATACAAATGTCTGGTCTGCACGAGAACAATGTAGAAAAAAGAAGTTTGGCTCCGAAATCAGACTTCAGCTCAGCAGTAGTCAGACCATGTAAGCCCCAAAAGCCTCCACAGCCAAGACCAGGGAAATCTGGTTTTTGTGTCTGCTCAGACTTCTAAATTAAAAAACGTATTTGCAGAGCACCCATGGTGGAACTACACAAGAAGTGCTTTTCACTCTCATTTCAAACAGCAACACTGACTCAAAAAGAGGGGAAAATAAGTTTAAAAAAAAAAGAAAAAATAGAGATACCTGTAATCAAAACCTCAGGAATTATATGGAAAACATACTTCTGAAGTAACACATTTCTTACCATTCTCTGCAGCTGAGAAAGGCTTTCAAAAAAGGTGTTTTCCTCTAGCTAGTGACCACAGCTAGAAACGCCAGCAACCCAACTCTTAACTGTTCCTAGCTGAAGCTTGTGCACTTGCTATTAGCCATTTCTATCTTCAAATATCAATTAAATACCGTTCTCATTTTGCAACAAATAATTTACTCACCCAGCCAGCAAGCAGAAACTGGCAGCTACACCGTACACCTGTTATTATGCATTACAATGAAATTAAAGTATTTAGAGAATTTGGCAAGGCCGCGCTGCCTAAACTACGGCGGCGGCTGTAGCTGCAAACACGCAGACGAGTGCTGCTCCTGCCTGCTAGGAAAACACGGCTGCACAAAGAACTGCTGGTGTCCAGCAGCTGGCCTTTCAAGGGGAGTATCCACAAACATGCCCTCGGTGACACCTGCTCAGGTGGCACGGGCGCTGCGGCAGGAGAGGAGCAGCAGGGAAGGGGCCCAGGAACGGCCCCGCTCAGGCGCTGACCTCCTCGGGGGAAGTGCAGAGCACTATTTATTCAGGTGCAATAATACAAATCTTTGTGGGTTGCTCCGCAGTGATAAAACGGAGAGGATTCCAAAGAATGCGTTCCCTGCGTGACTTCCTGAGCCCCACTGTAAGCACACCGTGTTTGCAATATCTAGCGATGGCCAGAAGCAAAATTATTGTTATTTGGGGCCTCCGAGTGCAGAACTCGAGCAGCTTTTCAAACTGGCAAAGTTTTATGGTGCTGCAGAGTGTAAAAGGGACGTGGGGAACAACACAGGGACCCGGTGGAGATAAGCTTTTGCTCCCCCAGGCATCATTTCAGCTGTCCTAACCTTTTCATGTAAAACTAACCAGGACAAGCTTGCAATAAAAGGCAATTTATGTGCTGTGGCTGCACCATGAAAGCCTAGGGAGCTGGAGGCATCCCAGCAGAGTCAGCGACCTGAGCTTGTGTCATTAATTACTACTTTTGGTCAAGAGGAGAGAATTTATGCTCAGTACGAAACACCACCAGCAGAGGTGGGAGCTACAAAATTTATGGAAATGCTTTCCTCACCACATAGAACAAAGTAGTGCAGACACCTCAGCACCAGCAACACCCAGCCCCAGAAAATGTGTGCAAACGTGGGCTTCACACCCAGAGGCTTTGCCAGACATGCACGCTGGAGCTGCCGGTGTGCAATGGATCCCTCCTGCAGTTCTGGCTGCAGCTCACAGTGCCAGCAGGCTACTGTAACCTCATCCACATGGCCAACCACATCCTCCTCCCGGGGTTTTCAAAAGAACTCATCTGAGGGACCTGTGATTTCCCAACACCACGCTAGCTGTTTCATACTGGATTTATAAGCTGGATGACCCCTGACAATTTGCAGGGACACTCACATATGGTCATCTTGGGCAGTTTCTCTCTAAATTCCTTGGAGGTGCAAGTAAGCTGCTGTGCTACACCTGGCCTGTTTGAGGGGCAGAGAGGGACAAGGTGAACTCAGGCCTTGACTGAGATCAAGTCACCATCCTGAAGAAAAAACGCACAAGAAAAACTGCTACAGAAGCTGTGTAAATACACTCCTAAAGGACATTTTCCTGCTTGTCTGTATGTACCTGCCTTTTGCCTGTCAGCAACAGCTCTGCCGCATTTCTGAATAACCCTGGAGTTCAGGCACAATTATACATCCTGACAAGCAGGAAAACTGCAGAGGCATGGGACAGAGCAGAACACCATGATCCTCGTGCTGAGATGGAGCTTGAAGAAAAGCTGTCGGATGCACTGGATGCTCCCTTGTCAAAGCCAAGCTGGAAGCGTTTAAGAAAACTTAAGCCTTCCCCTGCCTCATTTTCTTGATGGGCATTGGAAGAAAAGTGCAGAGGATCCCTCTGCTATGTGGAATGCCAAGGAATCCATGTCTCTCTTTCACCAGGAAGTTTTCTAATTTTGCTTGCTCTGCTCTCAGTCTAGATCACCAGTGCTGGCATGAGTGGGTATCATCAGCACGAGGCTGGCAGCACGTAGCCTTCTGTGACAAAGGTTCCTCTGGTGTCCCCCAGGCACAAGGAAAGTTTGGAAAATTATACCCACACTGTTCCTGCTGGAGTCTGTGTTCAGCCATCAAATTAAACACGTTCCTATACAAAAGACTAAAGCTAAAGAGCAGAAGTAACAGGGAACTGACAAGCCAAGTTTAAAAATACACTGTGTTCTGACCCATTTCAGTCAACCGCCTCTAATAAAATTAGACAGCTCTTGGAAACAAAAACCACTGATTTCCTTTGAGAAAGAATAAAGGTAGGCCCAAACTACAACTCCAGAGTGGCCAGAAAAACCCAAAAGAAACAAGACAGAAACATAACTCCCTCTTTCATTTAGACTGAATGGTCACCTGTATGAGAAACAAGTTCATTATCACCCCACTGTTCAGAGAGCAATTGTGTGTACACAGCGAAGGCACGCAGCAAGATTAACTCTGCTAAAAAACCCCACAACAAAGCAGGTTTCAAAACAGAAGAACCTGCGTACACCTTGCTGTGTAAACCAGACAGACGCTAGGAAAATATGGCAAGAGTTGTTTGATATAAATCCAAGATAGAGCCGTTTTAACAAGGCTTTTTTTAACCCTCCTGTTGACAGTCTGAACAAACACACCTCACGTCAAGCTGGACACGTAATTACATCTCCATTGGGCACATTGGGCTATGTAAGTTAATTAAAAGCACTTGCATTGCCAGCTCTCACATCATTGTTCAGCTTTTAGTTCCTTCAATAATCACAGTAATTGCAATGCACAGAAATAAAACTGAAGATTTCACCTTACAAAAAAAACCTCCTTTTGCCTGTGGAAATGACAGCTTCCATACAATAGATCTTCTTCCTGCCTGTGCAGAGGACAACCAAAAGGGCATCTGGGTTTCAGCAATTCTGTGCTCTCTCCTGGTCAAAGTGATTGCCATACAGTAAAATCACACCTATTTTAAACTAGTCCTGTGCATGCATCTCTGACCTGGCTAGGCACGCTATCAGCAGCTCAGTTCCAAACTACACTAACTGCTGTAGCTCTGGTGACTGGGAAAGTCAGAGCCACAATGGAAAGCACCATTGCTACTTTGAATCATTTCAGGCCCCATAAGAGACTCCCCAGTGAGCACTGAAACAGGATCAATAAAATTCTGTGCAAGCATTAGAGCAGATCTTGCTATTACTCTTCACAGCAGCAGCAAAAGCACATCCCTGGAACATACAAATATTATTAAGCCAGAGAAAAAGCAAAGAGGAGCAGAAACCCGAGAAGCAAAACACCCTTGATTTCAGGAGGTTAACGCTGATTAAAAAAACCTCTTGATGAGGTTCAAACTCACAGTATGCAAGACCTCTTAACCTGTTGTTAAGCCAAAAATCTAAGCAGTCCAGGCAGTCTCCATGTGAGAAAACACTGCTGAGGTTGCAGCCTCCCTCTGGAGTTCCTGTCAATAAGCAGTCTGCAGGTTGATTACTCTGATTCTCCCACTGCACCAGGAGTGGGAGAACCAGAGTAATCAACTGGCCAGATGCACCAAACCACGAACCTGACTGGAAACAGAAATGCCAGCCTGCCTAAGGCCTCCCAGGGCAATAGGGAGCACTCCTGTCATGGAGCCTGCAGCCTCCCCTGCTCCTCTGGCACAGCCACACCACGGTTCCAGGGCTCATACCAATTCCAAAGCATCGAGGCTCCGGGCTGGCCAAGTGCCCCAGAGGCAATGGCTCATTCAACATCATCATCTTATCCTACAGCACTGACAGATCCAACCAAAATACAGCAAATCTACCACTGAGCGTGGCATAACCCAAATGTGTGGCAGGTGGTCTTCTCCTCACTCTCTCCATGATCCTGGAACACATTAGGGCTCCTGGACCTGCCACCCTTGCAGACAAGAGGTAACACGCAGCTGTCCCATGCAGCCTGCTGACTCCTGCATGACGAAATTGAAATGCATCACATCATGCAAACCATCAATTTATTTCCTGCTGTCTGAAGAGGATAAACAGGTAGGCAAGACAAAACATTTTATCTACATGTAAATATATATATACATATATAAAAACTTCCTAATGAGGCAGCCCCTCCTGTGCACCAGCAGCCTGCTCACACCTGTGCCAGCACCCACCACACTCCCTGTGCTGCTGGAGGGACTGGGGCACCAGGACAGGGATTATCTCAGCTCACACGCAGGCTGGCAGTACCAGAACCGCTGCATGGCAAATCCAGACAATGCCAGAGCCTCTGCATGGCAAATCCTGCCTGTGCCAGAGCCTCTGTGCATGGCAAATCCTGACAGTGCCAGAGCCTCTGTGCATGGCAAATCCTGACAGTGCCAGAGCCTCTGTGCATGGCAAATCCTGACAATGCCAGAGCCTCTGTGCATGGCAAACCCCCACACAGACACGCAATGCCAGCACCACTGACTGCCAGGGGAGTCAGACCTGGGTCAGCCAATCACCTCCTGATGCTCCAGTACCAGTTTGGCTGCTCCAGGAAGGTTTCCTCAAGCATTACCATATCAAAGGGGCTTCAAATGGAGGGAGGAAAGAGGATGGTAACTCTTCAAGCAAAACTGAAATGAAGAGTTCAAGCACTAGAATTCCTAGCTGCCTAAATATTTCAGTAAATGAAGATTGATCCGAAGCGTCCTTCCAGTCCCAGAAATGCAAGGCCATCGTTTCAGCGTGGTGTAACACACTCTGGCTTTGGCCTCACACACACCTGGTTCCAATTAGCACCTGCATACCTCGGTGATTGAATAAAAACCGGCGCTCTCCACAGGACCTGCAGAGTCCTTGTGCACAAGAACTCACCCAACGCCATCCTGTCCTCCCTGATCAGATGTGTGTGGCAGCACAGCTGGCAGCACCACTTCAACTCCCAAGCACCAAGTCACGTTTCCCATCGCCCTGCTCTAGCACAAGCACCACGGGCTTGGTGGCTAATGGACAGAGCCCTGGAATTTTACCTCAGATCCTTCACATTTAACCTCAGGCTGATGAACTAAGTGCAACCTCTAGGGAAAAATGCATCTGTCAAAACCATTGCTCGCAGCATATGGCCGAACCGAGAAGTATGCACCAGCCATTTCCACCTTGATTTGTTGCACCCAGCCTCCAGTGTCTGCTATGCAAGCTGGATTACAAATGAAAAGTTGCTGCTCTAGATATTTTTCCAAAACAGCACTTGGGGATTTGGATGGAGAAAGCAAATTGTTTTACTGTTAAAGCATACATCTCCGTGTTCAGAGAGCTCGCTTCTATTTCTGACTCCCCACGTGTGCTGTGTGAGCCAACACAATATTCAAACAACACTCATATTCAAACAGCCTTCACAACTGTGAGCAGATTCAAGAATTTAGCAGCTCCTTCAGGTGATGGACCCATCACTTGTATACCGAGACTCCCACTGCAGGCCTTTAAATATCAGGCAAAAACTCCTTGATCCGCAGGAATACAAAAGACCTTGACTGAAAAGCCATTTTGTGAGAAGGAAAAAGGAAGCATGAGGACATTTCTGCCTATTTTTTGTTTGATATAGCAGAAACCCTTGGGGCAATAAGGTACAGGCACAGCACAAAGCTACACATACAGTTGCCCATTAAGGCATCCTGAGCTAGTCTTGTCAATGACTGTCTATTTCCATACCTTTCTGCAGCCTTTCGAGAGGCTGCCCAGCAGAATTCCCTGCAGACCAGGAGCTATGACAGTACATTGCTGGCACAGGGACACCTCCCAGCAGTCTGAAGTGCTTGCAGTGACCACCCGAGCACAAAGACTGGGCAGATGGGAAGGAACTTCCTCACAATGACTCTCAGGAACCTGAATGACTCTCTGTAGGTTGGGTCACACCTCCAGCTGACACAAGCTGGGCTCGGCCCCAATGCTGCATTGTCAATTCACTTCCAGTCAGATCTGTGCATCCCTCCTGCCTCAACGCAGGCCCGAGGCATCAAAAATGACCTAACAAAACCTTAGTTTTCATGTATTTCATGAGGTTCATGTTCTGGTCTAAATGCCTGGGCAACAAGCTGAAGAAGCTCAATGCATGACTTCACTCAGATCTGCTCAGCTGGATGAATAAAAGCAATCCTGAGTAACAAGACATTTTTTTCTACTTGCTGTACCCTACAGCAAAGAGCTCTTCAAGACGTGCCTCAGGAGCTCCTGGAAGTAATCAGGCTCAGAGGGCAGCCTGTGTCAAACTGCAACATTAATTTGTTCTGCACTTGCCCGAAGACTGCAGCAAAGAAACCTTCCAAGTGCAAACACTGAGACATGCAAGGAGATTAGATTAAATGCCTCCCTTTTCGTCTCCGCAGAGCACTGGCCAGTAAATACTCTGACTGGTGTCAGACAACGCGGTGCAGCTGTTTGCTAGAGCAAACAAGGGGAAATCATTAAAGAGAGAAGCTTCCAGCCACTTGACTTGCACACCAAAATAGCAGCAGCAGGCAGACACGTCCGTGACGCGATTTCACGCTCGCAAGCAAGCTGCCGGGCGGCACGAATGAGAATTCTTCCACAGCCTCACCGAGAGCTTGCCAGTTCCTCTCTCCCGGGCTCCTGTGCCTACACGTCCAGTAGCTGCAATTTGCATAATTGCAATTTCACCTCGCAAATACGGCCGGGCTCTCTTCATGCCTGATTCTCCCTACTGCGGCTCCTTGGAATTCGAGCCTCCGCTCATTATTTCAAACACTTAGCGGAAAAAACGCAAACCATAATTGATACAATTATTACACAAATAAAAAAAAGGAAAAATTCTCATGGTTTGGAAGATGAGGGAGGGGACTGAAGGTTTTTGTGTTGGGCTTTTCCCCCCTTTTGTTCTCCTTTGCTCTTTAAGAACAGCACATGCAAAACATTTGTGAAGCCAACACAGCTGTGGGCCCCGCTCACCAGACCAGGACTGTCTACTCAGTATCCTTCCTAGCTTTTTATAGATACAACTTAAAAACACCATGAAATTTATTTCCTGTAATAATGATCCCCAAATATTTTCTTTAAAAGTGGACGTTTCAGCAAAACTCTCCCAAGAATGTGGAATTATGCACTCGCATTGTGTTAGCACGGTCCTTCCCTCCCCACTTCCTTCACTGTGCCCCCTCAGACTCTCCCTGGGGTTTTATTTCACCTGCCCAGGTCTCCGAGGTTTGCAAAGCCAGGCTGGCACCACCACACCTGTACAGACCTTGCTGGGAACTGGCACACCCCATGCTGGAGAAAGGCTCCAATGTACATGGAAAACACACAGGGTCAAGAGTTCTTCCCCAGAATCTCCCTTTTTCCTCTGGTAAATTCCTGGGCCGATAACTTTATAGCTCATTTTCCTCTGGATGCTCCAGGACACTCCTGGTCTCCATCTCTGCATTTCCAGAGCCTAGCCTAGCCTCAGGAAGGACCTTTAGGAGCTGTTATAAAGCCAATGTTATTTTAAGCTAACAAACATAAGTCTCCTGTCCTACATGCACAGCCCATTCCGACACATTGGTACCATTTCCCCCTTGAAGGGCACTTGCTGCTTTAAACACTTCACAGCCTTCCTCACACAGCAGCACACTCTCCCTGGAGCAGGCCCAAGGGATCCATGCCCCTGCACCCCCTGTGCTCTCTGGACACCAACATCACTTGGGACACTGCCGTTGGACGTGCCTGCAGGCGATGTGCTCGCGCTAAATCCATCGCTCAGGCTAACAACCTGCGCTGCGCCTCGCCACATTTTGATCCTAACCTCACTGGGGTTATGGCAGCAGCAGGAAAAAAATCACAAAAATGCTCCCTACCACACAAAGCCCAGTCAACTATGGACACCTCTGCAGCACCTCAGAGGTAGACAGCGTCTAAAAAAACAGGCTAAGCACAAACCAGGCCAGGACAGCACAGAACCTCAATTCCCAAAGTGGAGCGCATGTCCAGGTAAGAGTGCAAAGAAAGACAGGACAGTGGATCTAACGTGGGGTTTAATAAAGCAGAAACAAACGGCAGGTCTGGCAGTGTTGCCTCCTTGGAGGACTTGGCTTGACCACATTAGGAGCATCCTTCTAAAATCAAGTTTGCCTCTTGCTTTTACAGATGGCAAAGCTGCAGCTCAGGAGATGCGCTGACACTTCTACACTGACAAAGCGTCCAGTTCTTGGGGCTGTAGCCCACTACAACCTACACAAGCCTGACAAAACACTTTGCACAGACTCAGAGCTTTTCAGAGGGCAGAGGTTTGCACCAGAGGCATTTGTATTTGTATTTTACCAGTACCTAGGTGCACCTGGTTGGCGACTGTATGAGCAGAAAGAAAACCTGCTCAGAGAAAAAACTGAAAAAGTTCTTAGTACTCACAAAAACTAAGTACTCACAGCACACCCTTAACAACACAGTCCTCAGGTGCAGGGACATCCAACCTCAAACCAAGAGCCAGGCATCGGTCACAGAACAGAGGCCAGTTCACTTGAAAGGTAAAAACTCATTTTTCTGCACTCACTGCCCAAGAAACAGCTCCCAGACACTTGAGAATCAGCCAGACCATTTAACTGCTTCTTTCAGACACAGAGTTACTGTAAAATCTTCTCAGGAATAGCCACTTTGTGGCTTCACAGCATCACAAATACAGCTTTGGGATCTCAGGTAAGCCTGGGCTGGGGTTTGGGAGTTATTTAATTAAAAAAGAAAGGGTGGCAAATGTTTCTCATGACCGTCTCTTCATATTTGACCAAAGTATCTGCTTTTCTGAAAAAGCAGGTGGCCATCATTTGCCCAGGCACTCGCCACCAAAGCCTGAGGCTGCACACCCTCAGAAAGGAGGGATAAAGGAAGCCCTTAGGGCAGGGCAGGGTCCCGGTGGAGCACACCTCCTGCCTCCTCCAACTCCTCCCCAGCCTACTGGGATGCTGCTGAGGCAGGGGGAAGCTGCTGTTTTCTGCTGAGATCTACTTAACCCGCTGATATTTAGGACCTGAGGTGGAAGACAGTTTGTCATCTCACTGCCTGTTTTTCCATTCTTACCCCATTTAGTCCCATCTCAGACAGCGGCTGCCATAAATTCTCTCTGTACCATTCTGGTGTGACAGCAATGTCTGTGCCTGAGACATGTCAAACAAACCCTCCAGGGAAAAGCCGATCACTAAGCACGGTATGTCAGAAACACCTGCTGAATGGAACAAGCAGATCCCGGCTCCCAAGAGCACGTTTTATCCCTGAGGTTTACGCTCCCGACCCGCACTGTGAGGCGCGTGGCAGCCAGCTCTGACCTGCCCCTCTGTGCACCACAAGAGGCTGCCCACTCCACGGCAGCACCAAGTGTTTGACCCTGCTCTGCTCCTGTGGAGGGCTTTGCTTCCACCTGCACTGGGTGCTGGACATGCACACACACGGGATGGAAAAGGGAACGGAGCATGCAGGGCCAAGGAATAAGCACACCTAACTGAGGGGGCAGAGCCTGAGACTCTCTGACTCTGGCAATGCCCACCACCAACATCTCCAGCTTCTGGGTCTCAGCTGTGCTAAAAAGCAGAGGAAAGGGAATCAGGCAATCAGGCACTGGGATGAAAAATGAATGACTCGACAAATAGTATTAACAGATCTATCTGATTTTGTGTGTCCAGTAAAAGGAAAGATTCACTTTACTCCATCCCACCTTATTTTGACAACACTGCCAACACTAGTTCAGAATCATATGATAGACAATATTTTCACCTCAAATGCTGCCAGTTGAACAAAAAAACACCTCCTACAACTGCTACAACTCCACAGAGAACAGAAGCTGCTTTGTGTGCAATCACCATCTCACTGCTGCCCCAGTTGAACAAAAAAACACCTCCTACAACTGCTACAACTCCACAGAGAGCAGAAGCTGCTACTGATGACCAAACACCCAGGAGTCTGTCCCTAAGGTATATTTACCATGTCCAGCGATTCCTGTTGCTAAACAAAGCAGGAGCACTTACCAACGACTACAGAAGGTTATGGAAAACCCCTGGAGCAGAGCCTAGGGGAAACCCTTCACAAGCAGGCACCTGATTGATGGAGGTACTGACAGTCCTGTGCCCATTTCCAACTGCAGTGCATTCCAAAGGAAAGGAGCAAGGGCTGCATTGGCACTGCTGTTTATGTTTGCCAATACATTCCTCCTCCACCTTGTTTTCCACAACAGACCTGGAATAATTAACTAAAGTGGGAGCAGAGTCAGTCACAAGCAGTCACCAACTCAAACTGAACCCAGGCCATCAGGAACAGTCCCTGAGCACTGAAACCACAGTGGAAACACCTCCAAGCTAACTAAATATCTTATCTGTATGAAGCACATCCAACCCTCTTTTTTTTCCTTTTATTTCACAAATACTGCATGGGATGAAAGAATGTCAGGGCTGAACTCTCCAGAACAGATGTAGAACACATGTATTTGCATCAGTTTAAAGCAAGATTCCAGACACTAGAAAGCAGTTGTGGTTTGGCAGTGCAGATCCCTCATTTTAATTAGCTCAGGGTACAAATGATTTCTAGAAAGCCTTCCTCCTGCTGGAGCAGGATTACTTCTGTCGGGGTGGGTCTCTCAGGCAGATTTTCTTCAGGGGAAAACTGCAGGGGTAACGATTCCAACTCAACACACCCAGTCCACAACAGCAGGCAAATTCACACACAAGGAGGTTCCCCAAAAAGTCCCAGGGGCAGTGCCAGCAGCCACCTCAGAACCAGGTGTGACTGCAGCCCATGGAGCATGACCCAGCACGGGCAGAGCAGCACCACGTGGGACCCTCCCATGCCTCCCAGTTTTCTTCATCTGCTTCTACAGATGTGCCTTTCTTCCCAGCTCAAGGGAAATTGAGTCAAGGTGGAACTAGCTCGGCTCATGAGCAGTTGCCATTTCCTATCTGCTAAGAAAAGTATTGATGTCACCCCACAGAAAATCTTTGTTGCAATTATTTCCCTCCTAAGTTTGCTTAGCTTTCATGTTCTGCATAAGTGACCTCTAAGGAACAGACAGAATTGTATTCCACAACTGAAAACTTGCTCTTAATTAGAGGGAAAATGTAAAAAAAAAAGAATAATCAATGCTCCTGACTGTCTCTCCCGACATATTAAACTCAAAAACCTGGGATATTGCTCATTTGTCGTGTCCTCAGCATCAGTGCTCAGAACAGCCATAGGCCAGAGCATCAGGCAATGACATTGCCACAGCAAACAGAAAAGTCAGCACTCACCTTTGTAAAGGGAAGGAAACAAATAGCTGACGACATGGAAAGATGAAACGGTTGCCTTTCTTTCAAGGCCCAACTTCAGCTTACAGAAGACAAGGGAGAAATGCCGTGAACTGAACCTGGACTGACCAAAGTGACCCCAGAACACTGGCTGGCATGTCACTGGTGTCCCCAGTGCTACGCTGTCCTGCCCAAGAACCGGCTTTGCTCCAATGCCAGCCCCACCAGGAGGGCAGGAGCCCACCCTGCATGGGACCCTGTCCAGCCAGAACAGTATCCTGCCTCTTGCTATTTCAATAATTACCAGCAACTGCAGCAGAACTCCTTTTACACTCCAGTCCCTTCCTCATTACAAGGTTTAAGCCCTCAGCTCCACAAGACAGCAGGTTTTCATCACCTCACGCTCTGGATCAGCCTTGTTCAAAGGACAGCAGGATTTTTCCTGGAGATAAGGGCAGCCAGAGAACAGGTAATTCCCTAAGGCACATGCCCTCCCCAGGAAGGGGGACAGAGACAGGTCCGTGCTCCCAGTGAGACATACTCCTCTCTGCATCTGCACTGGAATGTGCCAAGCTTTGCTCCACTCAAACCAGAGGCATTCGGCACACTTTGGAAAACGTTACTATTTATAGAATGTCCTGCGCTCCTTCGCTGCACTGAGGTTTCGTCCTTTCTCCATTGTTCATAGATATTTTCCATAAAAAGCAAACCTCACCGCTCTACACTTAATGGATAGATTCTGAGGGAAAAAGCTGAAAAGAAAAACAACATCCCTGGGAGTTAAATCAAAGGAAGGGTTAGTTTTTCCAGCTGGGCTCTGGACGATGGAAGACAGTCTGTCATTCCGAGGCCAGAAAATGTCTTTTACATACACCAGTCTCAGCAAACCTACCCTGAGTTATAAGGTTTATTTTACAACAGTTTAAGTCTTATATTGTCCTTGAGTTTTGCTGCTAACAACCAAGACCTGTGCAATAGCTATTGGTAAGGAAGCAGCACCTAGGTCATTTTATTTTGCCAAAACACAACGTGCAGCCATAAATCCAAAACAGCCCTTCCCAGGTTGTTTATTGTTATTATTATTATTGGAACAACACTGAAGTTTGCACACTAAAGTCACTGTAAGCAAGGGGTGCTCTCTAGGGGCAGCCCTCCTAGGAGAGCAAGCAAGGGCTGTAGAACATCTCCTGAGTGCAAACTCAGCCTGTATCCCTCTGACAGCTCGTTTGGAAATCAAATGCTGGAAATGCATCCCATGGTCAGTCTCGGGCATCAAGCTCCTGGCTTCAACAACTGAAAAACTTACCTATTTACAGGAGTCAAAGACCCGAGAAAAAGCAGCCAGGAAAGAACAAGAGACAGGTAAGGTTCCTAAGCAATTTAAATCCCTATGGAAAGGTCAATTTAGCCAAGATTTTAGCCAGCTCCGTCTTTCTACCAGCACCAACAACTGGGAAGGTTCTGGGGTTCAATCCAACAGTGAAAAACAAAAGGCTGGACACAGGCAGACATCTCTCCAGAAACCAGAACCTCCCTTGCTTTGACCCTTCTCAGCTGCAGCAGACTAGCATGACACAGACCATTTTGACCTCAATTTGCTTTTTCACCTTTTTCAGTGGTTAATCTGAGCAATACATCAAGTTCCTCTAGCAAGAATGAGAATTCTCCCCACCAACCAAAATGCAAACTGATGCAACAGCATTGGTCTGCTCACAGTGAAGGGATGGATTAGAAACCACCAAGTGTTTGGACACACACTTTGAGATGGATGTTCTAGAGACTCCATGCACAGGGAAGAGCCATCCAGAGTCCTTTGAGCACATCAGCTAATCTGAGAGGTCAAACAAAAATTATAAAAACACCAGAAAGGGCTGGAACCCCTTCACAAAATGAGTACACATTGACCAAGAAGCCCACCAGCCCCTCCTCCAGGTGTGCAGACCCCCAAGACCAGCACAGACCTCCAGTTGACAGCACTGTGTCCACTCATGTGTCTCTGCTAGGCTTGCACTGTAGCTTTTCTGCTGACTTCAGGAGGAAATTACCATTTCCAAAAGATACCTTTTCCTTTTTTTTTCCTACTTTGTTTTCTACTTAACTGCATAGAGTATTGCAAACACTTCACTAATGCTGCTCTGCTTTGGTCAGCTACACATAACAGTGTTTATTAGAAGAAATTATTATATTACAAGTATAAAAATGTTCATTATCACATTTGTGATATGACATTATCTCACTTGTGGGGAGTGGAACAAATACATTCCCAGGTGATAATCAACACAGTGATCATGAGCTCAGGTTTCTGGTTTACTTCAGAGCTGCAGGGTATCTGTTTCCTTTTCAATTTAGCAGTGCCAGTGCTTCATCTGCCCCCTGGTTTGCTCTCCACGTGCAACTACCACGCAGCAGCTGACAACTTCTCACCCTCCAGCTATGGATGCTGCCTATTCTTTCACAAAATACGTGGCCAATCCAAGTTTCCAGGAACTGCCTGAAAGGATGATTAGGAATGACCTGTGCATTCCAGACAGGTTCCCTGTGTTCTGCTCTCCCCCGTGGCAGCTCAGCTCCCCACAGCAAGCTTTGTGTGCACCGTCCCAGCAGCATGGGCTTGATCCTGTCCCTCCCTGTGCCATTCCAGGCTCACAGTGGGGTACAGCAGCCTCTGGAATGCCTCCAGACACCTGGAGGCTGGCAGGGGCAGAGGGACAAGGCGAGCATGGGCTTGATCCTGTCCCTCCCTGTGCCATTCCAGGCTCCCAGTGGGGTACAGCAGCGTCTGGAATGCCTCCAGACACCTGTGCCCCACGGGCTGGCAGGGGCAGAGGGACAAGGCCAGGAGCTGACCCCACTGGAGCAGTTCCCAGAGGCTCCTGGCTGGAGCCCAGCTCTGGACCTGCCCGTTCCCAGGGCTCCCATGTGAACCTGGAGCACATTCCCGGCTGCCAGCGCAGGTGTGAACTGCACCTGGCGAGGCATTCCCTTTGTTCTGTGCCTCACCAACGGGAGCTCGCAGGTGCACCTGGTGCTGTGAGGTGACAGGACTGTCCCTCAGGGAAGGGCCCTCTGCTCAGGGGTGCCCGCGGCTGCTGCACTCCAGGGAAATCATCACTTCCTGAAATATCCAGGCTCTCTTGGCCAGCTCAATTTGTAGTCCCTGATGTAATGTGGTATCTACTGGACTCTCAAAACCCATCTTTCTAATAATGCCTTTCAAGGTCTGAATTATCTGGGGTTTGCTTTATGCTCTCTTATGCCCCAAATGTGGCCCCACCTTCCATACACTCCAAAGTCCTTGGGAACTGAGCTAAATTCCACTGAGCTACCCCAAAACCAACTCTAACCCCCACCCTGACTTCTCTTGGAAAGCCAGACATGCCTTATGGCCACCAAAATCTCTTTTATCAGCCCAAACCTGCACACAGTTCAGCTCCAAGTCCAGCAGCACATTTAGTGCTGCAAATAGATGCAATTAGTCATTCTTGCAAACCAAATTTGAAGAGGGAATGAACAACACCCACCGCAAACACTGGGATTTCTCTCCCGTAATCATGGACAGGAAGGAAGAACAAATCAGGAACATTGTAAGAAAGGTGTCCCTGCTCATGGCAGGGGAGTAGGACTCATGACTTTTAAAGATCCTCTCCTATCCTGCCTATTCCATTATTCCACTCTATGATTTTTAGACTTGGCTTCTATTTCCCAGGTTAATAGAATTGATCAAAATTCCTCCGGACAGGAAAGACATGTAGCTTTCCTTTTGCCCCACAGCACAAGTACCTGGCTGTTATTTACAGCTGCTGTGTCACTGAAATGGTACAAATCATGTGCTCCATGAAATATACTCAGCTCTCCTAACCTGTACTCCACGTGGATGATTTACAGCAAAGAATGAAGAAGTAAAAAACACTCTGCATTTCTCCTCTTGTGTTGTCCACATGCTTCCCGACACAGTACTCCACGTGGATGATTTACAGCAAAGAATGAAGAAGTAAAAAACATTTCTCTGCATTTCTCCTGTTGTGTTGTCCAAATGCTTCCCGACACTGAGCCACAGCCAGCAGCCTGGTCCTGGGGAACATGCACCACAGGAAATCATGCCATTTGTAAGCATCTAAAACCACCCACAGGCCATGCAGTGCTATTGAATGGGAATGACTTGTCCGTGCTACGAAGACTTAAGGAGATGGATCTCAGGGAGGGAGGGAAGCAATAATTGTACTAATAATTATACTGATTGGTCTTTTGTAAGCTAATAAACACAAAAGCTACAGTGAACTTCAGACCTGCCTTTGCCTGTCCTACTGTTTGAAACAACATTTTCTGCTTGCTTTCCTGTCCTCTTCCTGCTACTTTTCCCTTTTCTGCTTTGTGATCCTGTAAGTGAACTATACAGGGACAGCCAGCTTCCCCCAGCTCGTTTCAGGGTCCAGAGGCCCCCAGATGGAGCACCCCAGGGGCTCTCGTGCTCCACCACAGCTGCTGCCAGAGGTGCAGCAGGACGTGTGTGAGAGGCAGAGCACCATGCCTGCGCTGTCTGGAGGCAAAAGGCTCCCCCTGCCACCTGCACGGGCAGCCCCAGCAAGGAGCACCATTTCCAGACCCACTGCCCGGGGAAGAAACGCACACTAAGCCTTCCAGAGGTGAAACTGCCACCTGACATCTGCAGGAAAGGCAGACTGCTCCACACCACACTGTCCAGTGGCACAGACCTGACAGATAATCTGTACCATAAGGGCAGAAGTGCTTGGAATTAGTTATGATTCCCTGCATACCCCACACCATTTCCATAGCAATTCATAAAACAGACAAAGATGGCTCCACTTAAAAGAAATAAATATTTCTACAATACCCTCTTTTTCCTCATTGGGAACCCTTTGGGCATATTGGCAAACAGTAAAGGGGAAATAAAACACACCAGAAGGACACTGTTGGTCACACCCAACACCATCCTCAGCAATTTTCCACACCTGAAACAGGTCCTCTGGAAAGCTTTTCTGAGCCACCTGCAGCAGCTGCTGTGGGAGGCTTCAGGGGAACAAGTGTTGGCAGTGCTCGTGCCCAGCCTCAGGAACACCCCTTTGAAACCCAAAAGGATCACCCAACTGCCTTCCCCAGCCAGTACCCAGGGGCAGGAGGAAAACCAGCAAGGTCCATTCTCTTGGCATGGATTTCATTTTCCCACCAGCACTGGGATTTGGTTTTATTGGTGGAAACCTTTGGTTGGGGTTTGGTTTTATTGGTGGAAACCTTTCCCCACTCCCTCCACACCCCAGTCAGTGGAACAGCAGAGAAAGGACAAATCCTCACCTTAACAAGCTCCCTAATGGCCACCAAGAGATTCCACCTAATTACTTGAAACACCTAAACACCTTTGATGGCTGCACTGCTAGCCACAGAAACACAACCAAAACTTGCTCCAATTGCCATGGAATCCTGCACATCCAAGCTCCCAGGGTCCTCAGACACATCAGTGAGGCTGGGGCCCTCCTCTCTGGCCTGTCACAGCCAGCCCCTCCCAGAAGATTAGCACAGTGCCCGAGACACTTGCTCTGGGACACAAGGAAGGAGTTCCTGACTGTTGCATAACTTCCCAAGGCTTTAGCCAACAGCAGGGCTCACATGCTCAGGGCCCTTTATCACCTTGGACAAACAAGCAATATTTAGTGCATACCAGAGCAGAGGTTAGGGCTGCGTAGGCTAAACACACACCTGGGTAAAGAAGCCAGGACCTGTCTGCCTGCCCTGCTCTTCTGGCTTCCAGGTGTGCCCTGCTGCTGGCACAGAGGGCACGGGCCAGATGGCAAACTCCACAGGGAACTCCTGCTCCCTGTGGCCTCACAGATACACAGCAGAGAAAACCAAAAATGCCTCTGTGATGGTTGGCAGCCAAGAGGAACTTCTGACCCGCCAGCTGAAATTCCTCCTTAAGTGTTTTAGGGAAACATTTTGGGGTCTCCTGTAAGCCAGCAAACTGATTTGGACCTTCTCCAGGACAGAGCTAAAATGACACACAGACAGGGAACGCCACGGATCACAGATATGCACGGGAGCAGCAAAAAAAAAACAAACAACAAATAAACGGGAAAAACTACCCCAAAAGCCTTTTGAACTACTACAGATTCTAGAAAAAGACCTTTTTAGGCTACAGAAGGTACATCGGTACAGACAGAACCATCTCTTGCATGATCCACTGAGAGCCCTTCCCGGGCTGGAATGGCTCTGGAATGACCCCGGCTGGAGAAGGAGGAAATTGCAGCTCCTTCCCGAGGAGCTCAGAAAACACGGACCAGAGAGGGAGCCGAGCCACGCCAAAGGCTATTGCACCTTTTTTCTAACGTTATGCTCGATGTGTGGAATAAGCCACGCAGCCCTTCCCTTTCCAAGGCTAAAGCACCCCAGCACAATCCCATCCTCTCTCAGCTCAGGCACAGATTTAACCTTTTATGTCACATTTCTCCTGGAAAATCCCTAGCAGAACAGCTTCCAGGACGCTTGCCAGGCAGCAGAAACTGTGACCCCTCTGAAGCTCTGCAAAACCTTGCTCTTATCTGCTGTGGAGCCACACTTGGGGCAGCATTTCCCCTGCCCATTACTCAGCCATAACAGAATAAAAATTACCCCGGAAAACAGAAGAGACAGAGAGGAATAACACTCCTATTTCAAGCAAAAATTATACAGAAAAACTCCTAACATCAACATATTTATCACTGTCAAGAAATTTCTCATGAAATAATCTTTCTCACGTGTTCCACCTGCGATTTTCCTTCAAAATAACGCAATTAGGCAACCAGATTAGTTGTGAAGCTGTTACATTTATCATCTCACGGGTACTCACAGAAACTCTTCTGGCACAGCTTGCTGCTCCTCTCCCTGCTGGGGCTTGCAAGAAGTCATCCTCCAGGTCTTGTCCCACGCTTCCCAGCGACCTCGGGGGGGAAAAAAAAAAAAAGTACAACTCAGCACGGTGTTACACGGGTTTTTCACAACAGTGCTCACTGTTGGGTTCTTGGGTTTAGGAGTATAGGGAGAGAGCTCTCAGCCTACTGGAGCCCCCTGTCTCACCCTGTCCTGCTTGGACAAACCTTAGGCGGCTCTTCGAGACTCAGCTCTTCTGCAAACCTAAAACACGACACCTGTTTGTCCAAAAAATAACTTTTACTACCGCGCGTTTTCTGCTGTGTATCCAGAGCGCTCCGAGGACTCATTCCACATCTCCACGTACGCAAAACCACACAGTTTTCAGTACACCAATCGAACTTGAGCAAACATAATACGTGGGGCCCGGGCGGCCGGAGGGGCGGGGCCCGGGCGGCCGGAGGGGCGGGAGTTCCGCGCTTCCATCGGGTTACTCGCACCACAGGGAAAAATCATTTTTAAAAATCACTTTGCGCCTAAAGCCGCAGCCAGAAATAGGATTTCGCCCTGGGACCTACTGCTAATAAATCACAGTGACAATGGAACGCTCAGAAAGGAGTTTTTGGGTCCTTAGGGCAAGACAAGCCCCCCCATCCCTCCCAAGTCTCTAGTTCCTGCATTTATTAATTTATTTTCATTAAGAGGCCAGGAAAGCACTCGGCTGGAAGCCTGAAGGTGTAGAGAGCAGTGAGACAGCAGGAAAAGGGCAAAAATATTTTCATTAAGAGGCCAGGAAAGCACTCGGCTGGAAGCCTGAAGGTGTAGAGAGAGCGCGACAGCGAGGAAAGGGCAAAAATAAGAACGAAGGGGGAAAGACAAAGGAGGTGACATAAAGTTGTGACAGCCGAGCACGGAATTGCAGGGGCAAAGTCCCTGCTCCCGAAAAGCAAGAATCAGGAAAAGGCATGAATCAGGACAACGGGCTGGAGAGGAAACCTGCGGGAGCACTGCTTGCACTGCCCCGGGCAGGGAGATTTGGGGAGCACAGGAGGCTGGAGGGGCAGCCCCACTGCCAGAGGGAGTTTTTGGCACGCTGGGGAACACGGCCCTCGTGTCTGCCAGCTTCCAGCGGGTCAGGTGGGAGCCCCAGGAACACCCCACCTCCCCCTGGCAGGGCATTTTGGGGGAATCCTCTGCTTGAAGCTCATGGCTGTGTGCAACCACCCCTGAGGCAGCACCTCCTCTGCCCAGCAGCCAGCCACAGCAGGATAAACAGTGACCCCGGGATTATGGAAGGGATGGAGGGGAAGGGCGCTTGTATTTCCAGCAGGAGAGCCAAAGGAGAGGAAGCAGGGAGCACCTGCTCAGTGTCACAGCCACTCCTGCCTCCCGGAGCACTCCTGCCTTTGCCCTTGGAAGAACTGCCTTTAGCACCAGGGCCACCTCAGAGAGAGGAATCCAAGCTCCAGCCTCTCCTGGAGAAAGGGACCAGAGGCACTGCTCCGGCTGAACACAACACCAAGAGCACGACGCTCCCAGGAAAATTCCCAAAAAGCCAAGAACGCAGGGCAATCCTCCCCCGAGCAGGAGAATATTGATGCAGCTCTGCAGAAAGTGGCAATTTTAACAGGAGCCAAACCAGCTGGGAGTGCAGGAGCAGCAGACGAGGCAGCAGCCATCCCCAGCATGTCCTCAGCTCCTCACTATCCATCGCCTTCCTGGAGTGCTTCCAGATGCTCTGCTCATGTAAAAAAACCCAACACCAACCTATTTCTCGCTGTCAAGACATCTCTCATCAATAAATCCTTCCCCACGTGTTCCACCTGAGGTTTTCCTTCAAAATAACGTGGTTTCCTTCCCAGACTGGCTTCCAAAGTGTAGGTCATCATCCCGTGGGTATTCTTCCAGCAGAGTTTGCTGCTCCTCTCCCTGCTAGGGGGGCCTGCAGGAAGTTATGGCTCAGTTCTCGTCCCACGCTCCCCAGTGATCCTGAGAAGGAAAAGTCCAACTCTTACTCGGAATCACTGCCACAGGTTTGGGTCACTGTGTTTCATAAATCACAGGGGATGGTCCTCAGCCTGCTGCAGCTGATTTGTCCAGTCCTGCTCTGCTCTGTCAACCCCCCAAACCACTCTTGGAGACCCAGCACTTGTGCAGGCCTACAAGACAACAGCAGTTTCTCCAAAGGTGCGTTTTCCATCGCACGTGCAGAGTAACCAGTGCTGAGGAACATCAGGGCTGGGCTCTGCAGGGAGCCAGCAGCCAAGCACAGACTCCTCTCCTCTGCAAGGACACAAACGGTGACAAAGGATGATGAAGCTGGGATACTCCAGGCCCCGAACCTGCCCAGTGTGCACCTGCAGCACAGAGCTGAGGCCAGGCAGGACACGAATCTACAGCCAGCACAGCCCCAGCTGCTCATTTCCAGCAGCAGCCAAGCACCCAGTGCCAGTGTCCCGAGCCACACTGGCAGCCCTGGATGGACTGAACAGCCCCACACCCGAACTGCCAGTGCCAGATCTCCCTGCCCTCCCAGGACACACCAGCCAGGAGTGTCTCTGTCTCCCAGTATCCCAACAGAGACCTCCTCACTCCACGCCCCATTCAGCGAACAGCCGAGCTGGGAAAGCCAAGACAAGAGACATTTCAAAAGCATCCCCTCCGTGATGCTGTCCAGGCGTGGGACAAAGCCCTTCCCACCACCCTGCTGGCCTTTTCCCACCCTGAGTCCCTCTGGGAAGGCAGATCCAAACCCAGGTCAGACAGCGACGTTTTCTACCTGCCAAACATCGCAGCCTCAAGCACCAGGAGCCTCAGGATGCTCTGGATCCCAATTCAGGGAACCCTGCGGGGAAAGCCAACTGGTTCGTGCACAGAGAAAATAAAAATCACCATTTTCAGTAGTTAACGCATCCACGCGAGTCACTGGCAAGCTTCACACACTTACAGTTTTACCAGGAGCGACAACCTCAGGTTCCTTCTCTCTGGAGCCCAGCTCCAAACGGGAACCTCCTCACGACAGCTCCTGAGGGAAGAGGAACTCGAGGAGCTCAGGAACGCGACTCCCTCCCTCCCCCGAGCCCTGGCTCGCCTGCCCGATCACCCGCAATGATTTTATACCACCTCGCTCCCCGCTTTCCCCCTTCACGTTAACAAACCAAACCCCGCGGCGCCGCCCGCAGCCCCCGCCGCGCCCTCACAGCGCCACCCCCGCTCCCCTCAGCGCCGCCGCCTGCTCCCCACGGCTCCTCCCGGTCCCCGCTCACCCTCAGCGCGGCTGCGGGCCCCACCGGCGCTGGCCGCCGTCGCTGTCCCCCCGGGCGTGCGGCGCTGCCGGGCAGGGCGGCTCGGGGCTCCGCGTCCCTCAGCGCCCGCAGCGCCGCCGCTCCCCACAGGGCGGCAGCACTGCGCGCGGGAACGCCACCGCGCATGCGCTTCATGGGGGGGCTGTTCCGCCCTTAGACACCACGTGGTGCGGGGCGTCTGCTCGCCACTGCGCATGCTCCAGTTTGCCCTCACTGAACATGTGACATGGTGGGCGTGTCTGATGTCAACGCGCATGCGCGCCGTGGCGCTGCAGTACCGCATTTCAGCCGGCAGGTGTCCCCAGCGCTCCCCTCGTGGCAGTGCGCATGCGCCGCTCCGTGTGCAGTGGCGCGGCGCGGCCGGCAGGCGGCAGCGGTGAGGCGCGGCGAGCGCCCGGCCCGGCCCGGCCCGAGCGGGAACACAGCGGGAGCCGGGACACATCCAGGGCAGGACGGGCTCGGGAACGGCTGGGGATGCGCTGAAACAGGCCTTGGCACAGCGGGCTCCTCCCTGCGGCAGCTACAGGAGCGCGGGAGGGCGCAGCTCCCAGCACCCCCTTCCCCAAACGCAGCCCTCCCGCGCGCTGTCCCTGCCCTGTACTCTTCTCCAAATCCTCGTAACGATTTCGAGATTAAATTGCCACAAAGGGAAGTAAATAATAAAATATTTCTGTAAGGGCTGTGTTGGGCTGATTTGGGAAGGGGCATTCACTCCCTGCAGTGCAAACCCACCCCAGTCCTCAGGGACTTCTGCCACCCAGCTCTGAGCCTGACCAGCCCCAAGCTCTGTCTGCAGCCCAGGGACAGAAGGACACTCCAGGGATGAGGCCCATTCCCAGCAAACACTCCCAGCACGGCACAGAGGCACCCCTGGAGCTGGTGTTCCATCTCAGCCACATCCCGGGGGAGGCTCGGGGGGCTCGTAAAAGCTCGGCATGTACCAAAGGCAGCGTGTGTGTCACCCTGGGCTGTCCCGGCTCAGAGCGGGGCACAAACCCTCAGCTGTGGCCGATCACTGACCGGGGTCAGCCTCACACACGGCCGGTCCGGTGCCGGAGGTTTCCCGCCCTGGATGAGGGCAGCACTTGGATCTGACACCATGGGAATAAAAAACTCCTGCTGAGAGCGGCCACCAGCCCAGGCCTTACTACAAGATTCTGCAGCGAACAGACCCAGCTCCTCATCCTTAATCTAAACCTCAAATACATTCCGCTAGAAAAATAGCAGACAGCACGTCGTGCACAATGATACAACAGAGCTAAAAGGAATAGAATATACGAGGAATGCAGCAGAATATACGAGGAGTAACAGAGGGTTTTCCATGAAAAACAGAGGTTTCTTTTTCCCCCTCATCTGCCTGGGTCTTTAGGACCAGATCTTGTCAATTGAGACACAGTGGAGCAGCTCTTAAGGCTCAAACCTCTCAAAAATTGCTGTTTGTCAGAGAACTGCGCCAGCACGGAGCCACTCCTGTGTGCCTGGATGGAAAAACTCAAGATGACAAAAAGTGATGTCTCTTCTCCCTCTCTGTGACCCATCACCAAAGCAGTTGTGTCCAACAACACAACTCCTCAAACCATTTGTGAGGAACCCAGCCCTCCCTGGCACACCCAACGCAGCAGACATTGAGAAGGGCAGGAAAAACTCAAGCTTGGAGGAGGAAAAATTAGACAACTCTGTCCAGCTTCTGGTAAAACCGCTTTGATCTTTTGTGGGCTAAACCTACTGCTCTGATTTTCTCTAAAAAAAAAACCAAAAAAAAAGCCCCACAGCCTAACCCAGGTCACAAGTTTTAAGAAAATGTCAAGTACTCCAATGTGGTGCCCGTGCTCCCTGGATGTGACCCAGTGCCAGCCCTGCTGCCTTCCCCCTCCTCTCAGCGGCAGGATAAAAAAATAAAACAATTTAAAAATGAAATTTCAGCCCTGCTTCTTTCTTAGTTAGGGATCAAGCCTTGTGTCACTGCAGAGACAAAAATTATGTAGCATCAGAGAGCATGGAAAAGTTCAGGGGAGAGCTACACGCTGCCTTTCAATTTAGGGATAGTTGGGCATGCCTGAAAGGCCTGAACAGAAAATAAAGTAAAAAATAAAACAAAGAAATAAAGTAAAAAACTAAAGTAAAAAAAATAAAATAAAGAAAATAAAATCAGGAGGGATTTTAATAACACAGACCCTGAGCTCCACGCCTCCTGCCACTGTCCTCCTTTGATGGCCTGGGTCTTCCCAAACACAAAAGAAGAGTTCTGAGACCAGAACAAGCCCTCTGGAGAGCAATTCCCCAGCCCTGTGCCACTGAAAGAAGGCTGAGAAAGGAGCCCTGGGAGAGGGCAGGTGCTTCCATCCCTGGGCACAAGGCAAACAGCCCGTCACCAGGGCAAAAACACAGCAGCCAAGGAAAAGAAAGGACAAGGAGAGGGCTGGGGGACCCACGAGTGCTGCAGAAGAGCAAGAGCCAGGAGCTAGAAAAGCACAGTGGAAATAAGCACCAGGTTTCTGGGAGGCAAAAAAAAGCAAAACTGCAGGGAACAGCAGGTGAAAAAGGAAGAGGCTGCAGGAACAAATTAGCAGAGGAAAAGAACACAAACCCCAGCTGTCAAGTCAAAGCAAATGCATTTGTTCCCAGCCCTGGTACTCAGGCAGCAACGATGAAAGACACTTGACATCAGTTTCTCAGAAGCATCTTTTTTAACTACTTTCCACAGTGGGATGGCAATTTGGACAGGGGGAAAAAACCCTCTAGCGGGCTGGCAGCCTGCTTTGGGGCAGAAAAACCCCAATTTGGGAAGGAGGGGAGCTATGAATAGGAACCTCTGGGTATGCCTAGTGGTCATCTGCCTGTAGCTTACAACAGCTGCTCCCCACAAGACTGCAGCCCTGAGCTGCTTGGGCTTTCCCTGCGTGCACAACAGCCCAAATCTGGTGCTTTGAGTGTGTGTGTTCCTTTGGTGGAGAGAGCTGGAAGCAGGCACAGTCATTGGAGCATCCCTGCCTCAGGCACAGCCAGCCAAAAAGAAAAAGAACCACCCCAATTCTTTTGAAACCATTTTTCTTTCCTTAGTATTTAGCTGATCTTAGCTGGAGTTCACACTTTCTCCATGGCTATTTTGCCCAAAGAACCTTCACCCAGCAGACCACGAACTGCAGGAATCCACAGGCCTTTTCCCAGATTCCAGTTTCATTTGCCTGAGGATCCATAAGAGGATGACAGAGCACCCCTGTAGAAAGCAAGCACTTAAAAACATTTGAGTCATTTAAGCCAAATATTTTCCCCAAACTATGAAGAAAAAAAAAAAACCAACAGGTAAAAAGTGATGAAAATTAGGTTAAATGAATGAAAATTAAGTTAATTAATGAAATTTATGAAATTAATGAAAATTAAGTCTTATGTTGATTATTGTAACACACCTCCAGGTGAGAAAACATTCCCGCCAGCCTAACAAATCCCCTCTCTACAGCACAAGGTAACCAAACACCTAAGCCTCCTTAAAAGATACTTTTCATTTTATTAGTAATATAATTACTAATTATAGCACCTGGAATTATGAAAAAATGCTTGGTTTCTGTGCTTGAGGGATGACTTGCAGGCCCAGTGACCCGAGGGGTCCCCAGGCATAAACCCTCACAATTTGATACCAAAACCTATGGGCAGACATCTGTGATACAAATGACACCTGTGATACCTCATAGCCATGAAACAAACACCTGCCAGGCTTGTTCAGAAGCCTGGGCAGCCAAGGCTGGGAATGATCTCAGGATTTCCATGTCACTCCTGGATTAGCCTGGAAGCACACACACACACACAATGCCCATTTCTGTGCCAGGATAAACTGTGCCACCCAGCAACCTGCCCCTCCCTGCACGGCTTGGAAACACATTAAAAAGCCAGGGGAAAAAAAAAACAAAATAAAGCAATTAGAGCAGCATCACCTTAATATTCTGCCCAGTGATGGACAGGAAGAAGAAGAGCTGTTCTTGCAGCTCTCCCAGTTCTGGACCAAGGGTTTCAAGCAGCCAGTATCATCCTCAGCTGGAGCTGTGGGAGGCTCCCTCCTTCCTTCAGCCATGCAGAGGCCTGAAGGTCAATTATTCAGATTATATTTTGGTGGAATCACTTGGCATAACACCCAGTGCACAACTTAAAATGAAATGAACAGCACCATTTTCTCCCTCACTTTTAATTTTCCAGTTTAGGGGTCCTCCTAAAAACAGGGTTAAAAAAAAAAAATAGAAGAAACAAAGTGCAAGACATTCTTTTAACAAGTGTGCCACAACATCTGCTTTCTAAGCAGAACACTTTTTCATTAGAGCTGATTTCTTTCCTAGGAATCTGAATTTAAATGTGCCAAAGTGCATCCAGGAGGGGCAGGTGTTTCTGAGCCCACACCTCGCAGCTAAAGGATCAGAGGAAGGGTGGCACAGAGGGATCCAAAAGCACCCAAGTGAGGTCCAAGCTGACCCAAGTATTTGGGCAGGATTATTTGAACCCTAAGTGTTCTGCAGCTGCCCCAAGCCTGGAGCTGGCAGAAACAAGATGAGCTCCCCCCTCCTGCCCCATTTTCTGCCCTCTCTGGCCAAGGGAGGGTCACACAACGCCAGTGATGGCAGAGAAATGGTAAGACCTGCCCAGTGCCCCCAGGATGGCTGGCACCAGGGTTCCCTCCCTCCCCTGGCTGATGGAACTCAAGCCCAGGTGCAGTTTGGATCGGTTCCATCTGGGATTTCAGGAGCACAGCCCAGCTTCGCCGCTTGCCGTTCCTCTCCCTCCGCGTTTGCCCAGCAGGAATATTGCTGGGTTCTGCATTACACCCCAAAGCTGGAGCCCTGGGAGTGCTGCTGGAACCCACAACACCCTGCCCTGGCCAGTCACCCCTCCTCGTTCAAAGGCCAAAGGTGAGCACAATTCCTCAGGAGAATGAGGTCTAGCTATGGGAGCCTCCTTGTAACCGAGGCTGTTCACTCTCAGGTGCTCCTAAAACCATTAAACACAAGTTTGTCCACCAAAGAGGACACAGGATGTCACTTACCAGCTGGCTCCTCTCTGTCTGGACCCCAGCAGCCCCTCTCCTGGGTGAGCAACCCGTGGTCCTGTGTCCCAGCTGTGGACTAAAACACTCCCATTGTTTTCCTTGGGTACGTTCAGGGTGAGATTAGACAGCACTTGGAGCAACCCAGTCCAGTGCAAGCTGTCCCTGCTCATGGCAGGGGTGTGGAATGAGATGATTTTTAACATCCTTCTCAAGGAAAACCATTCTGGGATTCTAGGATTCTGTGAAGAGTCAACCCTGCGTAATATTAAAAAAAAAAAAAATTAAAATGCATTTTAAAAAAATCAGTTTTTGCCTGAATAAGGAGCTTGAAACAGGATAGCACATGAGGCATGGCAATAGCTGAACTACGCAGCACACGTAGTTCCTGGCCCACAAATGCTACCAAAGACGTTTGACACATGCTATTAAATTATGCCATAATCATCCCACAGCAGCAGAAAAAAGGGAAAATTACACAGGACAACGAAGCTACTCAGTGGCTCCACCGTTCAGCAGCTATGCTGACAACCCGAGTGCTATAAAAATGTTTTTTAGCTCCTCGTAGCAAGGTCCCCCCCAAACTACTATTTATGGCAGCAGTTAATGTATTTTCCTCAAGAGGCCAGGCAGGCACACAAGTTAAGTGTTTGAAGACGTACACGCCAGGGAACCGGAGTGGAGAAAGGGCAAGAACAAAAAAAATCAGAGGGAACCAGGCGCAGGGTACGATAATACGTGGCTGCAAAGCCCAGAATTCCCGGGGCAGACTCCGTTTTCACAGCTGCGGAAAGTGTGAGAAGGCAGAGCTCAAAAAAAAAAAAAAAAAAAAAGGAAAAAAATTAAAAAGCCCAAAATTGCATAAGCTCTGCCTGAGCTGCCCTTGGCAGAGACTTTTGGGGAGTGCATCGCCACAGGGCTCCAAGGCTTTTCCAAGGGGAGCGGAGTCGCGCACGGAGGAGCGGGGACGCACCGCAACAAGGCAAGACATCCCGGGGAGAGCACCGCGCACCTGGTGACAGCGCCCACAGCCGCACAGACGCCCGCTCTTCATTCCCCGGAGCCCGGCGCCTTGGCAAGCACACACCTGGGGGCCGCAGCTTGGGAAGGAGGGCGCAGGTGAAGCCCTTACCTTGGGGAGCCGCCCCAGGAGCGGAGGATGCCCCGCTCCTCCCGCCGGGGTTCCTCTTGGAGGTGGGTTTGGGGGCTGCGCACAGCCTGCCCTGGTCACAGCCCTGCCCCGGCCCTCCCGGAGACCCCCGAGGCGCCCTTCAGCTCTTACATTTGTTAATTGTCCTTTTCTCACCTGCCCAAACTCGCCAGCTCCATAGGAAATCCTCTTCCTCTCGCTCTCCTGCTAAAGGATGCTCCTTTCAAGCCAAAGCCTCCGTTTGTGTGAGGACACACACAAATCCTCCTGGGGCATCTGGAACAAGACATACACCCCTGGCAGGGGTGACTGCAGGGTGAAAAAGGATGGGAATGCTTTTTTCCTCTCAGAAGGTCAATGACTGTCTCCAAACCAAGGAGCTGGGGGACAGTGCCAGCTCACTGCACTCCTCACATCTCCCTTCCCAGCTCCACGTGGATTTGCACCTCCTCTGAAGGCAGCAATTGTCTGGAAAGGAACTTGGGAATCCTCTTGACCTTCTTGAGTTTCTGGATTGTTCTCCCCAGCACTGCAGTGGTCCCTCTGAGGTAGTTGAAAAGTGAGAGAGAAACAGAAAAAACACTCCCAAAAAAAAATAGTTTTAAGTTCAAATTGAACAGAAATATTGACCACATTCAAGGCCTTCAGTCCCCTGCTGCTGAGCAAGCACAGTGAATTCCCCTAAAGAAGAGTGTCCAGCAAGAACAGGGAGTGTCTGCTGGATTCCCTGAGCCTGCTCTCCCCCTGGCACAGACCTCTTTGCTTCAATAGCACGACTAAGTTTCAGTTATTACCACAACAGCAAAACACCAGCTTTTGGGGTTTTTCCCCCCCCACTTTTCTGTAAAAAAAAAAAGATTAAACCAATACCTTGTTTCCTCTGAAGGGATGCAGGCCCAGCAAGACCAGCACATTCACTCCTCCCTTACCTGCCTGGGCTGGGGCAGCACCCGCAAAGGCTCGGATTCCATCAGCTCATGGAGATGCACTGAGCACCAAGCACTTGGATTCTGTCCCGGCACAGTCAGACAGCCCAGCTGGAAGCGACGGGGAGTGCAGGACACCCCTGCTCGCCCAGAGGAGCCCAACACCCCGGGGCACAGCCAAGGGAGCTCACCCATCCCTTCAGCTCTGCTCCAGCCCACCACCGACACCGCCCGGCCAGCCCCACCCCGACAGAAATACACGGAGCAGCCATGCAGCACTGGCTTTTTCCTTCAGGGGAAGAGAAGGAGGCACGGAGAAGGCAAGAGATGACACGGCCAGGTTATAAAATTAAACACAGCAGTTTTATTCCAGCGTCCCCATCCATCCTCGCACGTGGAGCACGCGTGTCCGGCCTGGGGCTGCCAGAGGATGGCAAAGGCAAAGAACCACGATCCCAGTGTAGGAAGCCCATGATCCCAAGCCATTTGTACCACAATCAGATGCGGAGAGGAGGCTGATTATTGCTGCTGGACGCTGGCAGGGCCCAGGTCCTGAGGGGCTCTGCCAGCCTGAGCTCCTGTTAAGGCTTCACCGGTGAGGTTCAATGCTACCAGTGCCTGTGCGTACAGCAGCACTGCTCAATGCCCACTGCCAGCTCCATGTGCACAGCTACCCCCCACATCACACCACGACCGAGAAACAATTCCACATCTGGGCTGCCAGCGTGGGAGAAACGCTCCCCAGGGGACAAGCAGCTGTAACAGCGTTTATTGCCACATCGCCACGCTCGCTGAGGAACAAAAACCTTGCTCCCTGCCTCTGCAAATGTATTGAGAGCGGTAAAATAAATCAGCAGCAAAAAACCATTGGACAAAACCGGTGGGCACCTGGGGGCCACAGGCATCTCTATCCTGTGGGGATACCTGCGGGGGGACTCCTCCAGGGAGCGGGAATGCCCCGGCACCGGGGCAGAGGTATTTTAAAGCAGGCATCGAATCCGTACTCGGATGGACAGGAGGAGACTCGCTCCTCCAGCTGTCCAGGGAAGAACGGGAGAGAGTGCCGGGAGCGGGCTGCAAACAGCCACCCCGCCCCGGCCTGTGACCCCCACAGAATAGACCCGCACGTCTCTTATTGCCAACAAAGGGTTAAGGACCGCCCCGCAGCACAGGTAAGGCGACAGAGTTTGCAGGGCTCGGTCTCCGGGTTTAATCTGTGGAAGGGAAGAGCTGGCTTCCAGGAGAAGGGAAGGGGACAGACCTGGATGCACGGTGCCTGAGGTATGGTCGGAGGAAAAAGTGCAGCAAGAAGGAGATGCAAGAAAAACAAACAAAACCGCTTGGCTCTGAACATCTCTCTCGCGTGAAGATGATTGTCAAAGGAGTCACTAGTGAAAATAAGGTAGGAAAATAAGTTGGCTGGAGAGGTACCTTCCTGCTTCTCCCAGCAACAGAACGCCAACCCGAGGCCCGTCCAGCGCTCTCAGCTCACCGCGGCAATTCTCTTGGGCAAGCCCGAGCCGCTCCCTCTGGGACCTGTCTGGTGAGGAGCAGACCTCGAGGCCGGCCCAGCCGCCCGGGAGCTCCCGGTGTCCACGTGCCGAGGGAGACACGGTCCCCGTGGGCTCAGCTGCCCCATCCCGCGCTAGCCAAAGCGGAACTTCAGCCGGTACTTGCCGGGGCTCCTGCGAGGCGGGGACGGAGCCGCCTTGGCCTTGGGCGGCGGGGGCTTCTTCTCGGGGAGGGCGACGGTGAAGGCGAGCTCGGGGGGCTGCGGCTGCCAGAAGCGGGGCAAGAAGTGCGTGGAGACGTGCTGGGGCCGGGCGCGGGGGCTGCAGCCGCGCTTGGCCTTGCCGCGCTTGTTGAGCGCCACGTACCACGGGCGGCCCGAGCGCGGGCTGCGGTGCACGGCCGAGGCGTAGGTGTTGTAGCTGTTCTCCTGGAAGCGCTCTCGGAAGTGGCAGTCCACCGTGAAGCGAGCCTGCGGAGGGGGGGACACACAGGGGACACCGCTGGAGAGGGCCGGGGGGCAGCTGTCCCCCAAAGCCGGCCCTACGGAGCGGCTGGAAACACGGGGCACCAACACCGAGGGTGCCAGGCACCTGAGTGCTTGGAAAACCCCCGGGGCAGATAGCTCAGGAGCTGCTTGCCAGCCAGGTTTGGGCTTTGCTGGGAATAAAGGCATTCCAAAGCCAAAGAGCAGAGCCCAGCACGGCACCTGCGTGCCCACAGCCCCGGGATCCCCGTCTGTATCTGCTGGCAGCCCCTCCCCAAGATCCCGCCACGCTTTAACCTGATGGCAGGCACGGAACCTGGTGCCCCAAAAGCTCCCCCAGCTCCATTTCACAGCAACACCTCCACACCACTGATGTGAGAAGATGCTAAGCTCTCCAGCTCCAAAACCAGCCACCCAGAACACATCCAGCAGGGCTTTGTGACCGGTGACCACAAGGAAAGCACTCAAAAGCCCAGATTTAACCCAAGAGGTTGAGCCTTACAGCACAAGTGACAGAGCCCACAACCTGCCACACACATTCTGCCTCACAGCACTTGGAACTAGGCCTTCTTTAGCTTGCTGATCCCAAGGGACATCACCTCTGTGGCTCATTTCTGCTCTCCCCACCTTCCTTCTCCCTGCTGTCTGCCCCATGCACAGGCCTTCACCTTCCCCAGCAAGGCTTGGCTGGCCCTCTGTGCTCCCTGAAGCCCCAGTGCTCAGGCAGGATGTCCCACGAGCCTGGGAAGCGCCTGCCCTGCCCTGGGAAGCGCACCAACTGCTGCCTCACCATCATCCTGTCAGACTTGCCCAGGTCCCAGCCTCTCAGCTCATCACTGCACCGCTCCAGCCTGGAAAAACCCATTCTTTCCCTGAGAAAAAATGGGAAAAAATTTCCTATAGGGAATAGGACGGGGGGGCAGCCACAGCACGATGGCTGGCATCAGACTCGCTCTGCAGAGCTCCAGAGCAGTCCTGGAGTCAATTAAATGTCAAAACCTAGTTGAGCAGAGGTTTGCCCCAGCGAGGAATGCGGCGTTGTGGAAGCTCCTGGGAAAGGAGAATTACCTGGGCAAATCTGTCCCCCCGGAGTCCGTGCTGGACAGGCACAACACCCCTCCCACCCGCTCCGTGCTAAAAATGGACAAACAGGAGAGCGAGGATTTACCAACGAGGAAAAAGCCATCTGTGCACGCAACTGATAATTGCCGGGATATCTGTCATCTTCTGAAGCTGGTGCCTCTAAAAATGAACCACTCGGTAATTTAATTAAGCTGGCATTAAAAAAAAAAAGAAAAGAAAAGAAAAGGAGGAGGAGGGAGTCTGTAAAACCCCGAGCTGGGATGGAGCAGGGCCCGAGAGCGAGTTTTGAAGGAGCCCAGATTCCTGCAGGAATGACTTTAGTCTGGTTCAGCCGAAGCCCCCGGCCTGACTCCCGTATCAAAGCGCTGCCCTGAGTGACGGGCACAGGACGTGCTTTGTGCTGCTTGGAGCTCATTAGGCCATGAAATAACCTCCATCCTGCCAGCGCAGCAAAGAACAACAGATGCTGGGTTTGCATTATTGGCATTGTTTAGCCCAGCAATCTTTAGACATTTGGGTCAAGTTTCTACAAATTTGCAGCTTTCACCCGAGCGGGGCACCGTGTGTCCTCACCCCTGCCCTGACCCTCCTGACTGAGGTCCCTCTCTGGCCCTGCTCTTTGTGTCTCAACAATTAACCGTGCACCAACGAGGCTTGATTTAATTTCTGCCTGTGCCAGGGCATAAATCAAGGCTTCAGCTCAGATAAGAGGCCCATTGTACGCCAGAGGGGAAGGCTCTGGAGGGTCCGGCCATCGCGCTCTGCCTGCTTCCCTCTCCTCTCCATCCTTGCCCTCTGCTCCTGCTCTGCCCCTCTGC
The DNA here is from genome assembly GCF_017590055.1 of Onychostruthus taczanowskii. Taxonomy (NCBI): domain Eukaryota; kingdom Metazoa; phylum Chordata; class Aves; order Passeriformes; family Passeridae; genus Onychostruthus; species Onychostruthus taczanowskii. The sequence goes on along the minus strand of NW_024498074.1, from coordinate 1,622,705 downwards.
TCTCACCTCATGTTTTTTCCTCCACGGAACCATTCCCCTTTTCCCCCAGATCCCATTCATGCTCCTACTTGATTCCTTAAAAGAAGCAAGCCATGGCTCACCCTTAATCACTAGGCTGCAGGAGCAAGACACCAAAAAGACTTAGAGGAGAGAGAGGTGAGTTCATAAATCCCCCTGGAAGAGATCTGCAAGCACAGCCGTGACATCCGCCCTGGCACCGGGAGGTTTGTCTGGGAGCTGCGGGGTGGGTACCAGCCTTTTCCCTTTGCCCAGCTCTCATCCCTGGCCGGGCTCTCCGGGAAGCACCTTCAGGGACAAGCTGCTGCCTTACAAATGCCCTTGGGTGCAGTGGCACATCCCACACACCTTTCAGAGGTGTGAGCACTGCGTTGGCTCAAACGGCCTCTGGAGCAGAAACAGGGAAGCAGCATCCTGGGGCTGAAACAAGCAGCGAAACCAGCTCACGGATTCATTCGACACTGAGAGCTGGGAAAAGCACAACAACCTGAGCCTCCAGGACAGCGCCCCGCGGAGAAAAGTTCCCGGGATCTCCCCACCTGCGCAGCCCGGACCTCACCTGCCGGGGCTCCGTGTCCCGGGGGGCAGAGCCAGCCCGGCCGCGGGGCTGCCGGCGCCGGGAGACATTTGGCCAAAGCCTTCTGCGCGATCTGCGGCAGCAGCGGCGGCTAAAAATAACCCTGCCGTGCTCGGAGAGCAGGCTCTGCCGCCGCTGCAGGCGCTCCAAGGCTCCGGGCAGGAAGGTGGGCTCGGGGGGCTGCGGCTCCGCCTGTCCCCTCCGTGCCTGCCAGCCCCTGCGGAGGTGCCACCAAGCCTGTCATACAGCACACGCACTGGTAAGGGTGGGGGGTTTACTTACACTTGCATGGAGTTTTCCTTTTTTTGACATCGCTAAAAATTTGTTGCTGAAAACTCCTCGTATTCCTACAATCCCCTGAGACACAGCAAATATTTCCAAAATACCTAGGATGACAGAAATCCCAGAATAAATCACAGTTCTTTTCACATCGGCGTGACAGAGAAAAAAATAAATACAGCTTAGTCTGACAGGTTTGCATTTCCTCTCCCACGTCCCTGCTCCTCAGCTGCCTGGCTCCACCCAGCTCCTGCTCCATCCCTCTGCCTCGCAGAGCGGCCTCCATCCACTCTGGGATGGATACGGGCTGGTGGCTGGGACTTGTGCAGGTTTTTTTTTTTTAAAGTCCCATTTTGGGGCACAATTCCTGGCTGGGCTGCGGTGGAGCAAGTTAACCCCTGGGGAAATGACCCACACCAGCCTGCTGGGATCAGAGCTGCCCCCCAAGCGTCCCACAAGCCAGCTGGGACTGGAGCACCTCTGAGGCTCCCTCACAGCCCAGCCTGGGGCACTGTGCAGCCCAGCACAATGGAAATAACGCGACTTTCCTGAGCCTGATGGGGATTCTGGCCCCTGATGGGGCACGCAGGACCTGCAACTCATCCGGCAGAAGAGCTGCAGCCTCCGAGCATCCCGCAGCAGCAGCACCCACGCACACAATGGAAATAACGCGACTTTCCTGAGCCTGATGGGGATTCTGGCCCCTGATGGGGCACGCAGGACCTGCAACTCATCCGGCAGAAGAGCTGCAGCCTCGGAGCATCCCTCAGCAGCAGCACCCACACCTCTCCTCCCCGGGCAGAGGGCCGGGCATCCCCCAAGCCCTGCCAGCTGGGGAGCAGCACCACATCCCCAGAGCACCCCCCTGCAGCCCGGGGAGCCGGCACTGCTGCCCAGCCGCAGCCCCAGGGGCCCTGTGGCCCCGGTCCCAGCGGGAGGAGCCCGCAGAGCATCCCGGCCGGCCCCCAGAGGGCCGTGGGATTAACGTGCCGGGAGCCACCACCGAGCCACGTTAAGTCCCCCAAGGCTGGGTATCGGATCACCACTTCCCACGTTTATTTTAAGGAGGGAGCGCATCCCCCTGAGGCACCCACGGCCCAGCACCAAGGGCCTGGGGGCACCTTGGGGGGGTTAGGGGCTGCCACACCCCTCGTGCCACGGGCCAGGAGGCTCGGCAGCCCCCTTGTCAAACACCTCTCTGTCCCCAGGGGCACCCCAAAGCCTCCTGCCCTTCGCGGGGTGGCCCTGCTGCCGTGGCAGACACACTCCTCCCGTTCCTTGGGGTTCCCGGGGTCAAGCCCTATTTCCCAGAGGCCAAAACCCCAGAGGGTTTCCCTGCCAAAAGCCAACTTCTTCCTCCTAAGGGCCTCCTGAGTGCCACAGCCCGGCACAGCCCCGCTGTGCCCAGCCAGGGCTGGCTCTGCTCCCACGTGTGGAGCTGGTGGTGCTGTGGCCTTTCCGGGGGGGATAGCTCGGGTCAGGGAGGAAGGAACTGCACATAATTCAGGTCTCTGCAGGACAGCTGTAGCACCAAACTTCTGCCGGCCCTGCCAAGCCCCCTGTCTCCCAAAGCAGCCGTGGGGTGGGGGCCCCTTTTCCTGTGCATCCTCTGAACCCCTCCAGGCCACGTGCCTGCTGTGCCCATCGAGCTCCAGAGCTCCTGGCATTCCTACCCAGGGGCTGCTCTCCTGCCTGGGGCCACGGCACGGCCTGGGCCCCAAATCCCTCGGTCCTGGGCAGATGTGGCAGCGTGAGCGCTCCCGACAGCTGAGCCGCCAGGGGCACCTCGGGCCTGAGCCCTCGGGCTCCTGAGGGGATTTTTCATCCCCACCTGCCATTTCATTCCCTCCAGCAGGATATCATGGCATCTCCGACCGGAGGATAAGCCATGAGTTAGCACAGCTTTCTCTCAGGGGAACGTCAGCCTCAGTCCTATTTTTAAACCCAGTATTATCCTACCGCTGTGCTGGGAGAATGAGAATGCAGCGAGAGGGATGGAAAAGTCCCACGGGGAAAGGACCAGAAAGGGGCAGCATCTCCTGCCCCAGGTGCCCGGCGAGGGGCTGCGGTGGCAGGGCACACACCTCAGGCTCTCGCACATCCCCAGGGGCTCACTTCCCCGGGCCGGGCAGCACTTCCCGGCGGCAGGCCGGCAGCTCTCCCGGAGCCCGCAGGGCACAGCCCCCTGCACCCCTTCCCGGCCCGCCAGGGCTGCAGCCCGCCGCGGGCGAGGGCGACAGCGGCCAGGGGCTGTGTCAGCCCCGCGGCCGTGGGAAGACAGCACAGGATCAGGACAGGGATGCTCGGCGCCGGCAGCCCCCCCAGACCTCCCGCTCCCCACTCACTGAGCGGACTCGCGTCGTGGGCGCCGTCCACGCGGCCGTCGGGGTGCAGCTGGAGGTGGAAGCCGATGCCCACCCGGCAGTACAGCCGGCCCCGCCGCCGATCCGGGCGGCTCCGCGGGAAGCGGCTCGGCCCCGCCGCCGCCGCCGGGGAGGAGGAAGAGGAGGAGGAGGAAGACGCGGGGGCGTTGCGGCCCCGCTGCGCCCCGCCGGGCACCTGCTCTCGCCGGGCGCGGGCGGGCAGGGCGAGGAGGAGGAGGAGGAGGAGGAAGGACGGGCTCATGCTGCCGGCGGGCGGGAGGAGGGAGGGAGGGCGCCGCATCCCGCTCCGCTCCGAGCCCTGGAGGGGGGGACCGAGCACGGGGGGAGCCGGGCCGCCCCTCCCCGCTATTTATAACCGGGCGGCGGCCCCGCACCTGTGCCAGGCCCCACGCCCCCCACCACCCCCCCCATCCCCGCGGCAGATGCGGGGCTCGGGGCGCATCTATCTGGGAATTAACTTGTCCTCCTCGCCGGGACGAGGCCACGGGGCTGCGGGACCCTGGGGACAGGCTCGGGTTGCAGCCCCCCGCCTGGGGTTCGGGGGTGACACGGCAGCTGCGCGCCCAGCCCAGCCTCGGGCAGGGGGCTCGGGGCAGCCCCCGAGCCGCAGAGCTGCTCTCCCTCACCCACGGGGCCCGCTCGGCCCCTGGGGATAACGGGGGTCCCATCACCGCCCCCCAACGGCATCACGGCCTGCGGGAAGCGGGGTGGCCCTCGTCGGTCCACAACATCCTCCTCGGTTCCCGGGCAAGGGTACACGGCCACCGTCAGGGTGACCACACACGTCCCAGGTGCCCCCAGCACCAGCGGCCGTGCTCCTCCCCATGCACTAAGACAGCGACTGCACAGCACCGCCACACAGGAGACCCCGCAGCAGCAGCCCATCCATCCCTCTGGCACAACTCCGCATGGATTATGCCTTCCTCAGCTCCTGGGGCGGCTCCAGGTCCTCAAAGCCCCTGGGGAAACCTCACCTCTAGCAAAGCCAGGGCGGGCCAAAGGCGCCCTGTCCTGCCCGCAGCCCCCACTCCGCCCCTCGGTGCCCGCAGCGCTCCTGGCAGCCGGGGCTGCCCCCTAAAGCCCACCTAGGAACTGCCCCCCGGCCTTCCCAGGGGTGATCCCGGCTGGCGGGCTCATCCAGGCCACGCGGCCAGGGATCGGGTTCGGCAGGAAGGAGGCAGAGCCGGTGGCACGCCGGAGGGTGACCTTCGCCTCCCGAGGAAGCTGAAGGTCGGGGGCACCGAGGGGGACACGCACTTGAGGAGCCGTAGGCAGCCTGGGTGACACCTGGCACAGGCTGGTGCGAGCAGATGATCTCACAGCATTGCTGCCATTTCAGACCATTTCTCAGCACAGATCTGTATCCACGGAGCTATATGCACACGTGTTATATATAGACATGTATACATAGACAGCCCTATATATAGATGCACATACCTGCAGGAAGGTCAGGGCACCGAATCCTTGTTTACTTCTCCCAGCTGTAGTGGTTTGCCTGGCAAAAGCCATGACTTCCACTTACCCGCCTCCTCTTGAATTACACACACATGCTGATTCCCAATCCGGATCCACGAGGAGGATGAGGACCTGCAGGGCTTCCTCACCTCTGGAGTGCTGTTTGTGCCAGGCTTCCTGTGTCAGCACAGCTGAGGGAGGCACGGCCACCTTGCTCCAGGAGGCTTTCCTCTTGGGCATCTCGGTGTAAAGGCTGCAGCTGGTACAGGATCACGGCAGCAAAATCCCTGTTCTCCATCTGGGGCAGCAGAAAACACTTCTGCCCCTGAGGGTGAAAGGTGAAAGCAAAAACATTCACAGTTACCATCCTGGGGGTGACCGGACACAGCAGCAGCCCAGGAGCAGAAAAGAGGCACCTGCATGCCTGGGCCAGAGATATCCACTGTGAGAAAAGCTTCTGTGCCCAGAGGGTCACCAGCAAGCCCAGCCCCCTCAGCTTTGACCCTCCTGTCCATCCTCACAGTTTCCAGCAGCACTTCTGGTGCCAACCTGGCTGCCAGGCATCCTCTGCTCACTCACACTCCTGTTATTCCCCCCCACCCCCGCCAAGTGAAGAATTCCCTGACAACTCAAACTTCCAAGGCGGGGGGGGGCCACCAAGAAGGCAACCCCAGCCAGGTGGGCTTGCCCAGACTGCTCTCCAAGACCTGTTTTTGGAAGGAACCCCACTGCAGCGAGCACTCCTGACCCTTTCTGGGGTCCCAGTGAGGCAGCAGAGCCCTTGGGGCTCACTCATGGCCTGCACTCCTCTTTTCCTTGTTGTGGAATAGGACAACTGCAGGACAGCATTCCCCTTTCTCTGGGGACTCCCTCACCCCGTCAGAGCATCAGCCAACCCCCCTCCCCGTGGAGAGGTGCCTGACACAGGGCCCCGTGGTGTGCAGCGTGTTTTCATCCTCTTTTCAGCTGGGACCCTCCCAGAGCCCACAAGCAGTGCTGTGGGCATGGCCCGTGTGGCTCTGGGTGCCCCCTCTTTGTTCCCCTGCCTAACACATCCATTTCAAATACCCCTGCAGCACGGCTCAAAAAAAGCCCCAAAGAACACCAAGATAAAAACAGAGCAAACACGAGGTTTAAACCTAAATAAATAAGCAGACGTAACAGCGAAGTTCCTGGAGCAATTGTGTGTGATTGCCTTTGGCAGTCACAGCCCTCGCACACACAGCAGCAGCTTCAGAAGCCTAATGCTGATGTTATGTTATTTAAATTATTCAGGGCTCGGTTACAGAGAAAACTCAGCAAATGGAGAGGATAAGCTGTGTTTCAAGTGTGAAATTCCCCATTTGAAGATGAGAAGGACTCTTCTGAGCCTGTTTGATCTGCTGCAGAGCACCGGGCCTGCAAGCTGCACCACGGGAGCGCTCCCCCCTCCCGATGCCAGCCTGGCACTACCTAATTGCCACTTACAAATACACCAGGCAAAGCGTGGGGAGACATGAGCCCAGCCAGCAGAGCCTGGAAACAAAACCTTTGCAAGGAGGATGTGCCCCAAGGAGACTCACCACGGTCAAATGGGGATGGCTGGTCCCCAGGCCACCCTGCATGTCCCTCTGGAAGTGTCCCCACGCCTGAAACAGGGAGAGCTGCAGCTGCTTGAGGAGCTTTGCTGAACCAAACTGTCCAGCAGGAGGACGTGCCTTAAAACAGGTTAATTTAATCAGGATGATTGTCCACACCTGTTACCACAGGTGAATTTAATTAAGATGATTGCCCTCCTCTTAGTTAATTATGACCTTCAGGTGCTGGGGAAGCACAGGTGCAAGTGGTTAACGTGCCCCATGGGCACGGATGTCACCGAGATCACTCAGAAGCTACCCCACAAGCCAGGATAAGGAAAGAAAAATTCTAACAAGTGAAAAGCACTATCTCCTTAAATAAAGCTCAGAGCACGCCAGGCATTCCTGCAGTGTATCTCACAGAAACATCCCCCCTGCTCTTTGCTTTTTGTTTGTACTTGCTCTAAGCACACCACCAACACGTTCTGTACTGGGCCAGGTCTTTCCCCACGCCAAATCAGACCTCAGCAGCAGGGAAAGCAGGGAAGAAATACCGTACAGCTCATGTGACTTTCAAAACACGGGAACTGCTTCAGCCTTTCCTAGACATCCACAGCTGAACAACACGTTTTCAAGAGCTGGCTATTGCAGTGAAATCCTAGTAGCTGCTTTTCCAAATGTAACAGTTAGAGGTGAACTGGAGATAGGCACTGCACAAAGAGGAGCTCGGCCTCCTGGCAGCCGTGGCAGCAGATGTCCGTCTGTCCGGCACGCTGCTCGGCACCCTCACATCAGCACAAAACCCAGCACACAGATTTTGGGACGGCCTCCACAGGCCCAGAGGTTGTGAAAGCCTCGCTTGCACAGCTCTGTCCAGACCTAAGGGAAAGAACCCACGTGTCTTTCTGCACAGCCCGTGCCCACAGTTCAGGTGCCTGTGTCCAGCTGCCCGGTGCTAATCCCTTCCCAAACCTACACAGGCACAGCTCCTGCTGGCTTTGGCAGGAGGGGATCAGGCCCCGAGGCAGGCAGCTACCCCCAGCTCCAGCCCAAAGGTGCACAGGCTGGGCGTCTGCTGCCCCTGGCTGCCCGACTGCTGCGCCTTCAAACAGAAACCTCTGTGCGTGCAAAGCTGCCTTCTGCTCCCCGGGAACAGCATTAAAGTCAGGATTTGTTGGAATTACTATCATTGTTATGATTTGCAGTGTGGCCCAGCTACAGGGAAGATGGAGCAGTCTGAGTGCTGCAGGGCACAGCAAAGGGGCTCCCCAAATCTGAAGGCTGCTCGTCCTCATTCCCAGCTCCTACTTGCTGCTCCTCTGCAGCACAGCAGAGATGCCCCTTGTGGGTGGGTTTCAGAGGCAGATGCGTCTGTGGGCTCTGGCAGAGGCTTACAGGGGCAACTCTGTCCCAGAGAAATGCCCAGGCGGGAATTTTCTGGGCTGTGATGTCGGGTGAGGACCCTGCACGGAGGAAAGCCAGCTGGTGCCACAGCCCAGCCAGCTTCTGTGCTGTGCAGAGACACAGCACAGCATCCACCACGGACAGGGAAAGACATTTAAAGGAAAAAAAAAAAGGAAAAAAATATATAAAAGGGGAGATTTTCTTCCTTTTTCCCAAGCAGCAGAAATGTTGACAAAGGAGTAGTATGTGGCAATATGTGGCAATGGTACCCGTGCTGACCTGACCTGAGGAGAGCCAGCGTGGCTCTGGGGAATGAGGGACGTGCTGTGGCCAAGCCCTGATCCTAAATGGCCCAAGGGGAATTCTGTGAACCCTCTCCACAAAACACCCAACTCCACAGGATCATGGTACTACAGGACGTTCTGCTTGTGCAGGTAGCATTAGCTGGAGTTTCATTTATCACTTTGGAGTTCGATTTATCACTTTGGAGTTCGATATCCTATTTCAGCAGAACAAAGTCCTGGATTACATTTGCTAGTCTGTAGATTTTTGTACTTTTAGACAGAAACAGTGCAAGCTTTGTGTGGCAGTAACAAAGCAAGCACCCGCCGCACCACAGGTGCATTGTCTAACAGTGTTTTTAGGGGGGCTGATCCAACCCCAAAAGGAGAAATCCTGGGGCTCAGCGCAGTGCCTTCTGACAGAGCCACAAGGAACGCACAGAACTCACGGCGCTGCTGGGGCTGCCAGGGCAGCGGCACAGCACACGGCTGGGAAAAGCCATACGATATTTGGGGCAGATGGACGAGACTGTGAAACCTGCAGCTGTGGCTCCCGAGTGCACCTTCGTGCGGGGGAAGCACCATCCCTCCAGCAGCACCCGGACAAGCGCAGGGAGCCAGGGGCGGCACAACCAGCGCGGCCGCGGCGAATCTCCCCGGCTGCGGGCGGGAGCCGGCCCCGAAGCCGGCCCGGGGCTGCCGGGGAAGCGAAGCATCGCTGCCGGGGAAGGAGCCCGCCGGGGCCCCGGGCAGAGCCGCTCTGGCCCCGCGGCGGCCCCGCTAGGTGGCGGTGCCCACCCGCCTCTGCCGCCCCCGGCATCCCCGAGCCCGCCTCGGCATCCCGGGAACCCCCAGGAACGGGACGCGCGGGGTGGCACCGCTTCTAAGGAAGATCCACCGGGTAATCGGTGTCTCGCCCCCGCAGTTAACGGCAGCAGGTGAGGCTGTGCGTATTCCAGAGGCAGGGAATGAGAGCGGGGCGCCGCTTCGGATCCTGGCGTGGCTTGCGGGGATGGGCACGGCGCCGGGGCCAGCGCGCTGGGAGAGCGGGCAACATCAGCGGGAGGCTGGGCTGCCCGCGGCCGGGACTTCGCTAGGCTGTCCTGCGTGAGGCCCCCGGCGCTTCCCAGGACTTTAAAGGCTTTGCAGCAGGTCCGGGTACCCCGTGCAGACCCCAAACCCCAGGGCAGCCGGCGCCGCTGGCACCTGGACCCCGTTTACGTGGGGCTGTCACGCTCTGCCGTGGGCTCCTGCTGCACAGCTCCGGCTTTGGGATATTTTCCCGGCCAGTGCACCGGCACAGCCTCGGTGCCAGGGTGAAGGCAGCGTGTTGAAATGGGTTTCCCGCACATCCCCGGGCTGTGCATCCCCCGGTGCCCTCCCGTGCCCCCCAAAGCGGGGCTGGCACTGAACGCACCCGCTGCCAGGCTGTGCACCCCTTGTCTTGGTCCTGCCGGGAGTCCCTGGCTGCGATGCCACCACCCTGGCAATGCACCAGGACACAGGGGACCCAGCCCTGGCCCCTTGAAGCGCTCCCGAGGCACCGCGGGCTGGGTCCTGTCGCCCCAGAGAACCTCCGGGCAGCCTCCGTGGCTGTGCCACGCTGCAAGCCCGCGACCACCCACAGACGGGCAAAAAGAAAAACGAAATAAAGACAGGAAAGGAAAAAAAAAGAAAGAAAGAAAGGCAAAATGAAAGAAATTAAAGACAACCCAAAAGACGAAGGGGTGAGGAAAGACAGGATGGAGGAGAGAAATAAAGGCTGAATAAAACGCCGGACAAAAGCAAAGATGCACAGACAGACGGATGTCGGAGGGGCCGAAGGAAGGCAGGCGAGCAGGGAAGGGGAGCACCGAGAACATGCGCCGTGGCCGGGCTTTTCTGCCTTCCCCGCGGCCCGGGGACACCGCCGCCACCGCGCAGCCGAGAGCCCCCCTCGGTCACCGCCCACTCCCCCGCATCGATTAACGTCCAGGTGCTTTGAAGAAAATAAAGTCATTTATTGTCAAAGCATCCAACATACCCGGATAAACTATAAAGTTTAATAAATCTTTTTTTTCTTCTTTTTTTTTTTTTTTCCAGAAGGGCGAGGAAAAAAAAAAAAATCAAACAAAAAACCAACCAAACCCAAAGGGGAAAGGGAAGGTAACACGGAACTACCGAGACTCCATTCCACGGGCACCAGTGACACTCGGGGGAAGGGGCGCGGGCGGCGGGGCCGGACGGGGGTAGCGCCCGGTGCATGCAGGACCCCGGCCCGCCGGCCCCGCCGCGCTCCCCTCGCCCTTAGCTTCATATCCAAAATAAAAATTTACCCTGACATAGAATTATTATTACATCTAAACCATAAGTGCTTAATAATTTAAGTAGAAACGTATGACAAATGCATCAATATGCTGCAATATATGACATTTTAAAAAATGTATTTTTTAAGTCATTTGATTTGTTTTCTTTTTCCCGGTGCTTCTCTTTTCTCTCTCTCTCTCTCTCTCTCTTTTTTTTTTTTTTAATTTTTTTTATTTTACCTTAATTTTTCTGCTTCTTCTTCTTCTTCTTTTTCACCTCCTCCTCCTCCTCCTCCTCACCCGCTGCCCTCCCGCCCCTCCCCGGACTGTGGAAACGCGTGCATCGAAGGGGAAGGGTGGGAGAGGCGGGGGTCCCGGGCGGGTTCCCGGCGCCGGGGGGTGTCCCCGCTAGTTGTGGGAGGTCATGTGGCGGGAGAGGTGGTGGCGCTCGCGGAAGGACTCGTTGCAGATGGGGCACTTGAGCTTCTCCTCGCGGCGGCGCTTGACGAGGGGCTCCAGCGCGTACTCCTTCTTGTGGTGGGAGCGCATGTGGTAGACCAGGTCCGAGGTCATGCGGAAGGACGCGTTGCACTTGGCGCACCAGTTCTGAGCCGGCAGGCACAGCGAGGTGAACGACGGCGGCAGCAGCGTCAGCGCCGACGGCAGCTGCAGCTGCAGCGGCCCCGCCGCCGCCGCCGCCACCGCCGCCGCCGCCGAGCTCTTGGGCCAGAAGGCCGTGGTGTAGAGGAAGGGGCTCTGCTTGGGCAGCCCCCCGCCGCCGCCGCCGCCGCCCGCCG
>NW_024498074.1:1607427-1610686 GCF_017590055.1 Onychostruthus taczanowskii | reverse complement strand
CGCCGCGGGGACACAGCCCCGGCTCCGCGCCGCCCGCGCCCGGGGAGCCGCGCTCCGGGCCCTCCTCGGGGCCGCCGTCGGGCTCGGGGCCGCGGGCCGCCTTCTTCACCTCCACGAAGGCGCTGCGCTTGGCCTCGCCGGTCTCCGGGCTGGGCGGCGCGAAGAGGCGCCCGCCCTCCTCCAGCCCGCAGTAGGAGCCGGCGGCGCGGTACTGCTGCTGCGGGGCGCAGCCCGGCTCCTCCTTGGGCGCCGCCGGCAGCCCCGGCCGCTCCGCCGGGAAGCGGCCCCGCGCCGCGCCGGGCCCGCGCTCCTCCTCCTCCGGGAAGCGCCGCTTCGCCTTCCCGGCCGCCGCCTCCGGGCCGCCCTCGGGGGGCGCCGGCCGCCCCGGGGAGCCGGCGCGCCCGCCGCGGGAGTTCTCCAGCTCCCGCGCCAGGTTGTGGAAGTCCGTGGAGGGCTTGGTGCTGGCGGCGGGGCCGCCGTCGGGCCCGGGGAAGGGGTGGTGCGGCGGCCCGCCGGGCTTGCCGAACTTGCCGGGCTCCTGCTCCTTGCCGGCGCCGTCCTTGGCGGCGGCGGCCTCGGCGGCGGGGCCGATGTCGGGGCCGTGCAGCCTCTTGGGGCAGCGGAACCGGAGGTGTGCGGCGAAGGGCAGTTCGAACTGGAAGCGCTGGCTGCACTCGGGGCAGGCGAAGGGCGGCGAGCCTGCGTCGGGCGGGCACGACAGACAGACACAGAGAGACAGAGAGAGCACCGTCAGCCGGGGCCACCGACGGCATGTCCGCCGAGAGTTTGGGCATCGGGAGCGGGGGATCCCGAAGCCGACCGCCGCCTCCCCATTCCCCCCGGCGGCAGGGATCCCCCTCCTTCCTCCCGCCCGGGGCACCCACCGTTGGTGCGGGCGGGGGCCCGGGCCGGGCCGAGCAGCAGCAGCTCGGTGAGCTCCTTCCCGTACCACACCAGCAGCTCCTCGTCCTTGGCGATGCGGCGTAGGGAGCGGTAAAAGAGCTGCCCGCTCTTGATGTAGGCCTCCAGGTTCTGCTCCTCCCGCTCCCGCGCCGACTGCACCAGCCGCAGCCACATCAGCCCCTCCGACGAGCCATTGGCCGCCGACGTGTCCACCTGAAACCCCGCGTTCATCGGGTCACCGCACCGAGAGACAGACAGACCGACCGACCGACCGACCGACAGCACGGGGCCAGGCAACAGCGGCTCTGCCCCCGGGGACAGCCTCCCCGGGCCGGACTGTGGCGAGCGGCTGGGCCCGGGGACGAGCGGCTCTTACCCGGAATATGTAGGGGACGGTGCGCTTGTCGGTGGACTTGAGGGCGATAAAGGCGATGCTGTCATACAGGGACGTGTGGCTCAGGACGCAGGGGCCGAAAATGGCATTTTCCGGGATGTCGCAGGTGGTGTAAACGCTGGTAAAAATGTCAGTCAAGCACTGCTGGACCGTCTTGGCATCCCCGTCCCATATTCCCCGCTGGACGCCGGCGTCCTCCATCCCTGCGGGCGGAGAGAGGGGCAGAGGAGCTGTTACCGCAGCGGGTCCCGCTCAGCGGTACACCGGGATGCCCCGGGAAACAAAATAAAATCGACTCGAATTATTAAACAGAACATTACGAAAAAAAACTCCAAAAAAATTTAAAAAAAATTAGAAAGATAGTAAAAAAAAAAAAAAAAGCAGGCGAGCAGTTTCTCCGGTTTGACAAAAATTTAAAGCAGGCTCGGAGCTGCGAGCAGAGGCGAGGAGCGGGGACTCTGCCGCGCTGATTTATTTTTTTAGATATCGCGGCGGAGCTGGTTCTGAGCCGGGACCCGGGAATCCCGCCGGCCGCGTCCTGTCCCGAGCAGGCTCCGGGTCTCCCTGGTGCAATCCCCGGAGCCGGGCCGGGCTGCGGGCTATGCCGGGGGAGCGGGTGGGTTCCAGCGGCTTGTCATTGTCGCCGACTGCGTGTCAGCTCACCTCCCGCTCCGCGCGACAAGGGGAACGTATGGCTGCTCATTATCATAATCCAGCACTTTCCCTCCGAGACTTTAATTAAAAGCAGCAAGCAGAGGTAATTATTTTTACCTCGACACGCTTATTTATGGAGCAGGGTGAGCCCCGGCTGCCGCGCGTTACGAGGGGAGGATGCGGGCGGCGGGCAGCTGGCGGGGCGCGGGCAGCGGGCAGGGTGCGGGGCCGGCGGCGCCGAGGCCGGGGAGGGAGCATCGCGCCTGGCTGCGGTGCCCTCGCCCTTCCCGACCAGATTAGCGCACGGCTGCCTCCCCCCGCCCCATCTGCCATCGAAATCCGTCATTCGGGGCCGGCTCGGCAAAAGACCGGTGCTCCTCCCGGTGCGCCTGCTGACGGCTGCCGCCGCTCGCACCGGGCACGGCTCCGCCGAGCCGCCGCTCCCCCCGCCGATTCCGGGGGGCGACCCGCACCGCCGGGAACTTCACCCCCCACCCCCCGGAGCGGCGGCGGGCGTCCCGGCCCCTCCCCGGGAGCGGAGGCCGGGGGAAAGGCGCTCCGGCCGCCTCCCCCCCCGCCGATTCCGGGGTGCGACCCGCACCGCCGGGAACTTCATCCCCCACCCCCCGGAGCGGCGGCCGGGGTCCCGGCCCCTCCCCGGGAGCGGAGGCCGGGGGAAAGGCGCTCCGGCCGCCTCCCCGGCGCCCTCCCCGTTCCGCCGCTGCCCGACGCATCCCTTCCCCGAAGGAACGATTTCTCCAAACGAAACCACCGGCAGCGAGCGGCCCCCGCCGAACTTTCCTCCCGGCGGCGGCGAGCCCCGCACGGCTCCCCACGGCGCCGCATCCCCCCGGCTCCCCGGGCCGCCCCCGGCCCCGCGGCGCTGCCTCCCCCGGGCCGCCCTTTGTCCGGGCCGGGCGGCGCCGGGGCCGCTCCCGGGGGCTCCCCCGCCGGTCCCCGCAGCCCGGGCGGGCCCGCCGGCAGCACGGCCATCCCCGGCATTGTTCCCGCTCCGGGGCGGCGGGGCCCCTCCGCCGGTACTCACCAGGGACGGTGGGGATAATCCTCGCCCCGAGAGTGGCACAAAGGCGGCTTCGGGCTGGCTGCCTCGGGCTCTCAGCGCCGCTCCATGCCGGGCCGGGCCGTGCGGGCGGCGGAGCGGGAGGCGCGCGGTGCAGACGGACCCGGTGCAGTGAGGGGCTGGCACGCAGACACACACTTTTTGTTTGCTGCACATAATCTGCCCAATGACGCGTGACAGCCCACGTCCCTCCCGTTAACCCCTTCGGGGCTGCCCGCTCGCCGCCC
>NW_024498074.1:1584767-1607409 GCF_017590055.1 Onychostruthus taczanowskii | reverse complement strand
CCCCGCCCGCCCCTCACCTGGACCCGCCGCCACCGGGCACCGGCGGGGAAGGGGGTGGGGATCGCGGGGCGCGTTCCCCCACCGACCCTCTGCCGGGGCTGGGAGCGCCTTTGGGGCCGCGGCTCCGCTTCGGCCCGGCGGGGGTGCGGGGCGGGGAGCGGGGGTGCCCGACGGCCGCTTCGCCCGGCGCCGGGATCCCGGCGGCGGCTTCCCGCCCTGTGCCCTCACCTGCCAGGTAGGGGCAATCGGACACGCAGGAAAAAAACCTCCTCGGCGGGACGGAGCCGAGTGGGGATGCCCGTGCCCGGCTCCGCGGAGCGGCCCTCCGGCGAGGCCCGGCGTGCGGAGAGCGGCACCGGGCAGCCCCGCGCTCCCCGCCGCAGCCGGGTCCCCGCAGGAGCGGGGCGGGGGGCAGCCCCGGCCGGAGCCCCCCGCCCATTCCTGGCCGTTCCGGGGCGGGGGGCGGCCACGGGCTCTCCCCCTGGACACGCGGGGCTCCCGCATTCACCGACAGGCGCGCAGCTTCAGGGAACAGAGAGGCGCGGATGCGCTGTGCCGAAGGAAGGGGTTTATCGCCTGGAAAAGTGTTTACCGGTCCCTCCCTGATCGTCGTCATTTCACATACAAAACAGATTTAAAAAAAAAATTAAAAATAGGATTTGAAACCCTTTAAACAAAACCAAAAAAAAAAAAAAAAAAAAAAAAAAGGAGAGACAAAGCGTTTTCCAGGGGCGAACGGAGCGGGGTTTGCAGAGAGTGGGCTGATGTTTGGCTTTCAAATTCACTTATCCTCCACATAATTACGATTTTCCTTGCATTAGGATTAAAGGCTGCATATAATATGCTTTCAACATTTATCTTATTAATTCGACAAAACGCAGCGTCTCCTAAAAGGGAGATTCTCATAACATTAAAAATATGGGAGTCCGTAAAAATTTGGATGTCAATTCCTGCTTCAACCAAAAAAAATTTTTTTTTTTTTTTCCTTTTCCTGTTTCCTTTTTTTTTTTTTTTTTTTTTTTTTTTCCGCCAGTGCTGCAGCTCTCGCTGTAAAGATATAAATTGTCCGAATGACTGTCATTAGTGGAGGGAAAGAAAACCTACGCGCTAATTTTATTCGCGAGAATTTTAAGGGACACCACGGCACACATACGATCTCGAAATCGCTTCGGCGTGACCCAAGCCACCGAAATTCCCTGGGACTGGAAAGCACCGCGGAGGAATTTCCGAGCTTTTATCCAGCCTCTGATGCCTCTCTAAAAGGGGATCCCAGGGAACAGCGTCCTTCGACCCGCAGAACGGCTTTGGGACGGACGCGGGCTCTTTCTTTCGGAGTTTCTGCTGGGGGTGCGCCCACCGCAAACCCCGCAAAGCCCGGCGGCGCTCTCCCGGCCTCCTGGAAATGCCTCACCGGGATTTTTGGAGGACGCGGGGCAGGTGCGCCGGGCCCGATCGGGTCCCCGCCGCGCTGCCGGCGAGCGCGGTGTCACCCAGCGGGGCCGTGCGATCGCTGCCCGCACGCTCCTATCTCGGTACATCCATCTCTTTTCTATTCGCTTATTTTTCCAGAAAATCTCTTGCGGAGAGCTAGGGCCAACCCGGGCTGAGGAGTCCGGGCCGTTTTCCCAGGGACCCCCGCAGCCGGCAAACCCCCGGCACTCCCCGCCCTCCAAAAGCACAGCCCCTGCTCTGCCGAGCCCCTCTCGACGGCACAGCGCGGCACGACCAGCTCCCGGGCAAGGGGAAGCCCCAGGAGCAGCGGAGAAGCCCGGGAGCTGAGCTCAGAAGGGGCTGGGCTGCCAAATCCCCACAGAAGGGAGCCCGGGGGGCGGCTCAGGGCGGGGACCTGGTGGGGATTCAGGTGGCGGGAGGGATGGATCCGTGGATGCTCGGGCACCGCTAGCCACAGTGATAACCTCTTCTGCCCGCGGTGAGTCCGTGTGGGGATGGCTGCGGGGGACAGAGCACCTGCTCCCAGGAGTGCCAGTCTTCTCTTTCCTCCCTGACCTTCATGCAGGAAGGGGAGAGGAGAGGGACCAGGAAAGGCTGCTCAGCCTGTGCTCAGAAACATTCCTGCATCCTTTGGGAAACACTGCCCGAGTCGAGCCACGCGCCAGGCCCACGGGTGTGTGGTTTCTCCTGTGAGGAGGAACATACCCAGCTGAGAGTCAGCTCCCAGGTGACTGCAATAAAATCACTCATAAAATAAAATCACCGGGAGAACACACGAGTTCCCAGCCACACTCGCTCCTGTGGGGCCAGGGCACCGTGGGGAGGGGGCACGAAGGGATGCTCTAAACTGCCTTGCTACCCTCTCTGCCTCAGGGGCAGCTGTGGTCCCCGGGAGGCGCACACCAGGTGGAATGGAAAATCCTCTTAAAACGAAATGTGGAGCCACAAGCTTTCCTGGTGCCTGGAGAAATGCAGCCAGAACGGTTCCCTTCCCTGGAGACAGACAGGCCTCTGTAGTGGAAATAAATCAGGGCCCCAGCTGAATGACTGAAACCATCCTTTCTGCTTGTCACCAGGCTCGTGGATGGCACCTTTCCTGGGGAAGCCCTGTGCTGGGGTGCCAGAGACATCCCATCACACTGCAGAGCCCGCTGGGAGTCCTCAGACCCACAACCAGAGGAATGTTTGCCTACCTCCAGGTCCTTGCCAGGTCCTAGGCACACCACCAGTGTTCTGTCTTGTTTCCAGCCCAGCTCCCAAACACACCCGGGGTGCCTGTCCTTTCCTATTGTCTCTGACCCTTCAGCCCCACCTCACCGATGCTGGACTCCCGGGTCAGGTCACTGCCGTGCCGCAAAACCACAAATCCCTAAAATGGGCTAGCTATCAGCTTTAGCTGTGGTTCACCCCAAGGAGCAAAGGCTCCTGCTCCCCAGGAAGCTGACATACCTTCCCTACCGGCTTTCTTATGGTTCAGACACACCACAGGCACCTCGGCTCTTTCCTCATCCCTGATGGTGCCCAAACTCCCCCTCTGCTTTCTTCCGAGCAAACACAGAGTCTGATTAGAAATATTAATTTGCATATTCACCAAAGGGTCACGGGAATTTTTTTTATTACCTAGACCACCGACCATAATACAGGTGGCTGGTTAAACGGTTCATACGTAGCCCCCTATCACTGCTGACTTTCTATTTCAGAATTATTTTTCTCAGGCTTTCTGCTTCTCCTCCTTACTTGGCCTGACAGCAGCATCAAGGTGTAAAACCTGGAAAGCTTTCACCTAGCTTCACCTTCCTTCAAACGTTTAACAGCCTGACAGAAGACATGATTG
This sequence comes from Onychostruthus taczanowskii, assembly GCF_017590055.1. Lineage (NCBI taxonomy): Eukaryota > Metazoa > Chordata > Aves > Passeriformes > Passeridae > Onychostruthus > Onychostruthus taczanowskii. Next base: position 1,604,123 of record NW_024498074.1, on the reverse strand, counting down.
GCTACGAAGGACAGAAAAGGGAGAGAAATGGAAGAAGGGGAATCCCTGCAGGACTGAAAACTGCCTCTGCCTCCTGTACACCCCCGGGCCTTTCTGTCCCTGTGTGCCACCAGCAGTGTCCCACGCTGGGACCAGTGCTGGGCTCCATCTCCTCAGGAGACCCGAGCTCGGAGCGGTGGGCTGCGTGTCTCTTTGGTGGCCACACGAGCTCTCTGCTCTCGGGTCCGTGAGGACGTCGCTCACAGCTCCCCACCGGACCCTGGGTGGCCGCTGGGTTACGCGTGGCCGAGCTTTGGCAGGAGCTGACTGCCCAGCTCATATTCCCTCGGGTGGATAATCCTCGTGCAGGGATGGCCTCTCCCCTCCTGGTGGTGCCTGGGGGGCTCTGAAGGCCTTGGCCTCTCCAGCGAGTGACAGTCCCCAAAGTTAGCAAGGGTTTCCTAAAGCCTGGCGCAGAGGGGGTGGGGAGAGCAGTGAAAGGACAGACAGACGGGGCGGGGGGGAGGGAAAAAATAAAGATGCAGAGGATTTCAGCTCCAGCTCTGCTGCAGCAACTTGACGTGGGGTGTGTGAAGGAGCCTGAAACTTAAAAAGATTTATTTTCTCTAGTCATAAATCTCATCCCGTTGTTCCTCTGACCAACCAAGCATGATAAAGTCCTTTTCCATAAAGTATTCAGTATTAAAGCCACAAAGCTCACCCAATCAGTAGCCATCTGCTTCTCCCATAACTGCTGCTCCAGAAGCAGGGAAAAGCAGCCAGAAGAGAAAGGGCACCACTGTTACGGCTCTGGGACAAATGAGGAGGCACTGAATAGCAGCCGAAACCTTTGGTTTGCCTTGTATATCTGTATCTATAGAGACAGAGGAAGAAAGGAAGCATTATATTGATACAACAATTGTAAAACAAAAAAAGGAAGAGGCATCTAAAGGGCAATACAGCGGGCATCAGAGGGCCCCGCGGGGAGGGATGCTCGCAGATTCATACAAACCTTTAATTGCTTTGCAATTGAAAGATAAAGAGGCCGAGCGAAAAAAAAGAAAAAAAAAAAAAAAAAAAAAAAAGAAACCGGAGAGAGTGGCAAAGCGACCCGCGTTACACCGTGCATCGGCGCCTGAGCTCCGGCAGCCAGCGAGCCGGAGCATTGCTGTTTGGGGTACGATATTCCCGGGAGCGACCCTCCATCCCGCTCCTCCCGGCCGCAGCCCGGCCACGCCGAACTTGGCTGGCAGCCGGCTGGGAGGGAACAACCCCCAGGCGCCCCCCCGGAGCTCCCCGCCATGCAGGACACGTCCCGCGGCCGCCCCGGCATTCCAGGCTGGCTCCCCGGAGGGTGTTTCGGGAGACCCCTCCTCGCCGCGCCGCTCCCGGGCGCGCAGAACAAGCCGGCGAGGATGTCGCCCCAAAAAAGAGGCGGGGAGGCGGGAGGGCGGCGGGCCGGAGAGGGGGTGCAGAAGGCTGGGGGGCTGCAGGAGCAGGGCGCGGCCCCCGCTCCTGCAGACAGCGGGTTAATGACCGAGGTGGGTCATGAACAGATTTACGTGCCCCGGGAGCCGGGGGTTCGAGCCGGGACCCCGCTGCACGCTCTGGGGAGGGGACATCGCCCCCAGCCCGCGGGGACGCGGGCAGGCACCCACGGCCACGGGCCGGGATTAGCGGCGGCGGGCCGGGATTAGCGGCCGCCCGCTCTGCGGCCGCGCCCCGGGATTACGCCGGGATTAGGAGGCGGCCCCGTCCCCGCTGCCGCGCCGGGCGGGGTGAGGGGGAGTCCCGGAAACCCGGAGGGGCTCGGGGCGCCCGGTCTCCCCCCCGGCCGCCCGCTGTGTCCGGCGAATGCTGCTTCCCTCCGATGGAGGGCAGGAGAGGAAAGACGAAGCCCGGGATGCTGCCGGCGGCGAGATGCAGGTGCCAGGCACCTGCCTGCAGCCATCCCAGATCCCGGGGGGCACTGAGCCCCCGGCTCGGTTCCCCATCTTGGGACACAGCGGGAGGCTGCAGGGCCCAGCAGGAGCCGGGGCTGGAAGCACAGGGGACCAAAAAATAAAAAAGGTGGTGGGTTTTCCTTTTAAGAGTCCCCGGCGCACGAGTGAAAGCAACACAAATAGGATTTACGCACCGATAAAACCAGGGCGGAGGGCCGGGAAAGGCGGCTGTGCCTCCCTCCCCCCGCAGGTTTCGGTTCTCTGGCAGAGCACGAGCAGGACCAAACGCCACGTTGAAGGCACGAGTCGCTCCCCGGCTTTTCCCGAGCACTGTCGTGTCCAGCAGCCCTGTATTATGTCAAAAATCTGGCATGGCAGGCAGTGGCACATCTGCTAGGTGTGGATGACATTCATTAGCCAAGGTTCTCTGCTAAACGGCCTGCCAGAGTCTCAGCAGCGCTGCCCAATGCCAATCACTCGTCTGCTGCCAGCTCAAAGGCAATCCTGCTTCAGGGATGGCTCCTTTCCATGCTGGCAGGAGAAACAGAGGAAACAATGCATTTGGATGTTTGGGATGTGAGCGAGGTTGCACATGGGAGCAGCAAGCAGATGTAGCAGGAGAGGAGATGAAGTTGTGAAGTGTCATTCAATAATTGCAGCACGAGGGAGATGTGCCGGTGAGCTGAGGTTTGGGAGGGGAAAGCGTTAACCCCTTTCCAAACCACAAGGCAGACAGTGGTGGAGGCTTTTTGGAAGGGAAGCATAATGAGGCTAATGCAGCAAACGGCCTGCTTGTGCTCACGGAGGACACACAGAACAACGCAGGGACACTGGTGCCAGGACAGCCGGGAAAACCGCCCGGGCCAGGGGAGGGAGCGGCACCGACCTGCTCAGGAGCAGCCTGGCTCAGATGTCCTGTCCCTCTGGGGCTCCACCTGCTGCAGCCCACACAGCCGCCCTGCTCGTGACAGAGTGGGCTCAGTGCTGGCCCTGACAGCTTGGTTCACAGCCCAAAGGGGCAGCTGCACACCCAGGGCAGGCTGGGCACTCCCCGCCCTGCCCTACGAGAGATGTGGAGACCAGAGGTGGAAGGAAGGAGCATCTGCTTGGCACTGCTACAAACATCATTCTCTGGGAAGAGAGGCTCCATTTTCCTCTGCTCAGAAGCTCTGGGAAGGTACTCATTCCTACAAAGGAATTAAAACACCTCGATCGGAGGTAGATGTAAGGATGTTAATCTTCCCCTCTTATTAATTTAATAAATTTGCAACCACGTAATGAAGCTTGATTTTGAGCCACTATGTGCTTTCCAGGCAGCCCGGGAGGCAACCTCAGATAGACGCTCAGTGAAAGCTCCCCTCAGTCCTGTTTTCCCATTCTGACTTCTATTTCTGTCTACATCCATCCAGGTAGTGGTTCATAAAGCGTGTGAGATGCTACCTACCTACACACACACACAGAGATAATTCCTGCGACAGCCTCAGTTTCTTACATGTTCCAATACTTTTCCTTGCACCATGAAAGGCCACTGGCAGCTTCTTTCAAGCCAGGCAGGGAATCACAGGCTTCTCCCCCCAGCACTGGCCTCTCTGCAGCTACCTGTGCTATTAAATCCCCGCGCGCACCAGGAGCCCTCCCAGGTCAGCACAACTGTTCCACGGTGGAGCCCATCCCCGACACCACACGTGCTCTTCCCACAGGCAGCGGCTTGCCCGACATCCTCTGCCTGGCCATCTGCGGCACAGCTCAGCTGTGAGCCCTTCCCTTCTGCTCTCGCCTCCCCAGGAAGTCGTTCTGCTCCGGCTGCATTCTGGACTGAGCCTTATCCCCCTTCTGTTCCTGCGCTGGGTTTCTCTCTGTTCTGGTTACTTGGTCGGCCTCAACCAACAAATGTCTGCACATTTTAGGAGATTTCCCCAATTTCCTGCTTTTCGGTTTCTCTCTGTTCTGGTTACTTGGTCAGCCTCAACCAACAAACGTCTGCACATGGTGGTTTAAGGCTCTCTGTACCACAGACAGCCCAACACTCTTCTGGCAGAGGCTGTAAGAACCCCATGCCCCCCCATCCTCAGACACCAGAACTGGGTGGCGGCAAGAGCAGGAGCCAAATCAAGAGACAGAGTGAGATGCTTCTCCCTCCTCTCCGAACATTACACCTTCGTTTAAGTACGTGCGTAATCCCACTGGATCTACTCCGGTGCTTAAAGTTAAGCCTATTAAGTGTTCACGGAGCAGTGGTCTGCACACAGAGGAGCCAGGAGGAAAGGGAAAGGGGAGAGCGAGGCTCTGCTCTGGCAGGGAGCCATGGTGGCAGAAAACACCTCCCTGCTCTCCTTCCCCTCGGGCTCACCTTCTCCTCTGGCTGCTCCCGACAGCCCCGCCACACCAGGCTCCCCTCAGCGTTCGGCTGATGTGAGTGCGAGATGAAGCGGGGCAGGGGGGGAAAAGTGCTTTAAAAACTTGTCAAAACAAAAGCCTGGATTAAATTTTTAATTTTTTGGGCTTTGCGGTCGCTGTGTTGGAAACTGTATTTTGTTTTGTTTTCAAGACGCTTCTCGCAAATCTCATTGTGTTCATCATCATTATTTTTAGACAATGATACGGGGGAGAGAGAGCAGTTATCCCCTCTCCTACAAGGAGGGCTCTAGGAAAGCACTCATGCACGTGGTTTCCTTGGCTCTTTGAGGATTTCAAGCACGTACTTACATTTAAGCCTGAGTGCTACTTTTTGTGACAGGGAGCACCTCTCAGAAACAGCACTCGATTCAAAACCTGCGCATCCACGGAGCTCGGGCTCTTGACTCTGCTTCAAGCACTGCAAAACCTCCTGCCTTGGCCGCACAAAGCCCTGTCCCACCCTTTGATGCATTTCTTGGCACGTGCACATTCTAATTCCCGACACCACCCTTTCTTCCCCTTTTCTTAGCCGGCTTTTCTCTGGGCACAATGCATTATGTTTTCCTGTATGTACTACTCCATACTGCTTGCACAATGTTTTGCATGATCTAATATTCTTTGTTCAAAACTGCAAGAAAATCTAAATAAAGACTATAGCGTGTCGCATCAGTATAGGCATCAGCTAACGTTTTCCACGGCATATGGTACTTCAGAAGCCATATGTACCACTGTTTAGTGATTCTGGCAAAGAGGCGCAGAATGGTGAAATCCAACTGCCAGGATTTCTGAAAACAAATATGTAAATGCTCCAGTGCTTTTGTTATTCATAACATACCTCTAACACAGCACATACAATATGCTGTTCATTCTGTAACGAGTATACTACTAAACTATATTTGCTTCCGTTCTCGTTTTAAAAGATTTTTTTTCCTTCTGTATACGATTCCGCCATCCTCTCTACCAAAATCCATCTAAACTGCAATTCAGAAAAGGCGTTTTATCTATTTTGAAGCATACACCACGGGGAAGATCGTGTACCTACGCAAGGGTCTCGCATCAGAACAAAGACAGACGTTATCTCTGCAGCCTGGCTAGTGGGATGAAAGCAAGGCAGGGAAGTGCACTTAAGCAGATCAGCTGCACGGAGCCAGGAATAACCTCCCAGGGAACACGGGTGGGTTGGCCCTGCTCACGGGCTACTGCAAAGCAAGCGGGCGGACAAAGCTTCTGTGAACAGGCCCTCAGAAACAATAGCTGGGATGGGAAGAGAGGATTCCAGACACGTGGCCCAAGGTGGATGGTGGCTGCCAAACTCTGACCTGGGCTGGGATCGGTCCTGGTGAGCCGGGGCTCGGCCAGAGGGGATGGTCCGTGGCTGGGGGCTTGTTCCCAGAAGGGCAGGCAGCACCAACACCGAGGTGTCGGGGCAGAGCACAGGGCTCACGTGAGCACCTGTGCATCACTAAAGGCTTCAGACCCCATCAGCCAAGGCAGAAGCCCTCCTCCCAGAGCCAGCACCAGCAGGTACACAGGAATCAACACCCAGTTCCATGACCCACCTCTGACAGCGCTGCGCCGGGTGCTCCTCTCATCCACAAATAAAGCTTGTCATCTCTGCCTGGGATCTTGCTGTGCTGAAGGATTCCAAAATGCTGCTGTTTAGCATTAAGCCTCCCCATTCACAACAAACATTTCAACATTACCTGTTGCCACCATTGCCTCTGTCTTTCGGCTTGTCAGCGTCTACAGAGGCTGAAATTGTGGGAGTGAGCGAGCCCATTCACAGGTCACTCTGCAGCTTGCTCCTGCCTTGGAAGCATGGCTCCTGACATCCCCAGAGCTCGTGGAGACACCAAGGGACCAGGCAAACCTCGGGAGGAGGGGACAGATACCAGTGCCTCCAAGAAACACGTGGCTTTTCCAGTCTACTGCTTAACTAATGTTGTTAAAAACAAAAATGAGCCCAGGACTCCCTGCACACAGTCTCAGCAAAATACTGTCACCCTACAGGGTCCTGAAAAAATTCAGCCATCTCCAGCCATGACAGTGTTATTCAAGACACACAGATGCCTTTTTCCCAAGAGACTGAGGACTGCTGCTCCTTTTTTTGCCAGTCTTGCACTGCAGCATCCCATTTCAGCAAGCACAACCTTCCTCAAGAGGGTCCCGTGCCCACCACTGCCTCTGCCTGACTTCCCTTGCACATCAGACCTGCACATTACCTCCTGTCTGCAGCCAGCCCCCAAGGCAACATCCTGAGCTGCAAACCATCTGGGTGCCCAAGTAATTCCTTTTTGGTAGGTTTTCCCCCCTGTGACACAAACTAGGATCCCACTTCCCTCCCCTCAAGTTACAGAGATACTCTGTTCTAAAGCTTAAGCCAGACCTCTGCCTGCAGCCAGGTCTTTCACCTCTAAACACTGTTTTTTGATATTCTATCACAGAAAAAAATCCTTCAAATAAGCCTTTATGTTCTCCTACTTTTGTAAGTCCTTCAGCCAGAATCCGTTTTTTCCTATTCTGTTCTAGCCAGCAGGTGATAAAAAATTGCCATAAGAAATGTTGGCTTTGAGCATAAGTGCCTGGATTAGAAAAAGAGACAATTAGAAAGTGAAAAGTGGCAAAAAGCTCTAAGAAGCCAAAAATAAAAGAACAAACAAACATGCAATCTGGCTATCAAAAAAGGCCACGTTTTTCCCCCTCACTGCAGTATGTCAAAATTACAAACTATTTTGAAAGACAGAAAGTCATGGAGAGAGGGAAAACCAGCCCCCACAGGGTCAAAAAGGGGAGGCCTGGGCAAAGCCACCTGAAGGAGCTGACAAAGGAGGGCTCAGGGAAAGGCAAGCACCTCACACCGTGCTGCCAGGATGCTGCAGTGATCCTGCAGCTGCTGGGTGAGACAAACTACCCCGAGGGAAGGGAGCCACAAAAAAAGAGCCCGCTGATTGAGCTGGTTCACGTGCGCCCGCATTTATGGCAGCACAAAGGTCAGGCTTGTATTGCCTCTGGTGAATCCCTCTTGAACGAGCAGGCTGGGGATCCGATGAGCTCAGGAGGAAGATTTATCGACACGCCAGGGGTTGCTGGCCCTAACTCTTAACCTGCTGGCAGAGGTTGGGGCTCTTCATTAAGGGGGGCTATGCATGGAATACTTGCAGGCTTCGGCTAAGAGTAAATGTGATCTCAGCCCACACAATTTGCCACTGCCTAGGAGACAACAGATTATTTTCTCTCAGCACAGAAGTCAGCAGTCCCCTGGAACCCTCTGAGCAGCAGGGAGCACAGAGGGGATAGTGAGGGGAAAGCTGGGAAGGGGGTTTCATGGTGCATTGTTCATCATATCCATGAGCTCTAGATCAGCAGGGAAAACCCAATCCCCCCCTCCAAGCTGTACTCCCGTGCTCCAGAGGCACTCCCTTTCTGGAGCCAAGCAAACACCCACTGTTACTGCCAGGACAGGCCACTCTCCAGGGCCATTCACAGCTCCCATCAGCAGACTCCCTGTGCCACCACAAAATCTGGCCCCTTTTAAGGGAGAACAGTCTTCATGTGGGATGTAACCCCCTAGACAGGCTTGTTCCCTCTCCTAAATCCCCTTTCTTGATGGCACAAGCAACAATGGTTTCAGGAGGAAAGAATAACCTGAGGAATTGGGTGTTTAAAACGACACATCCTTCTGCCTCTCTTATTACTTGTTTTCATTGAGGCCCACGTCTCTGCACCCCAGTCCCTCCACCTCTGACTGCCTGTACATCAGCTGCTGGGGTTATTTTCCCCCTGTTCTTCCTGGGGTGCTTCTGTGAACCCTGCTGAATCCATCAGACTTCATTTTACAAGATCCAGCACCATTTTGAAACTCTTGATCTTTCTGCAGCAAAAAAAAACCCCAAGACAGCCCCAAAACATGGACTACGGGGTTTTACACTTGGTGTTCTTGCACACTTCACCCTTGTTCCTACCTTTTCCTTTTCCTGTTGCAACCTGAACACCCCATGGTGCTGGCTGAGGGGCAGTAAATTCACTGCCTCCTTCCCTTCCTGCAGCCTCTGGCAAAGCTCTGAGCTTCCCTCTTTGCTGGGTTGGGAGATGCAAAGATTTCTCACCCGAGAGACGCCATCCCAAGGAGATTCCCAGCCCCTTGGGGACACCCACCCCCCAGGTCCCTCCAAGTGCCTGTGCAGCAGGCACAGCTGGAAGAGCCAGGCAAGGACTGGAAGAGGGATTCCCAATACGCAGAATGAGCGAATAATTTCTCTCCCACAGTTAGTGCCAGCACTTGCTCCTTGCCAGTTGGCAGAGGGTACCGCTTCCTTTTCTGAGGAATGCTTACCATCCACCTTTCCCCCACCCCAAGGGGAAACCACAGAGGCTGGGGGAGTCTTTCCTGGCAGCCGGGCATCTGAAGGAGCTGCAGGCTTGGGGAAACAGCAGGAATCCAGCAGGGAAGGCAGGTTTTACTTCACAAACTTCTTTTAGCTGAAGAGGAACAGGGAGCACATTTCTCCCTCACCTGAGAGTTCCCATGGGAACACAGAAGGGCGGTGTAACAGCAAATTTTGGAACAGGCACGTCTGCGAAACAACTTCTGATATAATATTTGAGTCCTCAGATGTTCAGCCGCTCGCACATACTGCGCGAGCGCCTGATTTGCATGGGATTTGTATTTGTTGGTATTCACATTCGTAGGAGAACGCATACATTAGATTAATGTCATCACAGTTTATGGAGATCATCTGTGCCACAGCACCAGCGCAGCGCTCCGACTGCGTTCCGTGCCCCGTGGCACATGGCAGCCCCTCCTGCCCCGCCGGGGCCACCGAGAGTCGGCACGGCTGTGCCGGGCTGAGCCCCGAGGTGGTCCTGCTGGGTTCTCCTCTTTTTAACACAGAACTTTAAAGATCATTCGGAGTAACTGCCTAAAATTGCCTAGCCCACATTCCAAAGATAAAATTAATCCAACTATTTTGACTTATTCTCTTATATTTGCTTGTATGAGCTCACAGCGCGCTCCAGACGCTCATTTTTAGTGCCTACTTAAGGACATTCAGCTGTCAAACAGACCAACTAGGTGGTCCCTTTTTGTCTTGCAAGAGCATCCCTCTCTCAGTGAAATGGGATGGTTATAATTCCCTCCCTGTTTGCCACGACACCTGGGTGCTCTCATCTGCTAGACAGCTGGAAGCTGTCACTAGAGATGCTGTTCTCATGGAAGCGTTGCTGGGCTCAGTCAGACACTCTCTGTAAAGCAGATGGAACACCTCAGAAGAACAGCACTGCAGCAACAAAAGCTCATTTTCTGCTAGGGGATTTCTGTTATTGGGCAATGCTTCCATCAGGTGACTTCACACCCCAGTGAGCCCACATGCCAGCCGAGTCCAATGATGACTCCGTTAACCTACTTCCACTACCGAGGCCCGGCAGTTCCACTTCCCAAGGCTGCCCACCAGCCCCCTCTCCATCTCTGCCCTCCCAAATCACACAGGAGCACTAGCACTGGGGGCTCAGCCCCCGCTGTGGCCCTGCCGCCCGGCATTTCCGACAGACCGGGATTTCCGCTCCGTCCCCACGGAGCTGCGCTCGCACGAGCCTCTCAGGCTGGCAGCCACATCCGAGTCACTTCTCGTGCACTGGGTCTGCAGAGCCTGTCCCAATCTTGGTGGCGCAACCCAGAGGAAGTGGGTGGCACAAAGGAAGAGGGCACACCTCCAAATCTGGTGATGATTTCGTGCTTACCCCGATAACAGGCCAAATACCACCTTTTGGTCACCCTTAAAAGCCTTTTTCTCTGCAGCACATGCCACCAGCCCATGCTCCAGCTACCTGCATAATTCAGCTGCTTCCAGTGCTCCTTACCCAGGCACAGCTCTCCCACCTCACAGCCAGCTCCCATCCCACAGCATTTGACACTTGGAGAGGCCGTGGTACACACAGCTCACCCAAGAGAAGGGCATGCCCCGCTCCAACATGGGTTAGCAGACACAATTTCAATTTATGGCTCTTGCAAGCCATGTCTTGAAAAGGCCTTTCAATAGTTGAGTGCTTCAGTCTTATTTTCCAAGGGATTTATACACTAAGAAATCTAGATGGAAACCTCCAAGTGATAATCGAATCCCTTAGGTATCTCAGAAAATGTTGCCCCATATGATCTAGTACCCTCATGACAAACAGCTCTCTATTTTTCTTTGTGATGGTTCCTACTTCCCACTAACATCTGTCACTGTGATTATGATCTCTAATGAGCTTCTAAATTATATCCCAGGATTCTGCCTTGATGAGTTACATTCAGTAACTTTCATTCTGCAAGACATGAAACACTGCCTACAAGACGCTGAATGAAAATTCCCTCAGCACAACAGCTGAAAAACTGGTTTGGAGGGGGTTTTTTTGCCTGTTTTGCTTGGGTTTTATTTTGGTGTTTTTAGGGTTCTGTTTGGTGTTTCTTGTTACACATCTTATTCCAGGATGCCTAGGAACTTTACAAACTGGGCACAGAAAGCTGAGCCTTCTATTGCACACCCGTTACACATCTTATTCCAGGATGCCTAGGAACTTTACAAACGGGGCACTGAGCCTTCTATTGCACACCTCTAAAATCTCCACCCAAAGATGGGAACTGTCTCTCACCACACAGCAGCAGAGATGGCACATTATTTCTGTAAGGCAGGACAAGGGGAAGAGCCCAAGCCAAGGCCCCAGAGAAAATTGCCATTATATTTATGCTGACTCCCAGTTCCAGGTGAGGGTTAGTTTGGGTGATGTATCCAGACCCTTGGGATGCTGCACAGACTCAGTTTCCCTGTGCTGCCAGGATGCAGCATTATCTCCACACCTCCTCCCACGTACTCTTTTCCCTCAGTGATCACACTGGGACACTCCAGCATAAGTGAAATTGGAAGAGTGAATATGAACCCCCAAGGTTTGCTGCCCTGGCTGCAAGGAACCAGTGCCCCAGCTGTGGCCACTCAGCCTTGCTAACACATGCCCACGCTGGCTAGCAATCTCTAGAGGATTTGGATCTCTCCTGCTGATTCCTCAGACAACTCCAGCCTCCCTCAGTGTTCTCACTCACGCATGTCACTAAGGTGCACACCCAGTGTCATACCTCGCACTAATGTCACCTGCCCAGCTGGGAAAGTGTGTAAGGTGTGCCTGAAGACAAGGACAGAGCGGGCTGATCTTTGTCTGTGCAAACAGCTCCCCTGAGGCAGCAAGGTGTTGACTCCCTGCTGGTGACTCAGCTGCACCTTTCCCTGCTGCTCACCCAGGATCTGTGACGTGGCTCATGAGAGCTGCGCTCAGGAGGGTTTGATCTATAGGACAGGATTTATGGGGGTTATTCCTTACTTCCTGCAGATAAGCACAGACAGTGCTGATCAACAGTTGCCATGTTTCTAGCTTAGAGTAGCAGAGTAGCTGTGCTCTCTCTGTAACTCCTGCCCATGGCCAACCTTGCACTTGGTGCCTGCAAAGCAGCTCCAAAACTAATGGGACAAAACGTGCTGAGCACAGCAAACACATTGTTCATCTCTCCCAGCCAAACTGTGGAGAACCATCCGCCATTCCCCATGCTCCCAGCCTGAGCCAGCACCCGGGTGGCAGGCAGGAAACAGGGAAGGTGCTGGGAACACAGGCTGAGATTGCAATACGGTCCTGAGGGGGACAAGCATTCCTGGCACGCTGATCCTCGCTGCTGAGTTCCCAAGTGAACTTTATTTCTAAGGGCATAACTCTAATTGCAGGGCACTAGCCTGGTTCCAAAGAAACCCCATCCACCTGGAACATCTGCCCACTCACTGCAGCTGACACCATCTCCCATTTCTTTTGGTCTCTGTGCACACAGTACCTTTCCAAGCCCACGGTGACTCTGGCTCATTCCCTGAAGTGCAGCTGCTTCCAACAGTTCTTGCTAGGGCAGGAGCACAAAATCCTGGAATAGCAAGCAAAACAGGTAAGTCCCCTTGAGTAGAGGGAGAGGGAAAGCACAGGACTGGTGGGGAGCTACTGAGGAGCTTATGCCTCATGGCTTGTCTGTGCCACAAGATGAGCTGCCCAGGTGGAAGCACACTGACTCATCACTGTCTCCCACACAGGAAATGAGTTTTCCAAGGAACTAAACTATGCCTTTGCATATCCTCAGCAGGGACTGAAGGCCCTTCCTGCTCAACATGCATCACTACAGGTGTCATGGGCCATGGTGCCATAGCACAATTGTACCATGAGCTATTCTGCTTCTTGGCTAGCTTTGCTGAGCAAAACATTTTCTTTAAAAGGCCTTTTTACAGGCACAAGAATTCAACAGGATCATGAAAATCCTGCCCCACGGGGGATGGCAGTGTAGTACCCCAGCTCTCTTCCCATTGCCGTGTGGCAACTCTACCTGTTCCCCAAAAGCAGTGCTGCCAAGCACACCATCCTCTGCACGCTGCTAAGCCATGGAAACATACAAGGACCTTGGCAAACTGCTTCACCAGCTTGTCCCTGCGGGAAGGGACACGACCCTTCCGCCCTTGTAGCATTTCTTGCTCTGCCAACGGCACTGCAGGAAAAGGAGCTTGCAATCCAGTCAACACTGCTCCACCTCCACCCATCTTAACTGCCCAGACACAGGAAGAAGAAAAAAGGATAAAACCTTGGATGGCAGACAAGGGGACATGAGTGCATAGAAGTCAAACGTCTTACATGTGGAGAAATTGAGGAAAAGGTAATTCAGAGTCACAGAGATGTAAACACCAGTCAGATAAGACACATCCCAGCCACTTCACTCCTGTCTTAAGGCCAGCACAGTCACACTGGCGATCAGAGACACTTGTCATCCAGGGGAGCAGCTCACATGAACAGGGCAAGGCTGATGCATGCCAAGTCACCGGTGTGATCTGGCTGGTGAATAAGCAGGCAGGGCCCTGAGTCAGCCAGCAAACACTCCCACCACCATGCACCCTTCCTGCCCTGCGGTGTGACAGCAGCAGAACCAGGAGCTGACTGCAATGAAAGCCCCATCCTACCTTCTCAAAGTGGTGCTTCCCCAAGCACATGCTCTAGATGTGGAGTTTGGTGTACAAATCTCCACTGACCTGAGATTACACAGGGCAGGGGAACAGAGTTGCAGCCAAGGGCAGGGGCTGTAGGCAAGAAGGAAATTCACCCAATCAGGTTGGAACGTACCTTGGATGGTTTTACCTCCTGCTCAGAGCAGGGCTAACACCAGAGCAGATCAAAAATCTAGTTGGGCCTTAAAACCCCGAAGTGAGCTGACCCCAAATTAGCTCAGTTCTTGAGAGCCCGGTGCTTAAAACGCCAGGCTTTGGGTTCCATCCCCACGTGGGCCATTTACTCCAGAAGTGAGCTGACCCCAAATTAGCTCAGTTCTTGAGAGCCCGGTGCTTAAAACACCAGGGTTTGGGTTCCATCCTCACGTGGGCCATTTACTCCAGAACTGGACTCAGTGATCCTCACGGGTCCCTTCCAACTCAGAATATTCTGTGACTGTGATCCCAGCCACGCCACTCTGGCTGTCCTGCCCCAGTGCTCAGCTCTAGCTGTGTGGTGACAAGGTTCCCCTACACCCTGCTGCACGCCTCTCCCAGCCTCAGGCACACAGCCAGCCTGCCCCTGAGCAGCTTTGCACCCACACAGGGCAATCCTCCTTGCAGTGATCCCAGATCCATCCACCCTGGTGTGTACATGGCATCCTGGACCAGCAGGGACAGTTGGAAGTTCTGCTCTTCCCACATTGGCCATGCCACAGGGACCTGCTCAAGCATCCCTTGGAGCTTGAGCAGGTCTGACCCCTCCCAAGAGCTCCCCAGTCCTCCCCACTCTGCATGCCCAGCACCTAGAGCCTCACTTGCCACAAAGAGCAGGGTCAGAGCCCTTCTCCAGCTTCCAGGTGGCACAAGCTGCCACCTATCCCCAGTGTGGAGCCTCCATCCTCCTCAGGACAGCACCTGCTCCAGCAGGCACAGGAAGAAGCAGGTGCCACGTGGCCGCCAAGCCCCCGCTGCGCATCCCTGATGTGCTGGGAGCAGCACCTCCTCCTCTCACTGCCCTGCAAACCTCCGTGGCACCTCTGTGCCAAATGCCCAAGCACCATCCTCTCCCAGCAGCAGCAAGCCCAGGTGATCCCCAGGCTTGGGGATCCCAGAGATGGGAGCTGCTGGTACAAAAATCAGAGTGCCACAATCAGGGAACAACAAACAGTTCCCGGGGGGTGCAGCTGGGCTCAGGAGCAGTGACCCCACCCATGCAAAGCAGGATCTATAGGAAAAGACAAATGTCTAATTCCACAAAGAGCTCCTGGGGAAAAGAAGGGAAGAAAAAAAAATAATTCTAAACTCCAAGAAGCTTCCTCAAAATGTCCCACAAGGAAAAAAGCTGGAAAACCTCCCACAATGCCATCTAAAAACTCTCCCAAACTTATAAAAGCCTCTGTTTAAATACACAAACTTGAAAAAATGCTCTGGTGGCAATATTCAAAATTGGGGAACTCCTCAAATGATGAGTGGGACAGAAAATGAGGAAAGAAAAGGGGAAAAAAAGCACCAGATAAACTCACAAAAAACATGGAAAGGAACGATGACAAGTTGAAAAATGCACCAGAAGCAATGCCAGCAAGGGAATCTCCCTGGTGGGAAAACAAAAGGAAGTGTTTTTCCCTCCAGTTCCAAAATTCACCCCCCCACAAGCAAACAGCCCCTCTTAAGTGCTGGCCTCTGCTGAGTGCCTACACCTGTCTTGGAATGTGTTCCCCACACCACATGTGTGACACCTGCAAGAGGTAAAGCAAGCCAAGCAACTGACCCAAATCCCGGTGGGTTGCCCGAGTCTTGTTTGTCCCCAGTGGAATTTTGTTCGTTCAAAGCTCGAGCCAGGTGTTTGGACACACGGAGCACACGGCTCTTCGTGACTGTCACTCGCCCCAGCCTTGCAGCCGGAAGAACCTGGCACAGATGACTTCATGAAACCAAATTAGGGGTCATACACAAGAAAGGACATTGCCACAGCTCTGGCGTAATTAGGGCCCATCATCATCAAGGACAGGAAATTGGCACATCTGCTTTCCGGGCTGCTGATCCAACGGTGGCTCAGGCACTATGTCCTGCTGCAGCCCCTGGCCCTGCATAAATATTGCCCTGATTGCCCCCAAACCCTGGTACAAGCAGTTGTTTTATCACTCAGCCTCCCAGTTGCTCTGTACTCTTTCTCTCCTGGGCCTGGGAGGACAGAACTGACACTTTGCAGCACCGAAGGGGCCAGGACAGTTGGATAAATGTCGGCCCCTTTTCCCACAGTGTGACCCCAAACTGACCACAAGTGACGTTTCTGTTTGGATGCACCCTCGGAAGGTTTGAACCTGTCCCCCTGGAGTCAGTGATAAAACTGCCACAAACTGGATGACTGCTGGATCATCACCTGTGCTTTTTAAAAAATTATTCTTCTCCATATAATATTGAGGATTGTGTCATCCTTTCCCTGGGCTGCACTGCTCTGCAGGGAGAGTTCCTGGCTGCTCCATTCTTCTGTCTCCTCCGGCCGGGCCGTTGTTTCCCAAGAACACCAAAAAGGGTCACTACAACTCTAGAGTTGTGCTGAACTCCAGCCCCGGTGATCCCTGGGCGTTGCTCAGAGCCAGCAGCAGCTCCTGGGCCAGAGTGGGATTTCCATGTTTTCTGTCCTGCTCTTTTTTTGGCTCTCCCAAGCAGAGTGATTTATTTTTATGCTGTTGTGGTTTGCACCAGGACAGGCCATCTTTCCCTCTTTGTTTTCATTCCTTCTGCTTGTCTGAGCACCGTGGAAACAAAGAGCTCTGGAAAAGTGGAGACAAGCGGCTCTGTGCCTTGTCCAGGGCATCAGGCAGCAGAGAACCACAAGGAGCTCAAGGGAGCCTGCTCTGCTTCTGCTGAGACAGGAGTGAGCACCAGGGATCATCCTGGCTCCTCGAGGATGAGTCGGCGTGCACACAGCAGAGACTCTGCTCCATACTCCTGCACTTAGACCTTCTCTCATCCAACATACTGCTAGTGTTTAGGTTTCCTGGCTGTTGGAATTGAAGGGTTTCTTTCCCCCACTGTATTTTCAGTGGGCACTGCAAATGCTTCAAGATGTTGCAAAGGAAGAGCTATTCAGGAATTCCGAGCTTGCATAATTCCCAGATTTGTCTAGACAGATACTTTCCATCTGGATAATGCAGGCAGTACCACATGGACACGAGAGTTCCTGTGTTACTTAATGCTGTCCTTTTTATTTATTCATTGCTACGCTGCTTTACGGGATGCGCACAGACACAAGGCCACAGCTGTAAAGGGAACAAGGATTTGTAGCTAATCCTTCAGGAGGCAGCTCTCAAACAGCTCCTGCGTGTTGTGTAACTGCTGGAGCCCCTCTGCTTTCCCTTTCCTTTTACAAAGCATGACACTTCCATGTGTGGTTCATGTCCTGCGAGGGGAGAAGAAAAATATTTTCCTGTGAGCTGCCCTGGCTCAAGGCTCCCCATCATCATCACCATCACCTGTCCTTGGGTTTGCACAGCTCAGGGTGTCCGGAAGCACTGGCTGGTGCCAGTGCTGTGGAGCTGTCCCATTCCATGCTGCCCCTGGATCATTTGGCAGAAGGGAAATCCCAGACCTGAGTCACACAAAGGGGATTTGATTAATCAGCATTGCAGCCGCACTCACAGACAAACCCGAGTTTCATTTTTCCAAATGCTGGCAATCACTGAGCATCCTGAAGAAAGCAGGCTGGCCCCACAGCTGTTGGGCAGAGGTATGCTGGACCTGAGCTGGACTCATCAAGAAACAAAGCCCTCCTGACCCTCTGTAGTCTATGCAAGAGGCAGCCTGTGTGGCCACCAAGCTGCTGCTTGACTCCAGTCCTGAGGTCATCTCACCACAGCACTGAAGAGGCTCTCCCCCGGCACCACCCTTCTGCTGCAGCATTCCTGAGGACCCAGGGGCAGGGCCAGGCTCACGGCCAGGTTACAGCAAGGGTGACTTTTCCTTCCAGCTGCTCACTGCCCCAAATAGAGAAGCTGGCTTTGGCACCGTCTGCCTGAGGTCTTCCCGACCAGCCTGGGCCAAAAAGAAGGTGGGAGTGGGTGGATGTTAAGGGACAACATGTGGGGAAATCATCTGCAAGTGCTGGAGATGAAGAAGGGAACTGTGTAACCCCAAAGGTGCTGTAAGCTGCTCTGTTTACTACTTTCTCTGCAGTAAACCTTGGCAGTGAACTTGAGTTCATTTGCGCATGGACCATCCACGCCAAAACTTCGGCTGCTAGGGCTGGGTCACTTTGTAGCTGTGTTTGTTTAAGAGTTCTGTTTTCCATGACTGAGGGTGGTTCCTCCCTGGACCGATGGTTTCCCTGCTGTCCCAGCCTCCAGGCACAAGAAGCCAGTGTGAAGGAGGTCGTCGTGCAAGTGACCTGGATTCCAGACGGGCGGGATGGGGAGCGAGGACGAGCTGTGCCTGCTCCAGGTGCGGAAGAGGCAGCGGGACACTCAGCTGGGGTTGGGGCAGGGGTCTGCAGCTGGCCTGGCTCCCCTGGAGCAGCCAAGAGCCAAGGTCCCTTCCTGCTGCTGCAACATGGCTTGTTTGGCATTGGCAAGCCGCTGATGCCCCATCTGGCTCCCAGAATATGATGAAGATAGCAGCTGAGGAGGCTGCTTTCCCGAGGGTTTGTGTGCACACAGGGAGGAACGCCTGTCCTGATGGGGCTGGGCACCCTGTGCAGCACTGTGGCACTGGAAGAGGGTTGGGGAGAGAGCCAAGAGTCAGCAAATGAGTTCTGGGAACCGGGAAAGAAGGCTGCAGCCCTTGTGTGGATGAAGCAAAACAGCCATGAGCCACTGCTCTGTACGTCCTACGTGCCTATCTCCCTCTCGTCCAGCCATTCCAGCAAAATAGCCGTGATTTATCTGCTTCTTCAGCAGAAACCACAGGCTAAAAGAGTAATTCACACACTTGGAAACAAGTAAAGAGTGAACTGGCAGTGGAGGCTTGTTCCAAACACACGGGGTCACATGCGCTTGAAGCAAGATTTCCAACATCTGGATAACATGACACGTACTCCCAGGGAAGGCGAGTGCTCCTGGGACTTGGGGTGGACTCGTGCAGCTTGGAAAGCTGGAGCGCAGCTGGTTTTGGGAAGCTCAGCAAGCTTCCTCTGTTGTCTCACAAGCCTCTGCTCGGCCTTTCTTTTGGCTGGGTCTCTGGCAAAGCCCAGGCTGCTCTGCCCTTAATCTTCCATGTTTTGTGTATCCACGGAGACTGTAAAACACCGCTTGCTTACCCTTTGGCCTTGCTAGCTCATAGGCATTAAGAACTTCGTGAGCCAGCTCTCTGGCTGACATTATTCTCTGCTGGTCCGCGGGCTTTGGTAAAGTTTCCAACTCGCATCACAGGGAGGCTTGGCTTGGCGCTGGGATCGGCGTGGAGAAGGCACTGTGACACGGATGTGTCAGGTCAGAGCGCTGTGGCTGCAGCCAGCCGTCCGGAGACATCGGGAATGGGGCTGAAGCGAGGGAAAAGCAAGATCCTTTTTGCAGTCTGATTCACCTCCGCAGCCTGTGGGAGACACATGACCACTGTCAGGACGGGGCTTTTTTTTCATTTTGTTTGTTTCAAAACCCCAACTCCGTGCTGTTTGTGCAATCCCCAACCCCCCTCGGCATCAAATTTATGTGGGGCTTACTCTCTGGCACCAGAGCAGCGCCGGCAGCACCACGGCCCGGCGTGACGCGGCTGCCGGGACGCCAGGGGGACGCAGGGGCCGGGCGAGCGGGGGCGGCTCCATGGCCGGGGCCGTGCCCTTGCTGCTGCTGCCGCTGCTGCTGCCGCCGCTGCCCGCCGGCGCCGCGCCGGCTGCGGGCGAGCCGTCGTGCCACGGAGCCTTCGATATGTACTTCGTCTTGGACAAGTAAGCGGGGAGACGAGGCGCGGGCGGGGATGGGGGAATCGCCGCCATCGGGCACCGGGGCGGCGGCGGCGCCGCTTTGTTCGGGCGCGGCGTGGGGCTGAGGGGCCGCGCGCGCGGGCAGTGG
>NW_024498074.1:715045-968220 GCF_017590055.1 Onychostruthus taczanowskii | reverse complement strand
CTCGCCCCGTGCTGCCCGCGCCGCGGGACGCGCCGCCCCAGGGGACACGCTCGCCGCGCCCGGCTCCGCGCAGCTCCCGCCGGCGTGGGCGAAAACGCGCCCCGGCCCCGCGCACCGAGACTTTTGTCCCTTAGGTGAGCGGCGTGGTGGGGGGGGACGGGGTAGGCCCCGGCGCGGGCTGTGTTTGTGTGAGGGGGCGGCTGAGGGCAGCGGCGCTGAGGCGGGCAGCGCCCTGGGTGCCGGCTTTGCTTTGCCCTTCGCTGCCCGCCTGGGCCGCTGGCTCCCGGCTCGGCTCGGCTCGGCACGGCGGGGACGGCTTTTGTTCGCCTTCACCTTGGCGGCTCTTCCGCCTGGCCCCGGGCGGCGCGGGGAGGCCGGGGAAAAGCGCCCCCAAGCCCCGCCGTGACTCGATGCCGGCTGTGATCTTGGGCCCCGCGGTCGCCGCTTCCTGTCTCACTCGGCGGATCGATCCCTGTGCAGGGGCCTCCAGAGGAACGCGGGGTTTGGCATAGGCGGGGTGCTGCTGCGCCGGCCTCGGTCGTGCTGCTGAAGCTCCCTTAGCTCGCCACCCTCGGTTCAGCGGGCCCTTCTGCTCTCATACAAGTTGGTATAGCCGTGGCAACCTGGCTGTAAGGGCTGCCCCAGGTCCGCAGACCTCACCTTTTTGTGCTTCCCCTTTCCTCAGTCGTAACCTAGGCTGCTCTGTTTGCACACGGAGTGGCGTTGCAGGAGTTGTTGTGAGCACCTTTTATTCTCCAGATCTTGAGTAGATCTTTTCTGAGCTGCTCTCGTTTGTCACCTGAGTTGAGCTCATTGGGTTCTCAGGCTTCTGCCTGCCTTCAACTCAGAGGTCACTGCAGTTGCAGTGTGGGTGCCCAGGAGCATCTCTGCAACAAATCTTTTAAATCACTTGGGTAGCTGGGTGAGCTGGGATCTTGATCTTGGTTCCAGGTACCACTGCATAAAAGGACTGCCACAGGGGGGAGCGAGACAATATGACATTATTGTTGAATTTCAACCAGAAAGTCTTAGTCAGTCATACAGATACTGTTATCGTGGCCTTCTGTGCTGGTTTTGCAGCTCTGAAGCCCTCTGTATGTTCTTCAGTTCTGTGTGCAAGCGAGCTGCTTTCCTGCAGAAAGAAGTGTAAAGATGCCCAAGGTACTTTGGAAGAGTTGAGAAATGGGGGGAAGTTATAATCCCTACCCAAGTTTCTGAATGTAACGTGGCTCTGTTACTGTAGCACTGCAAGTGAGTGTAGGATATGTCAGCTTGGATTCCGAGCTCAGAGGTGGCTGCTGGCAAACTGGTGTTATTTACTTGTGGCGTTGATTTCTCGTGCAGGAGGCGTTTCTGTGTCCTTTGTGGTTGTGGGGGTGGGTACAGGGCCATGCCTGCCCTAGGAAAGCTTGTCCTGAGGGATTCCTTCTCGTGAACCCCTGTTGCTCGGGTGTCAGAAACATAATCCTGGTTTGCTGTTGGAAGTGTTCTTACAGTCGTCTGCTTGGCAGACGTGGGGTTGCTGTGTGAAGTTATGATCTGTATTTGGTGATTTTTTAGCTTTAACTGAAGAGAAAACCAAATGTCCATCATCCACGTAACTGCTGATGTCAGTATGAGTGTTTTCCTTTATGGAACTGAGGATTCAAATTAAGCCTCTATCCTCACGCTTAAGATTATTTCACAGCACTGAAAACACAGTGAGGGACCACTGCTCCCTAAGGCACAGTGTTGGATTTGAGTCTTGTGCTGTAGTAGCTGTGGTGCTGGATGCCACTGCTTTTGAGAGCATTTAACAAATAGAGAATGTGTTTTACCTCCAGTAACATGAAAAGATGGATATGTCAGACTAATAGATGTATCTGATGAGACTCTAGGAGAAGTGTGTGAACCTGGTCTTGGGTGATGGCACGGAGGTGGAAAGGCTCCCCCAGAGCACATCACTGCTGTTACTGCTCTTTGGGAGGTGTTGCCCCTTTTGGAATTTGCACAGCTAAATTGCCCAGAGGATGGTCCCCTGTGGCAGCTGTGTGCCCGAGATACAGGGTGCTGTTAAACTCCTCCCAAAAAGCCCCAACCACAAACCAAAACTGAACCAAGCTCTCAGGAGAGCTTGCTTTGGAAGAACTGCGCCTTCGAGCTCAGCCAGTTCAGAATGCAGCACATGGATAGAGGAGATCATAAAGTAAAGGGGTTCTGGTGGGATGCACAGGGTTCCTGGGCCGTGCAGCAGATGGAGCGTGCTCTTGCATGGCAGAGGGATGGTGCTGCCAATACTGGGATGTTGTCTGGCACTTGAGATTGCCCTTTCAGGCTTTTCCCCTTGCAGTTTGTGCTGCTTTGCCTGTCCGTGGGTCCCGCCAGGCTCTGCAGGGCTGTGTGGGATGCCCTGCCTTGGGCTGTCAGTGTGGAATTTCAGCTTTCCTCCAGGTGTGGTACTGGTGGCTTCTCAGAGGTGTGCTTATGCATTGCAGGAGCAAGTATTTTTTGCTTGTCTGCAGTAAGAAACACAGATTAAAACTGATAATCTGGGTTCAGGACAAACGTGTCCAAGATGGTGAAAGCTGCTCTCCCCTTCCCTTCTGTTTCCCTTCAGCTCCAGAGGTGTGTGAGGTGCCACTGTGTCCCTTGTGGCTTTGCTCAGTGTGCCCGCTGCGTGGGGAACATCTTCCTGATTTGCAAGAACATTTTTCTCAAGTTTATTTTCATTTTAAGTGGTGTGTTCAAATCTGATTAATGACTTGGACAAGAGTTGCAAACTGGTGGATGTACAAGCAAGCCATGGTGTTGCAGATTGATGTAAAATGATAGCTTGATGTCTGTGTGCCTGGAGTTATGGATAAATTGTTCTGTGGATGACTTGTTCAGAGGATGAAATTCACTTGTCCATAGAACAAAATTTTGTTTGCTTATTGTTTTTATTAAAACAACTGGTGAGGCCCACAGCTCCCTTGCAAAGCTTTAGAAGTTTCTCTTGATGGAGGTTGTGATCAAGTTCAGGTGATGCTTTCTTCAGCCACTGTCAGAATTCAGTTCAGCTTTGTTCTGGTTTGTTTGGTTTTTGCTTCTTTTTTCCCAAGTAGAATTGATGAAACGTCCAGGCAACTTCACGAGTGTTGGTCTGTCTTGAAACAGGAAAAAAGTGGTTTGGAAATACTTCTTTGGGCACAACCAAAGACTTTGTGCCCAGGTTTATTCTCTGGATACCTAAATTTGAGCACGTAGGCCACCATTCTGTAGCTCAGTCATGGCCTCGAGTAACAGTGCTTTGCCACACATGAGGAGTCGTATTTCTGCTTTCTACAGGGCAAGGAAAATAATAATAATAGTAATAATAATAATAATAATAGAATGCTTACATATATTATAGGGGCAAAAAAGCTTTGCTAATGTCAGAGCTGCTTACTGAGCAAAATGCATGCCAAGGAACATTTCACTACTCCCCACGTAGCTGCCTTCACTTCTTGTTCAGACACAAATTGCTGCTGCCCTCTTGTGCAAACTGATGGGTGATGATTTGGGTTTGGTTTCTCGTTGGGTTTTTGTCATTCGCTTAAACAAGAGACAAACACAGCCTACTAAAGTTTTGTGTATAAGGATGGTTACAGGTAGATTTTGCATGCTCTTCCTGGAGTGTGGAGGTGAGAAATGATTCTGGTTGATTCTCATGTACTTGAACACACAATTGTCTCCGTGTGGGCTGTACCTCATCCCTTTAGCCCTCAGCAGTTTCACCTGCTTGCAAAGCTGATTCCTTGCTTTATTTCTCATGGCCATTGGAAGGTGTTAGGTGAATGTCAGTGTTATGCAGTTGCTTTTCAGAGGAAATTATCTTGTCTGCTTTTGTTTGTTTGCTTATTTTTGCCTGCAAATAGCAAATAATTCCTTTCTGTGCCAGTTCTCTCTTTGTTTTTGTTCTCTTGAAAGAAATCCTGCCTGTAGGCTGAAGTTATTGTTATAAACCTGAGTCACACCAGTTGAAGTTGCAAGGAGTATTTCACTGGCATGTGTGCGTGTTCTTTAGTTTTGGAATCGGGTTCCTCACCTCTGAATCGTGGGAAGAAAGAGATTCCATGTTGCATTGTGCCTTTCAGCCTGTGAGTGTACTGCAAAATATTTTGTGTGAGGAAAGCACTGGAGATCCAGTGTGGCTTCTTGGTAACAGAGGAATCAGAAGTGGTGCATAAGGTGGAAATTAAATTTTGTCCATGAGTTGTTCTGTCAGCTGGATGTAGGTAGGAGTGCCGTGGATGAGCAGCAGCTGCATGGCTGTTCCTGTTACCCTGTCCACGTGCCTTATGGTTTTTGGCCCTTGTGCACGGTGCAGGGATTATTTTGGCAGTACAGTTGTACCGTAAAGGACAGCAGATGAGTGTATTTGATTTCTGGTGGTTGCCACCTCAGTGCTGGGATCTCAGACTAAGAGCAGGATTTAGTTTCTGGCTAGTGTGTACACGAGTGCCTCGCGCCGTAGGTTCTCATTTCTCAGTGCTGAGAAGAGCACT
Source organism: Onychostruthus taczanowskii (assembly GCF_017590055.1). Taxonomy (NCBI): domain Eukaryota; kingdom Metazoa; phylum Chordata; class Aves; order Passeriformes; family Passeridae; genus Onychostruthus; species Onychostruthus taczanowskii. The sequence goes on along the minus strand of NW_024498074.1, from coordinate 963,715 downwards.
CAGAGTCTTCTTTCTCAGTTTGTTATTCACTGACCCTTGGGTGTGTACTGATGGAAACTGGAAGTAGCATTTTACAGAGTGTTGCTATTGATGGGGCTTCCCTTGGTGCTTGATAAGCCATGGACATGCTGTTCTGTGTAAATTGGGCCTGTTTAAATTGTTGATGCTCATGCCTTGACTTTTGGCTTCAATTTCACTGGTGTCTTTACCTCCAAGCCCCTTGGGCCTGCTGAGGTCCTTGACTTTAGGGAGGTGCTGTACTAACTGGGACACGTGGAGATTTTAATCTTTTGGAAACCTTGCTTTATGACACCCATGTTGCTAGCAAGGAGTACCTCTGATTTCATTTCACAGCCTTTTCATGACCTGGGAGACCCAAACAGTTCATTAAGGCTCTGATATCCCTACTGAGATCTTTGAGGAAATAATGAAAGGAAATAATACTGAGACTGGTGAAGAATTGTACTGAGACATCCTCTAAAATTGTGATGTGTCATGTGTGCCAAGCACCATGGTGCTGTCACGTGAAATGCAGGAGAGGTGCACAGTGAGGAAACAGGACAGCTTCCAATGAAGAAAAGATGTAGTGTGATACAGATCTCCTCTAGTGGAATGACTTGTCACAGATTATTGTGTTTTGTACCCAGAGACATTTCAGTCTTCACTGAGGAATGACAGAAATTTGTTAACAAGTATGCTTTGCTTATTGCTATACTCAAAAGAACGTGTGGTGGCCATCATCTGCTTTTTAACAGGTTCTTCAAAAAAATCCTGATGAGGCTCCATCTTTGTGTGTTCTCCCATGTGCTCATGGTGTAGGTCCTGTCACCAATTTTGTGTTCATCATCTGCCTCTGAGGCAGGGGAACAAAAAAAGGACAGTCTCGCCTGTAGAAACAGAGATGTCCTTGTTCTTTTAAGGCTGGTTTTAAGTAGAATTTCCAAGTGCATGCCACTGCTGTACTGTGACTTGTGTTGGGAAGATCCTAAATTGCTCATATTTTGTTTTCTTTCCTTTACTCCTGCTTGGAGCGTGCACAGGGCTCAAATCTTTGATGTCCTGTAGTATTTTGACATTTGGTTTTGTGTCTCATTAGCATAATTACTTCCTCTGGGGCTTCCTGTGAGGCAAAACTGATACTGTGTTCCAGAGCCTTGGTGAGCTGTATCAAAGGGCTTATTTAAAACCCCTATATTATGATAGGACTTTGGATAACCCTATCATAAGTTTGCTGATTTCTTACCTGCAGGTTCAAGACTTGTGTTTCAGGCCTTGCCTTCTGCCTTACCTGCACGTTTTTGAGGCTGTTGTTCCAGGTGTGATTCCTGACTAACTGCATTTGGGGGCATTTCTCGCTATTGTCTTGTGGCTTGGCTTGCTGCTTGAGATAATTTTGGTTGTCTGTGAGGTGTAAACTATTTGAGCCAAGTGTGTGAGCTTTATTCTTTGGAGTTCTGTTACGATGCAGGATCTGACATGCTCATGGCATTGTTCCTGTGTGTGTTCTGCCTTTATAGAGGTCCTTGTTAAGCTGAGGTTAATCTCCCAGTTTCACTTCATGTGCTGTCTGCCTGTTACTGCAAACAGTGTTTTGTTGGGCCCTTGGTTTAGATTGATGGGTCATGGTTATTTTGGTAGAAATCCAAAAATCTTACTCTAGGATTATCTCCCAAGTTGGAAACTTGGATTTTTGACTTGGTCTTCTTTGCCTGTTTCCTTGCATAGACATTAATTTTTGGAGAGAGGAGATGAAGCATCTGTGTGAGAACTGGAGGGAAGTTCATGATCTCAGACAGAGGTAGTCTTAAGTGAGCTGGCAAAAGCAACATGTTGGGTACTGGCAAGCCAGCAAAAGTGTTTTAGAGCACTCAGGATTATTTTATGGCATGGATGATCTGCAGGACAGTATGGATAGGTAGGAGCATAGCAGGTGGAAGCAGGTGACCCCCTGAAAGTCCTTTCCACCTTAGGAGATGCTATGACAAAAGTGAAATGCAGTTAGGTTGGACAACTGGTACCGAAGACTTTGGTCATGTCTGAGGCACTAAAGTTTCCCTTCCCTGTCTTCGTGGAATGTGAATCCAGCCCACATGGGTACTTCATATTGGTACCCTGTCTTTGTCTTAGAGATGTGACAGTAACCTTTTGAAGCAGAGCTACCAGCTGCCTTGAGAAAGTGTATTCCTGTTTGCTTTGCAGGGCTGTTGAACTGGGCTTTTAAAGTATTTGTCAGCCAAAGGGATAAGTAAATGGTGCAGGAGATTTTTAACAGGGTTTTTGTTTGTTCAGTTCAGGGTGGTTTTTTATGTTTTTCAAAGCACCTGTTCTGAAAGGGATTTTGTGTCCGTTGTTCCCTTTTCATCAAAGTAATACATGAATAGACTGAAATTTTCTTATTTACCCAAAAGAAGTGGGAGAGGGTGTCCTGAATTGGTGAGTATATTCTAGTGAATTAAGGCCCTGTATGCATAATTGTTTCAATTCTAATATCACAGTGTTTATCCTTGTATGGGGAAGTTGTGATTCCTAGGGATGCTTCCCAAGTAACATGACTATTTTCAATTACAGCGTTTGACACTGAGTACCAAAGAAATGGTGATGGAGAAGCCAAGTCCCCTGCTCGTAGGGCGGGAGTTCGTGAGACAGTACTACACCCTGCTGAACAAAGCTCCTGACTTCTTGCACAGGTAACACTCGTGCTCACCAAGGGATAATGTGTGTGAACAAAGCCTGTCCTGTTCCTTGTGAATCAGACATCTGTTGCTGAGTATGGGAGAAAGTGGACCTGGCTGACTTCTGGGCTGTTGCAAACACTGTTTCATCTTGCTATCTCCCTAGGCTGTGGAACCAAGTCAGATCATGGGGATGTATGGCATGTTATCAAGAGATTTCTTTTGTGGAAAAGGGTGCTGCTTCTAAGGCGATTCAATGGCAGTGTGGACAGATTGCAGAAATACCTGCTGAGGCTGGGGAGGCTGGATAGACACTTGGAGCAAGCTGCCCTGGTGCAGGTGTTGCTCTCTGCTCAGGAACGTTCTCTGTCCACTTGAAAGGTGGCACAAGTGTCACTAACAACAGCATCTGTGGAATTGCCCTTAACTGCCTCTGCAGAGAAGAGTCCAGGAGGTTTTGATTTGGTTTGGTTTAATCTTACCCAATTCTGGAGCTGCTTGTATGATGTTTTCTAGCCCCTTGCAGTCTCTGCCACCGCTGCCCCTTTTGTCCGGTCAGGCTCAGATATGGACATTTGCCTTTGTGTTCTTTGGCTGCACCTTTCTTCTGAGGGATATCCTCCAGGGAGGGTGTCTTGTGCTTCCTCTTTATCTTGCTGTTTGTCTCAACAGCAGCTTGCTCTCTGCCACAGAAAGATTTGGGTTTCCCTGGTTTCCTGGTGCTTGATGTGCACTTTGCAGCAGTGAGGGAGTTAGGACAGCAAGTGTTATTGTTTCATCCTGCTGAAAGCTTGAGAAGGGCACGGAGGATCCTGTCACTGGTTGTTATCCAAAGCTTACCCAGCCTTAGGAGCAGCAGGGATCAGTTTGCCCTCTAAATGGGTGTTACTCCATGTGGTTGAATGCCTGTTGCATTTCAGTTGAATTTGTAAGGCTTTGCTGGCCCTTTAACTAAAAGTCTTGAATTCCATTTAACTGGGGGCTCCTTAAATAAAACTCTTTAATTCCGTTTAACTGGGGGCTAAACCACCCAGAGACTTTGAGCAGTTCCTTAAAAGCAAGTTAAACTTTTGGGCCCCTGTGAGGGCCCTTGGTAAGAACTGCTGACTTTCAGAGAGATAGCTTTGGAATTTAGAGGGAAATGTTTTAGAAGAAAAATGTTTTGCTATCTGCTTGTGCTCTGCTTCAGCTAAGTTTCTGTATTTCCTTGCTGTGAGGAAGCGCTGGACCATGCTCAAAATCATGATTTTGTGCTTGGTACCAAAGAAAGCAATTTTTCTCAGACTTTTTTCTGGACATAGTGAAGGGATTGAAAGTCTTGGGCTTGTACTTCCACAAAAGTAGAGCTAAAAAGAGTTTCTAAGTTCAGTAGAATAAACCAAGAAATGGCAAATGTGGAAGTTGTAGGGTTTATTTCTGTGTGCTGGCCCTCTGCACTGGCTTGTTCAATGAAAGAGAAGTATTCAGTGTTCTTGTCACTCTTGTGTGACACTGAGTTCCTAGAAATACTTCATGACTACTTTATTTCATATATGCCATACAAGGGTGGATAATAAAGGTACATATTAGCATCTGTACCTCGTGGCTATCACCCCCAAGGCAAAGCATGCTCCTAAATAAAAACACAGGGTGATACAATGTTTCTCTCTGTTAATATAAATGTACTGAAAATACAAAGCAGCTGCCACATGCTTTATAAGCTGACAGTAACAATCCAAATGAAGTCAGACTATTCTAGTCTGAAAATGTGGAAATGGAATGAAAGTGCCAAAGGATCTCTGAAATGTGTGAAAAATACTGGAAGCGAGCGTCCGTGTTTGAGTACCAAAACCACACGTTCATGGCTGGCCAAGGCTGTGAAGAGAGCAGTGGAGTGGCAGGAGAGCTGTACCTCGCTGGGCTGGTGCCTCTGTCACAGACAGGATTCTGGGGGTGAGGAACCTTCCAGCCAAAGAGGCCACCTTCCTTAAGGGAAGCAAGTGAGAGGTTGAGGCTGATGTAGGGCTTTGCTACAGCACCTCGGGCAAACTGCATGCTGAACATTGAGTTTGTCTGTTCTGGTATTCTTGGAGCCCCTGGAATCTGGGGAAATTTGTGAAGCACCGAGCTCTGCAACTTTTCCTAAAATTCTGTTTGGATTTGGCTCTGTTTTTTCACTTCTGTGACTTTCACATCTCTTTGCTTGCAGGTTTTATGGCAGGAATTCTTCTTATGTTCACGGAGGACTGGATGCCAGTGGGAAACCACAAGAAGCAGTGTATGGTCAAGCTGTGAGTATTAAAATTTGTCCTGTAATCCTTCTTAATGCTCAGAATAAAACAAGGTTTTTTCTTTACCAGTGACTTTGACTTTCTTACCTGGTGAGTAATGGATTGTGATACTACTTCCAATCCAGAAACAAATAAGAATTTGTTAGCTTGAGGGGTTTTGTTTGCTTATTTCTGCTTTCATTGGCAGTTGTGTTTGATTCTTCAGCTTTGCATCTGGGCTGCAGAAAATAACTTTAGGATGGGAAACAAAATCCAGAGGTCCTGATAGATTTGGGCTACAAATGTTATCTTGTTTCAGTTAGAAGTAGTTCCTCAGGAAAGGACTGATCTTTGTGAGCTCCATGATATTCTTGTGTGAGCAGAGTTCTGTTGAAGTGGGACACAACTATCTGAAGAAATGAATGAAGTGAGGATTGCTTTGGTTGTACTGCATTATCAGAATTGTCTGTCACCCAGGACATCTCTTCATGTGGCAGCCACATCTTTGAGCAGTGTGGCTTTTTGTCCAGGGCAGGCTTGGTTTCTTCCCCCTTCATTGGCAGAATCTCATTTGCAGCACACAAATCTTGGCAGTGTAGATGTTCCCCTCTCCTGTGGTATTTGCTACTTCAACAATGAGTAAAGAGCTGGTTTGGGGTTTTTGTTTGGGGCTTTTTTTTTTTTTTTTTTTTTTTTTGGGTTTTTTGGGGGGTTTTTTGTTTGTTTTGGGGCTAGTGTTTTTTTGGTTTTTGGGTATTTTGGAGGTTTTCTTTATTTTTATAACACAAGCTAAATCCTGTCCCTTTCACAAGCTCTTAAAAAAACTAAAGCCTTAAAATAGGTTGTAGATTTTAAAACAGCTGGAAAACTTGGATAGCAGTTGTATGCTGTTTGACTACTCTGAGAAATAGTTGAATGCTGGTGAAAAATTTCTGATTAAAAGTTAGGAGAGCTCAGGAAAACTGTTCTCAGTGCAAGACACTTCTTGTTTCCTGTATTTATCTTTTGAGCCTCGGGGGGGTGGCCTTGTGGGGCTGGTTGAGCTGATCAGTGTCTGTCTCTCTCCAGGAGATCCACAAGAAGGTGATGTCTCTGCAGTTCAGCGAGTGCCACACCAAGATCCGTCACGTGGATGCTCACGCCACTCTGAGCGATGGCGTGGTCGTGCAAGTCATGGGAGAGCTGTCAAACAACGGGCAGCCAATGAGGAAGTTCATGCAGACCTTTGTGCTTGCTCCAGAAGTAAGTGTGTGTGAGGTTGTGGCAAACTTCAAATAATAGTGGTGGAAAACACTGGCCTCAGCTGTAGCGACAGTTTGTCATCCTGGATAAAAAAGTAGGATCTTGGTCTGGAGGGTATAATTAAATGCATCACAGTGTGTGAGTGCAGAGAAACTAGGGTGTTGGACCCATCCTGAGCTGTTTCATTTCCTTGGACTTGTGGTGTTGGAGCAGAGGAAATTGAAGCTTGCATTTGTGAGCTGCCATTGGCACAAATAATATTTTTTAAAAACAAGGGTCAGCTCTGTAGATCAAATCTCTGCTGCAGTTGTCAAGTCTAATAGGAAAGGGGAGTATGGGTTGCACAAGTTACTGCTCAAAGGTAGTTCTTGGGGAGAGCAAAGCTGTGTACAGGTAGAAGGTGTCTTGTGTTCTTTGTGCTTCTTTCTCCCTGCTGCATCACGAATTATGGTGTGGTTGGAGGTTAATGTTTTAGTTTCATTGTTTCCCTGCACAGTGCTGTAAGCATACGGCCACCCCTTGGAAGTTCAGGGTTTTCACTGTGAAATTTTTGTAATAGGGAAAACTGAAATTCCTCAATGAAACTCAGGGGCTGTACGCTTAGTTAAAACCTGTGATTGCTGTGAGTTAGCAAAAGTAGTAGATTTTATTCTGCTTCCAACTTCCTTTTTCAGTTGGCCAGAAGCTATTGTTCAATTGTTTGCTTAGAGAAAAAGAAAATAACTTGGAAAATAACTGAAATGACATAGTCCTATTGCATAATGTCAGTGCTACCCCGAAACTTTGGTTGCCTGCTGATACTCTGTATATGCTCAGCACTGCATGTTCCTCTTTTACAGGGGTCTGTTCCTAACAAGTTCTATGTCCATAATGATATCTTCAGATACGAAGATGAAGTATTTGGGGATTCAGAAGGAGAACTTGATGAAGGTGAGAAGGACTGTGTGCGTAGGGTTTGTGTCATTCTCGTTCCTCTCCCGTGTGTGCAGAGCTGCCAGAAGTGTCTCGTGGAGATGTTGGGGTGCAAACTGTGTTGCCTTCTCAGAGGTGTTGTTACTGAAGCTCTGCTGGTCCAAAATGTTCTGGAAAATGAAGGTCCTGTAGTAGTGCTGTGTTCCCTGAAGGGCAGAGCTGGCTCACTGAGGGTGAGGCTTGACAGAGAATGGAAGCAGTGAGCAACAGGACTTCTGCTGCCATAGCTGCAGCAGGCACACTTGTGTTCTGGGATCAGTCAAATTTCTATGCAATTTGAAGAAAAGTTCCAGCTGGTTTTCAGTTCACTTTCACATCATCATCACTCAGTAATTCATTGCTACCTGAGAGCTGAAATGGACCTGAGTTGAGTTTTTTGCCCTCTGTTCAATGAGGCAGAGCAAAGCAGAGTGTAGCCAGAACATGTGTACCTGTGTTCACTGGGTGCTTTCTGGAATGTGTTCATCTCACTTCTGTTGAACAGAGCATTTTAGGCAATCATCCTTGTATTTGAGGTTCATCTTCTTAGTCTGAGGCACTGAGATTTACGAGGTAATGGTACAATCTTCCTCTTTCACTGCCACCATATGAAAAGCACCTGCTGCTTTAAAAGAGCCTCAAAACCTCCTCCCAGAACTTCCTAGCAGTAATATGCCTTGTTTTGTGAAAATCATAAACAGCTCAGCCTCTTGAGTGAGAGGCAGCCTCTTCTATTTTTTTTGCAGATCATTTGACCATGTTTTGTTGGTGAAGCTTTTTTTTTGATTGCTACTAACTTAACTTGCTTTTATTTTAACTGCTTGTGTACACATGTGGAGATCTATAAGAGATGACAAAGGAGTTTTTTTTTGTGTGTGTCAGAGTCTGAAGAAGAGGTGGAAGAAGAGCAGGAGGAAAGGCAACCATCACCTGAACCTGTGCAAGAGAATGCAAGCAGTACTTATTATGAAAACCATCCTGTAACGTAAGAAGTCCTTTCTATTACATGAAGTTGCTTTCTTAATAAAAACCACAGACAGAATTGCTTTGGCTTTAGGTTCTGTATGTGATTTAACAGGTAGTTTAGGAAAATACACTTAGCTTGATAGGGATCTGTGTTAAGCTAACATTACATTGTTTTGAGACATTCCTTCTTTATTGAAGAGAAGAAATGTTTGTTAGTTATTTTCACTTCTGGTCTCAAAAGGGAGTGACCTCCATGTACATACACACTTAATGGAATCTTTGCAATTCAGTCTTGGAGCAGTACTTTGGGTATGATGTGGATTATGTCACAGGTACATTAACAAAAGGATGGCTGATCACAGAATAGTTGGAGTTGGAAGGGACCTTTAAAAGGTCATCTAGCCCAACCCCCTGCACTGAGCAGGGACATACTGATCTGTTACTCAAATTTGGTATCACTTGAAACTCAGAGAAAGACATACTTTTTGAGATCCTGCTGAACAGCTTTATTGGAAGAATAGATCTCTGTCCTGAGCGTCTGCAAATCTAAGCAAGATGAAAGAAAAAAATGTATTTATGATTTTGTAAGAAAAATACAAAAACCAACCAAATAACCCCCCACAAATACAAAGAAACAAACACTACCAAACCCTGTGCTTTTTGTGAAACACAGGAGAGGCATAGTGAGAGCCAGAACCGACTTTCTGTTAAAAAAACATGTATGTTCCCCTGTTAAAAAAACATGTGTGACATCACTAGACAATACCTGCTGAGTGCATCTGTGAGAATACTGAACACAAGTCACTTAATGCTTCTGATGAGAGATCTGATGGAAAAGTGCAATCTGCTGGAATTCTGGCAGGGGCTTGATAACACAGTAAGTTTTGGGTGCCTGAAAGCATGAAGCCAGGTCCTGTGTTTGGGGTTACTGTGTTTGGAAAGAGGCTGTAAAGGCTCATCACAGAGTCACTGTGCGTGTGGTGACCTGCGGCAGGAGCCGTGTGGGCAGAGGTGACTGCAGGTAAGGTAGGATTCTGGGGTGGCTGGAGAGGAGCCACGCAGAGCAGAGAAGCTGCATGTGGTTTGCTGTAAATGGGGCTCAGAGCTGCTTTGGTGAGGAAGCTGTGTAGCATTTTGGTGAAGAAACAGCAGGTTTCCTTGCAGAATTGGCTTTGGTTATGCGTGTGGTTTCATCGTCCGTTGGTCCTCACCGTGTTCGTGTTCTTTTAGAAGTGGCAGTTCTTGAGCTGAGCACCTCTCCTCCTGGTGCAAAGGCTGTGTGATTCTCTGCAGGCAACTGTAGAACTTGTCTTTGCTTCAGCAGAACTAAAATCTGGTTTTGTACTCAGTACAGGAGTACAGCTTCACTTCTCACTGTGTTGTATACATACAAACCATGTTGTAGCAAATGGAGACACAACAATCTTTTTCATAGCAGAGCTGTTGCCATAGCACAGCTTACAAAGTGTGATAAAATGCAAAGGAATTGATAAGCTCACCAAATGCATTTGACTATTGTAGCAATGGGATAGAGGAGGCACTGGAAGAATCTTCTCATGAACCTGAGCCAGAATTGGAATCTGAAACAAAAGCTGAGGAGCTGAAAGCTGAAGTGGAGGAAAAGACCCTTGAGGAGCTAGAAGAGAAGTCTCCATCTCCACCTCCTGTAGAACCTGTTTCACTACCACAAGAACCACCAAAGGTTAGTCACAAGTCACATCTGTGCTATTAAGTGCAGATGGAAAGCGGATTGGCCTTTAAACTTTACCTTTTTGGGTGGCTAGACCACAAGAGCCACCAAAGGTTAGTCACAAGTCACATCTGTGCTGCCAAGTGCAGATGGAAACCAGATTGGCCTTTAAACTTTGCCCTTTTGGGTGGCTAAACTGGTGCCTCTCTTTAGTGTCATGCTGTATGAACATCTAGGCTTGACCTTTGAACTTGTAAAAATGTGAATTTTCACTAAAATAGAAAAAAAAGTTATTTTTTAGTGCTGCTCATCACCTATGGTAGATTTTAAGCTCTTCTTGTAAAGCGTGTGTGTGGGTATGTGCATGTGTAGACATTTTTAATTGTGCAGTTAACATGTTAAGAAAACACCCGTGGCTACCACTGCAAAAAATCTCATACAATGGGAACTGCTGCTCTTTCCTTGAAAATGAATGGAACACACTGATGCTCGCAAAGTTGCTGACCAATACGGGGGCACTGAATGTCTCCTGGAGGCAGGATGCCTAATTTTAGAAACCAGAGTGCACACGTGCATGCTCTGGTGTGGTTACACCTGCGGGCTCCCAAAGTGCTGGGAGCAGCCAGGGAGAGCTGGAGCCAGGTCGTTTTCTAGCTCCAGCGTGTCTCCCCTGTTTTTTCCCAATCCTTTTTCTCTTCTCCATTTTTGATTGTAACTCCAGGCATCCGCTTCCTTTCTTCATGCAAAAGACACTTAACACTAGAGGGTTTCCAGTGCTGGGTTTGGTTACATCGTGGACAGCAGTTACCGGGGAATGCCGAGGGCCCTGGGCTCACTCGAGTATGTTCCATGCCATGGGAATCCACAGGCAGCTGGGGCTGCAAACCCTTCTGTACCTCCACTGTAATGCTTGCACAACCATTATTGAATAGCCAGATATGAACCAAAAGTGTGTTTTTAGCAGACGAGTTTCCCTGTGGGAATGTCAGTGGTTTGCCGTGATTAGTAGCCTAGGTTTGTTGCATTTCCTGCAGGCTTTCTCTTGGGCTTCAGTGACCAGTAAAAACCTGCCTCCTAGTGGTACTGTTTCTTCCTCTGGAATTCCACCCCATGTTAAAGCACCAGTCTCACAGGTAACCCATCTGTGAACACCTTGGATTGTCTCATTACTTCTGCAAACTGCTTCAGTATTTTAAATTAACAGATCAACTTGTTTGACTTAAATTGCACAAATTAATTGTGTCTTTAAATGTTAACGCACTCACCTCCTTGTCGCAAGTAAAGGCACGAACGTGTAACTGGTGAAACTTTGGGTGATGGTAATGTTAAAATCTGGTCTTGTGGAGACAGGAAATCACTCGTGGGGTTTTTTGCCTGACTTAATGACATATGGTTTGGTTTAAAGGGGAAACACCAATCCCCACAAAATATTACTTTTCTGAAATGTGTTTGAAAAGGGCATTGATGGAAGTGGCCCAGCAGTAAAAAGAGAGTGCACCATTTCTGAGGTGCAAGATTGCCTTGTAAGGCTGACATCCACAGGACTATGCTGGATTTCATTATCCATGGGTAATCAGCTTATCACAGAACCCTGTACCAACTTATGACTGTGTGAGGAATGGAAGGATTCACATTTCCTTGCCTGGACAATGCTATCTTCCCATTCCTGGGTTGACTAGGTGAGGAGGGAAAAGAGGAGAGCAAGTTTGACCCGGTGACAGCTCCTGTCCTGCTCATGCCAAGGTGTTGTGAGACCTTCAGAGACTGTCAATTCAGCTTCCTCCATCTGTCCAAAAGTGCTCAAAGCAGAAAATGTGTCCTTTACCCCTGCATTGATGGGGTGTGCCGCAGCGCTGTATCTGGAGTTGCTCCTGTTCTGCCTTCTTGCAAGGCTGCAATTTTCAGTAGAATAGCTGGGGTGCTGCAGCTGTTGTTCTTGTGCTAGTTTCTTCTCAATTTTGTTGTGACAGAGAGATCTCTGTCTAGGACTAGCCTTCATGCTGTAACTGCATGTCAAAAAGGAAACGGGGAAGAAAAAGGCAAAAATGAAAGAAAACTAACCAAGCAAACCCCAACACCTTACATGGTGTTGCTTCTGGTCTGCTGGGACTATCATGGGCATCAAATAAAGGCTGTGTAATGAGTTGGAAGTCTGTCTTCATCAGCTTAAACAGGGCTTTGAACACTTAGGTGGTATTTAACCTGTAAAAACTGGGTTTTCTAGGGCAGGACAGATTTTCCTTACACAACGCCAAAATTTGTTCTAATTTATTTGCCACAGAAAAGGTGGATGGTTGTAATGTGGCTGCAAAAATGATTTCAAATGATCTGTCCAAGAGAGCAGGAGATAGTTTACAGATGTCCCCTTAAACTCCTCTGTGTTGCCTCTGTTGCTTGTTGTGCTTTGTGCCTTTTGATTTATTTTGCTTTGACTATGTTTTAAGTAATGGTGTGTGGAAGTTTCTGAACAATAGTGACATGGCAGGAATTTCAGCTCTTCTGTAGCTGGAATTAGTTCTGAGCTCCTTTTCTTGACAGTATTTTAGACACAGTACATAGAAGCTGGGTAGAAAAGGCACCTGAAACAAGGAGCTGCAAATCAGTAGCAGCTTTTTCCTGTTTTCCTGGATCCATTAATGCCACACACTGTGCATGTAAACAAGGACATGTAGTGTTAACTTCTCAGAGTGCTGTTCTGGATATAAACTGGTTCAGGGTTGTTTCCTTACAGCTGTGGAGTGAAACAGGTCAGCATTTCTTGCTCTCCTTCTAATTGTGGATGATTAGAGATCAACCTGCCTACATTAATAAACTAGGGCTTTTCCTTATAGCATTTTCAGCTCCTCTGTGTTGCCTCTGTTGCTTGTTGTGCTTTGTGCCTTTTGATTTATTTTGCTTTGACTATGTTTTAAGTAATGGTGTGTGGAAGTTTCTGAACAATAGTGACATGGCAGGAATTTCAGCTCTTCTGTAGCTGGAATTAGTCAGTTCTGAGCTCCTTTTCTTGACAGTATTTTAGACACAGTACATAGAAGCTGGGTAGAAAAGGCACCTGAAACAAGGAGCTGCAAATCAGTAGCAGCTTTTTCCTGTTTTCCTGGATCCATTAATGCCACACACTGTGCATGTAAACAAGGACATGTAGTGTTAACTTCTCAGAGTGCTGTTCTGGATATAAACTGGTTCAGGGTTGTTTCCTTACAGCTGTGGAGTGAAACAGGTCAGCATTTCTTGCTCTCCTTCTAATTGTGGATGATTAGAAATCAGCCTGCCTACATTGATAAACTAGGAATTTTCCTTATAGCATTTTCAGTTACTTTTATTTCCCATTTTTATTGCTGCATTGTTTGTCATAGGGCTGCAGAGGGGCAGGGGCAGGCAAGGGCCTGATTCTTGTCTTTTAGGGTGAGTCCCTTTCCCTCCCCACGCGAGCTCCTGAAGAGAAGAGACAGTGCCACCTTTTCCTTAATGGTTGTCAGAGCTCTGCCAGGCTGAGGTTTGTGGCATTCTTGGCTCCTGTGGTAATTTGGGTTTCTTGAACTCCTTACTCAGTGTCCTTCCATCCACTCTGTGCTGCTAGGACGTGCTGGAAGATGTGAGTTGCAATGAGCTGCTGCTTGGGCTGTCAGTGGCAGCCCTGATCTGGAGTGGTGCTGCCAGTTGTGGCAGTGTTTTGGGGAGCAGAGTTCTGTACCAGGGCTTTCCCCCTGAGGCACTGAGGCAGCCTTTTTCTATGGAAAAGGATGGTGCTCCTTAGAAAACAAGCAGAGAGGTGAGCTGTTTGTGTGCTGGGTGAGAAGATCAGTGACACACAAAGCGAGCAGCTGCAAGGTCACTGTTACACTTGGCTTTTAACAGGAGCTCTTGGCTGGGGCTGACAGAAGGAGGGAGTTTAGCCTGATAGCCATGGGGATCTAAGAAATGGGGTCTGAAGGTACCAGGTTTTGCTTTTGAGGTGTAATTTATGATGTGCTCCAGATGTGTGAGTGAAAGATGGCAGAGGAGCTCCAGTGACTCGCAAAATAGAAGGGAACAAGATTTAAAGGAAGGCTGATTTTCCGAGCTTGTTCCTGGAACTAAAAAGTGATCCTAAAGTGTTGTAGGGACAGACTAATGCCTAGCTGTGTGGAGCAGAAGTGATAGGAGGGCTAAGACATTGATTCAGTGTGTAACTCTTCTATGTTGCATGTAAAATCCAGTTTTTTTCCCTGGGAAGTGCTCTGTCTGGAACTGCCAGTTGTCCTGAGTCCTTAAAGGAAAATAAGGGAGATGTTTAATATAAACTACTTCTCCCCAGCAGTCTGGGCCTATAGCTGTTCACCTTGTGTTTAATCTTACTTGCAGGCTTCTTGTGTATTTTTGTGCTCCTAAGGATAATTTTGTTTCTCTTAGATAAGAACCCAGCAAGCCAGCAGCTGCTTAACTGTTGTACAGAAAATGGAATTTAAAAAATGTTGGGAATTGCTTCAGTGACCAGCAGTCTGCATAGAAACATTTTTATTGTTCTGTCTATTTCTCATGAAGGAAATGTTTAGCTTGCAAAAAATGGAAGTGGGTGTTCTAGTATGTGAATATGAAGGGTGTACTTTGAGCATCATTGTCCTGACATCAGGAAAGCTGAAGCGTGTGCTAAGAGGTAGTCTGTAGAAACTCACTTCAGGAAATACTTACTGCGCTTCTGGGGGCTTTTGTTCTCTTCTTTCTTTTTGTTAGTTTTTGTCCAGTTGTTCTGCACTGGAGGAAAATAATTCCTTGGGGACTTGGACAGAACTTTGATTTGTCCGTCTCTTTGTGTTCATCTTGGACTGCCTCCGACTCCACGGAGTTTGAGCTTGGCTTGAGGAAGCTTTATGCCCTCTACGATTTCAGTCAGGCTGAGGGATTTGTGAATAACGGAACGTTGGGGTCTCAGTGCCTGGTCAAACATGGAAAATTCACCTTAGCTGTGTTTTGGGGAGATGCTCTGATTGAGAGACGTTTGCTTTGCACCTTTTAACAGTGACAAATGAACACTGCAGTCCTGGATTGGTACAGAGGAATTTAGACAGGTGAAAAAACCACTCCCAAACACATTGACACCGATGCCTATCTTCCGGAGTTTGTTTTGTGCATGCCACTTACCCATGTCTTGTGTTGTGGGGTTTTGTTTTGGTGAGTTTGGGGGTTTGGTTTTTGTTTTTTTTTAAACCAGGCCAGTGTTAAATAACGCACATTCTCTTCTTTTAGCCAAGAGTGGAAACTAAACCTGAAGCTCAGTCTCAGCCTCCTCGCGTTCGTGAGCAGCGTCCCAGGGAAAGACCAGGTTTTCCACCACGGGGACCTCGGCCAGGTAACGTGGATGAGCTTGTGTGACTGCTTGGGAAGGGTTAGTGGGAGGTGTGTGCTGAGGCCGTGTCGTCCCTGTGTGGTGCCTGGCTGCTCCTGAACTCCTGTGCCTGCTGCCTTCAGCCAGTATGGTTTGGAGTCCAGGCTGGCTGGAGTGAAGAGATGCTTGATGCTGCCCCTGGGTGTGTTCGTGCAGGTTTACACACATCTTTTAACCTCAGTGCTTCTACCTTCCTCTTTGTGTTGGCGGTAGGAAGGGGCGACATGGAGCAGAATGAGTCC
Organism: Onychostruthus taczanowskii; assembly: GCF_017590055.1. Taxonomy (NCBI): domain Eukaryota; kingdom Metazoa; phylum Chordata; class Aves; order Passeriformes; family Passeridae; genus Onychostruthus; species Onychostruthus taczanowskii. The sequence goes on along the minus strand of NW_024498074.1, from coordinate 948,338 downwards.
GATAACCGTCGGATTATTCGCTATCCAGACAGCCACCAGCTCTTCGTTGGGAACTTGCCGCACGACATTGATGAGAGCGAACTGAAAGAGTTCTTCATGAGTAAGTAGCGATTCCAGCCGCAGGGACTAAGATGGGAAACTGATAAAAAGTCAGGTGACACTGATTTAACTGCATGGGTAAGCTTTGACATAGTGCCACGCTACAGATGTCTGGGACGAGCAGAGGGTGGAGCTGGCACTGCGGCTTTTCATAAAGTCTCTGTTCCCTTGTGTTTCTCCAGGCTTTGGAAATGTGGTAGAGCTTCGCATAAATACTAAGGGAGTGGGAGGAAAACTGCCTAATTTTGGTTTCGTGGTGTTTGACGATTCTGAGCCAGTCCAGCGAATTTTAGTTGCAAAAGTAAGTATTGGCATTGGGTACTGAGTATCCCCTCCCAGGGATGCAGCAAAAGCCCTAAACCACATGTATTGTGGACCATCCTAGTTTGCATTGGCATTGGCTCTGGCATTCAAAAAACAGCGGAAAGAAAAACAGTTTTGGCATGCCCCTTCTGTCCGGAGTGCTGTGTAGCTTTAAAAGCTTTGCCAGTGATCCTTAAACTGGAATTTGAGTTTTTTACCTCTACACAAGTGCTCCACACAGAGCTCAGAACTTATTTTTAGAGATGCTTTAGCTGAAAGGGGAGCAGGTGACCTTTCAAAGAGCATCACATGGATCTCTGAATTCTGCACCCTGGGGTCGAGAGGAGGGAGCAGGGTTATTTGCTCTTCTGCTTTGAGGAGCTGCAGGGGAGAAAGCAGCAGTTTTCATTTCCGTGGTGTGGGAGACAGACCTAGTAGAGCAGTTCTTCCGGAGCTTCGACCCTGAAGCAGAAAGACTAAAGCTGGCAGTGAAGAGGCTAAAGACAGCGCTGCTTTTGCTCGAGACAAACGCTTTGATTCCTTGCCAGCCCGGGTGAACGTAGAGATGGCGTTCCGCAGGGCTGAGGGTGCGTGCTGCGGGGATCCCTGAGCGGGTCACGCACCGCAGCCAGCGCGCGGTGGGCTTTGCGCCGCGGTGACTAACGCGTGCCTTGACCGCTTTTCCCCACAAGCCCATAATGTTCCGCGGGGAGGTGCGCCTGAACGTGGAAGAGAAAAAAACCAGGGCCGCCCGCGAGCGAGAGACGCGCGGCGGCGGAGGCGGAGACGAGCGCAGGGACATCCGCCGCAACGAGAGAGGCCCGGGCGGGCCCCGCGGGATAGTGGGCGGAGGCATGATGCGGGACCGCGACGGAAGGGGACCTCCTCCGAGAGGCGGCATGGCACAAAAACTGGGCTCTGGACGAGGCACCGGGCAGATGGAAGGCCGTTTCACTGGACAGCGTCGCTGAAATCTCCACTGTGGGCAGACAGTCTTGGCAGTGGTACATTATCCATCGTGTTTGCATTCTCGTTCATTTTTTTTTTTAGCTTTGGAATGTGACACAGCCCTTCTGATCGTTTCTTTGATGTGAAAGCATCCTTTGGTTTCCGGTTTAAATTGAGGTGGACGTTTTTTCCCCAGTTTCACAACAGGAGTCACGCTCTTAATTTATAAATGTGTACGTGGAGAATTGAAGACTAAAAATAAAAGAAAAAGAAACAAAAGAAAACTATCTGCAACAGAAGTTGAACTAAAGGACATGCCCAGTAGAATTCAGGTCCTTTCAGTCAAAAACCCTCTGCTGCACATTTTGTGTAAGTGTTACCGTTTCTGCCTACTACTGTTGGAAACACAAATAGTGCAATCTGTGCGATTGGAGAAGCTTGCCTTTTTTTTTTTTTCCTTCTTAGAACACTCGGCTCCGAACAAACTCGTGTTTACGCACTCATCAAAATGCACTAATGGGTCCTCTGAACTCATTTATACTGACAGCTGCAGGAGGCATCGGAGGGAAAACCTTCATCCTCTTACTCAGACAGAATAGCTTGGGGAACGATGCGGGCATCTGCTCTGCTTGCCGTGACCAACCTCTGTACACACACAAACCTTAATAGGACTACACCTTTGTTCCAGAAGGAATCCAGTTAGCTGTAACCAGAACCCAGAGTTTCCAAGTCGTAGCCCTGAGTATGCAACAAGTTTGGTAGCTCACGTCAGATTTTTCTATCTGCCCCTCTTCAGTGCAGGGATGGCTGCTCAACACACTCCTCCTTCCCCTTCCCCCTTCGAGAAGCGTTGTACAGTGGAACTTGTCTTGACTGTATTTGAGTTCTCTGGTAATGTAATAAGCATGATGGTGCCTTCTATGAATACATCATTCCAGTCTTGCTGGTGATTTTGTACAGTATAGTGTATGAAGTACTGTGCTGCAAAGCCAAGCGGCTGCAAAGCATTTAAATAATTGGAAAATTGTATTAAAAAATTGCAGTATCTTTCAATGAGTAAACGTTGCTGAAGTGATCATCCACCTTGCTCTTCAATTAACAAGTTTGCCTGGTTTTTTTGCAGTGGGGGGGGAAGGGAGGATGAAGGCATCCAAGTAGTCTCCAGGTTGTCTCTTTTCCTTAATCAGTGTCAGACTTAAAGAAAGCGGAGTTCTAATCTCTCTTGGACCCGAATTTCAGAAGTCGGTCCAGAACGGTGGACGCTTCTGGCCACCTCGTAATGGGCAGACCTAAGCATCCTTTGTGAAGGTGAGCTTATCAAACGGGGATACTGCAATTTTCAGAGAACTAAACAGCAGCTCTTAAGTTCTTGCGTTTTCCAGTTGCACTTTTTAAAAAACTCGTACCCATTTTGCACATGACTCTCAGCTGATGTCGACACTGATGTGGCTCCGGCCCGACGGACAGAAAGGAGGCATCCTCTTCTGCCTGGTGGGCTCTCCGTGGAGAGCCGTGTTTCTGGATGAAGTCCCGGGGCACGCTGCCATCGAGCAGGGCCACGGGAGCCGGGGGGTGGCTGTGCGCGCGGCCGTGCCACGGTGGGGCCGCCGGCAGCCGCTCCTGAGCCTGGAAGGCTTCAGGTTAAAGGAGAAGGGAGTTCCGAGCAAAAGCAGGGAGGGCATCCTGGCACCCTGGCTCTGGATTATGCAACCATTTGCTGGTTCCCAGTAACGTGGAAGATTGTGCTCATCTTTTCTGATACGCTAGGCAGGGGGAAGTGGCATCTGTGTCTGTTCTCTCCCAGACTTGAGGTCTTCTGTGTTCCGTGGTAAGTCTTGCACTACTTTCATACACTTTCTTTTCTGGGACACATTTCCAGCAATTGGCATTTTCATATTTCAGTTTTTTTGTTGAAGGTCTTGCCATTTCAGCTGTTACCTGGAAATCTGTAGTACTTGAACTGCTCGCCACACAACTCCACGCCTTGGGTTTGAAGCCCTCGGACAAATTGCTGTCATCAGTTAGCAGTTTGCCACCAGCGTGGTTTGTGTAGCCCGGAGGTTCTTTTTTCCTTCTGTAGTGCTGTGGTGTTCTGCTGCCACCTAAATCGTTTGTATGGCAAGTGGCACTGGAAATAATTGACAACAGAAACGGAGTAGTAAAAAGAGCTCCTGAGCCATTCTGCTTTTTGGCTTGCTTCTTGTTTAAGTGACACGAACCCTTGGAACATCATCCAGAGAAGTTTACATGGTGATAGCTCACCTGCTGTACTGTGGACTCTTACGTGTTCTTGACCCTCTGAATAGTAAATGTACCTCTTAGAGCAAAGGAAGGGATTCACTGACCATTACTGTTAGTCGCTGATTTGTGAATGGTGGGAGTATTTTGTCATTACGGTTCTACTTCAACAAACTTGGCTGACCATCTTGACTTTAGTAGGTATTCGAGACAGTGGATTACCATCTTTATTGCTGTAACTTGTCGAGCATTATATGCTAGTAGATTCTAGTTTAATTGTTGCAGGTGGAAAGTATTTTTACTTTTAAGTTTCCATTCTGAATGTGTTTTGACTAAACATGCCAATAAACTACTGATGTCTGCAGCATTCATCCATGTCCCGAATTCTCTTGCATGCAGGTGGCTGTAGAGCCCTGGCAGCCCCCGCTCACAGAAAAGATTGTAAGAACATCATTGCTGACCTGGCCGGTGACAGTGGCAAGCTGCAGCAGCACAGCTCCATGTGCTTTCCAGTGTTTGACTTTGGTGGCTTCTCTCACCTTGGGGTGTGTGTGTGGCCCAGGGAGGATGTGAGCTCACCTGTCCCAGCTGGGATTCCTGCACGCCCTGCCAGGCTGCAACATCTAGCTGCAGGATGCAGCTTAAATGGTTGTTGCAGTGGTGCTGGGAGGAATGTGAGCTGAGCTGTCTTTAAAAAAAAACACACCAGAGCTGCTTACTCTCCACTGTAGTGTCATTGAGTTTTGATGGCGCAGAAGTGATTGCCCCCAGTTCCCTGATTTTTATTACTTCGTGTGTTTGTTAGCAGTTACCAAAAAGGTTGGTAAAAGGAGGGTTAGTTCTTGCACTGCTCATAGATAATGTGTGGCCAAATCATGGAATCTCTGAAGTTCCTGTTAGCTGCTGTTGGCTGTGTCTTGCCTGTAATATTTCCTGATAAAAGGCAGTGAGGAAGTGACTGAAAAGTAATACAGTCGTGTGAGCTGGAATACTGGAATGAGACAACTGGATCCTGTAGAAGTCCCAAAGCCAGAGCTGCCAAAAACTCCTCAGAGGAGCACCCTCCACAGCTACAAGATCTGCTGCTGATCTCCAGAGAAGCACGATCCCCTGTGCCACCGATGGGGGCCTGCAGCACTGAGGCCTTGGTGCCTTGAGGTGTGAGGAGAATTGTGCTGGTTCGTGTTACCTGGGGCCAGGGCAAGGGCAGGAGCTGATGGGCCTGAAGCTGCACGGGGTCAGCCAGGACCTGGTTCTGCTTGTGCCACCAAGTCTTGCATATTTCACATTGTGAAGAGCACCTGCATCAGCATCGGAGCTGACCTGTAGTGCAGGTAAGAGCAAGTGCCAGCGCAGCTGAGGGTGCCGCAAGCAGCGACCTCGCCGTTCCCTGGCAGTGCCCACGCTCCGGCACCTTTCCAAAAAAGGCCAGAGCTTTCACAGAAGCCTTGGCAGCACAGTGCCTGCTGGGGTTTTGCATGTCATGTGGAGAAACCCAGCTGGGAATGGTGATCTGTTGGACATGGTAGAAGAAGATGGCAGCAGCCTGATAATCCTTGGGAAAGCCATTGATGTCTGGTTAAAGCTTGGCTTCTTGCAGATTAGGAAGTCACTGTCCCCTTGGCCTGTGCTCTGCCTCGTGTTGCCTGAGCTGAAAGGAGACACCTTGGTAACGGTGCTGCGGCACTTGCTGTTCCCTCGGAAAGGTGGGAACTGTGGGAAGTGCAGTGTAGGAATTAAAGCTGAGAGCAGCTCTTGCAGGTGCTGACACAACGTTCCTCTTGGCTGCCTTGTTGCGGTGCAGGCCTCATTGCATGCCCGTCCCTAACTGGAGTCTCAGGGCAGGGGCAGAGCGCAGCAGCTCTGCCAGAGCCTCCCCTGGAGCATCGCAGGGGCAGCAAGAGCTGCTGACGTTTCCCCGAGAAGGAGCACTTGGACTTTCCTGGCATGTCTGCCTCTGCTGATCAGCTCCTGCAGTCCGCACCCAGGCTTTGCTGTGCTGGGGGCAGAGGGGTGCTCTGGGCAGAGCAGGCTCAGTCCCTCCGTGCTGCCCCAGGCCTCTCATCAAACTGCTTACAGGAAAGAAGAAAGACTCCGGAGGTTCGTGCTCCTGTGGAATAAAGCGTGCTGCAGAAATGAGCCTCTTCATCGCAGGGGGCTGCAGTGTGTGACAGCCGTGTGGTGCTGCTGGCCTGCAGGCCCACGGAGGGTGGAATGCGAGCCGGCTGCCCCTCTGGGACACGGGTCCCGTTCCGGGAGCGGGCGGGGCCCGACAGGGACGCAGGCGGCGGCGGCGGAGCGGCGGGGCCCGGCCGTGAGCCCGGCCCGAGCGGCGCTGGGGCCGCGGCAGCGCTCGGCTCCGCCGGGGGGCGCTGTTGGGGCGGCAGCAGGTTCAGCCGGGCGGAGCGGAGTGTGACTGCAAACATAACGGGGAGGGCTGGTTTGCCAAGGAATACAGTAACGAGAGGGACGTGAGAGAAGGGATTTACTGGAGGGTCAAGAGGACCAGGCGGTTCTGGGGTATGAAGTTCAGCGGGCTGAGGCAGCACAGGGAAGGCAAGAGGGAAACAGAGGCAGGGAAATGAACAGGGAAATGCTTTGGCCCAAAAGTCCATCACACGCGCTCAGTAATGGGCACGAGAGCAGGAGGCCGCGTTCGGCCCGGTTCAGCCCAGATCGTAAGGTTCTCTTCTGTTCGGCTGAACTCGGAGCCGCTCACGGGGTTCGGCTGAGCTCGGCTCCGTTCGGCCGAACTCAGAGCCGCTCGCAAAGGTCGGCCGAGTTCGGCCGAACTCGGAGCCGCCGGCTGCGTTCGGCTCGGCTCGGCTCTGTTCGGCTCCCTGAGCTCGGGTCAGTTGGGCCGAACTCGGTGACGCTCGCGGGGTTCGGCCGTACTCGGCTCGGTTCGGCTGAACTCGGAGCCGCTGGCTGCCTTCGGCCGAACTCGGCTCCGCTCGGCTCCCTGAGGGCGGCGGCGGGGTTCTGCTGCCGCGTCCCTGGGCCGAGCGCGGTTCGGTTCGGCTGAACTCGGTTCGGTTTGCCCGGCCCGTAATGGTCTCTTCTGTTCGGCCGAGCTCGGGTGAGCAGGGTTCGATTTGGCTCAGCCTCGGACCACGAACTGGTCTCGTGTGGAATGTGACACGCCTGTGTCTCGCTGCCGGAACCTCCGCGGGGAAACGGACAGCCCATGGCCCCGGCGATCACTTCGTTGGCAGCCGGGCACCCCAAAGCGAAGGGTGCGGACTGACGCAGCCGTGAGGGGAGCCCGCTGTTAAACCATAAGGGGCCGCCGCTTTCCGCACAGCGCCTCGGCCCTCAGGGTGCCCAGCCGAGCGGAGCCGAACCTAGCCGAGTACGGCCGGACCGCGCCGAGTATGGCCGAGCCCGGCAGCCGGCTCCGAGTTCGGCCGAACCACGCGATTGGCTCCGAGTTCTGCCGAACCGAGTCGAGTACGAACGAGTCCGGTCCGGCTCCGAGTTCTGCCGAACCGAGCCGAGTTCGGCCGAACCGAAGCGCGCCGAGCTCAGCCGAGCGCAGCGAGCCGGGCTGGCCCGGGCTGTACGGGGCGCGGCTGCCGCCTCTCGCCACACGCCGGGCCGCTCACGGGCAGCCGCCGGGACGGAGAGCGGCGGGAGCGCGGTCCCCGCCCGTCCCGGAGCAGCGCCGGGCTCGGCTTCTCGTACAGAGCCTGGGGCGGTGCAGCGGGATCCCGCACAGGTGTTCCGGGGCGGTGTCGGCCGGGGCGGGCGGTGCCTGGGCGAGGCTGCGCGAGCAGCAGCGGCGGAACACGCTCCGGCTCTGTCGGTTCCGCGGGGCGAGCGCAGGGAGCGGCGGCGGCGCGGAGCCGGTGAGCGGTGGCGGGATTGCTGGGGCCGGGGCTGGGGCTGGGGCCGGGGCCGGGAGCCGGGCTGGCCTGAGCCGCCCCGGGCCGGTGAACTGATATATGTCAGCTGTAGCGAATGGCACGGTTTTGTTGGCATAGGACCTGGAAGTGTCTCTCCGGGGAGTGTGCTGTAGTGGAGGGCATGAATTAGGTGGTGAGCTTTTCAGGAGAAAATTTAAAACGCTTCCTGAAAATTGAGTTCAGAGATGAAAAGAGTCTTAAAAGCAGGGCTGTTTGCAAGTCTTTGCAAATGAAGAGATGCTTGATTTTTGGTAGGTGTAAAAATAATTTGATTTTTAGAACAGGTCCTTGCTGATCGTTGTCTTTAGATCAAACAGTGCCTTTGAAACTTCTCTTAATATATAATTATAATGGCTGAAGTAAAGCCTAAAATCAACATGCAATTGAATCAGGGTGTTAAAGTCTAGCTAAATTTCCGTATTCTTTCGTAAGAACTTTCCAAGAGCAATAAGCAGAAAAAGGAATCTGAAATACAGACTCTGCCATCATGTGTTCTGCTTAGAGCAGCCATTGGTGCGGGCAGCACTGCTGAGCTTTGCCTCGGGTGATCACCAGCAGACAGCGACAGGAGTGGGTTTATAAAGCCTTTATTTTTGAATCATTTTAGTGAGGGAATTGAAAAGCTCAGTGCATGACAAAACACTGAAGATTAATGAAATCGTCATTCAGTGCCGAATGGAAAAGGGTAAGGGGCCGGAGAAGTTACACAGCAAATTTTTTCTTCATGTTTTTCTCGCTGGCAGCCTAGACTGGAGAGACAAAAGGAGTGTTTTGTAAAGCGGCAGCACTGGCAGTACCTCAGTTGTCTGAGCCCAGTGCAATGGGCTGCAGATGGTGAAACAATCAGGGAGGGCACAGCTGGGGCTTGCAGGGAAGCTGGAAGGGTGGGCAGAAGGGGCAGACAGACTGACAGCCAGGTTTGTGTGCTCGTGCTGCTGCCTACCTCGGGTTACAGACCGATTCCTAGCACGGATCTGCTGTGGACAATCAGGGCAGCACCCTGGGAAAAGGAACACAAACAGCTGTCAGAGAGAAGCCAAGGACAAGAGTAGGTTGTGCTTGAGAAGGAACTGCTGGAAATTTAAACTCGTGCCTGAGTTAGGGTTCAGGGGAATTCTGCTGGTACTTCCTGACCCTAGGACCCACGTGCCCCTGGATGTTGTGTGTCTTCTGCTTGTGTCAAAGTGGGAAAGAAACTTTTGGAACTGATTGGAGGCAAAATAATTATTTCCTAAGTCTTCCCAATATATGTAACTGTGTAACGCTTTGGATATAAATAAAAAAAGAATTCAATGAATAAGCACTTTAAGATATTGGTAATAGCTCTGTGCCCTACAGGGTAACGAGGTTGCTACTGCAAACTGGCATTTGTACTTCTGGCAATGGCACATGGCTGCGGATGAACCTTTCCTGTGACACAATCAGCCAGGCTGCCCATGTGTCTGTGTGTGCTGGGCACTCCTGAGAACTGATCCACATGCACTTTTTACTGGCTGTCCCAGAGTTTCGTAAGGCTCTGTAGCACAAGAGGAAGTTTATGCATGCTAGAGATGCAGTTCAATTCTGCACATGGATATTTTTCAGCTGTGGCTCGTAGATACTTGGCTCTTCTGACAAGACCTGAGAGAGCTTCATCTAATCTCTAAGATGTGCTTTGAGCAGCTGGTTTGACTGAATGCCCTCCCGACAGCCTTTCCATGTGCAATTGCTCAGTGGCTGTAATCTGTGCAGCCAGGATGCACAGAGAGCTCTGCCAGTCATTGTAAGGGCACACGGACAGCAGCTGGCAGAGCAGCTTTCCAGTGCTCAGTTTCCACGTTCCTGTATGTGTGCTTTGGGATTTTTTGGTTGTTTTTGTTTGGGTTTTTTTTTAAACAAAAGGAGATAGAAAGTACCTCTTCCCCAAGACATCCCACAACATCTTGGTGCTTGCAGCACTTGTCCAGCATGGCAGTGAAACTCCCACCAATTTTCTTTATGTGTTCATCTGTCATTTGGGGCTTGCGCTTGATGAGGTTGACGAGCAGTCTGAAAAGAAAGCCACAAGACACAATTAATCCTGCCCGCTGTAGTCGCATTCTTGCTTTACAAGACACCATTCCCCCAAGGCACAGCTCATTTGAGGGTTTTTTGTCATGCCTAGATGAGCCTGTTGGTGACTCCAAACTGCCAGTCTGACACAACCATCAGGTTCTTTTGTGTTAGCTGGGTAAAAGCTTAGGGAAATGATCTGTATGTTGCCCTAATTAAGTACATCTCAAGGTTTGTGCTGGCAGCGGGGCTACGTGAAACTGGTCAGGTAAGAGAGGGATTTTAAGTGAAGAATAAATTCTCTTTTGCCTCTCCCAAACTACACGATGTTATAGGCTGAGCAGGTCAGTACCAACACATAGCTCTGGTTTTCTGTCACCAGTGAAGCCCCAGTCAGATGACAAAACAGGGTGTAGCTGCCTGCTGTACTCCCAAAGTGCTACGTGCCAAAAGCTGCCCTGCAGTGTTTATTGGAGCTTACTTCAGCTGCCCTAGTTCGCGCTCAGCCGGAGGAGCAGTGCACATTTTCTCATCGAAGTTGAACATCGTGGGGTCAAATGGTGGAGGCACGTATTTGGTATCCACGCCCATGGCAGTGAAACAGGGTCTCCTGTAGGAGTAGAGCTCGTTGCAGCACTGTGACACCTGGTCGTTGATAGGGTGGCTCTCCTGTCTCTTGCACATATCTTCAATGATGATGCTCAGCTGGAAAGAAAAGATGAGGGCACAGGTTAGTTACAAATTCCCAAAAACACAGCGGCTAAGTGATGTTTCTATTACAGCAGCATGGCTGGAAACACCTGCTGGGAAATGGTACGTGTTTACAAATTAAAATGTATAGGTATTCCTGGAGGAAAGCATTTCTTCATCAGTCAGGGGATTGGACTACAATCAGTAGGTTTGAGGGTTTTAGGACACTGCTTTAGGACATTTCCCATATACAACTGCCACAGTCCCAGGTATGGAGCTCCGGGCAGCCTGCTCCAGTGGAAGGTGTCCCTGCTCATGGTAGGCTGTTGGAACTGGATGATCTTTGAGATTCCCTCCAACCCAGGTTATTCTGTGATTGCCAGTTCTATGAACTCACTCTTGCTTGCTGAGAGAAAGCCAAGTTTAACTAAAATTCTCACAAGATACCATCAGCTAGCTATTTAGGCTCTCACATCCATTAAAAAATGAACAGACTTGGAATTCTGTTAGGTAGATGCTTAGCACGGTGTTTATGCAAAAACGCTGTGTTTGCTGTCTCACCAGAATTCAGTGTTTGTATGAACAGGAAACATCCCCAAGAGGAGAAGGGAAAAGAGTAATTCCGTGTACTCACGTAGCCCTCAGAACAGGCCATGCGTCTGTCCTCAGGGAGACCGCAGCACTTCTTGCCAACAGCGGTCATTTTCTTCCCGATTTCAAGCAGGGTCTCGCTGGATACCTGAGGCATTTTCTTGGCGTAGCGGACCAGAATTCTGACAAAGTCAAATGGAAATGGCAGTTACTAGAGCATTCTTCAGGTGGAGCACGAGTAGCCCCCTGAAGGGGAACCAAGTGAAGACTCCAGAATGGTTATCAGGAATGGTTATCAGCTCACCCTTTGAGGAATTCTGCCTCGCCGTGGGTGTTGAACAGCTCACAGTTGGTCCTCACAACATCCTCGGTTTCCTTGATGTGCTTGTTTGCTTCCTCTTCCTGCAAACAAGGAGAAATGTATTAGTAATATTAGAGCAGGACTTGCTGCTAGCAGTCATACAAATGTAACTTCTGACCTCTTCTAAACCTTATCTACAACTACTCTGTTTGCAGGATTGATGAGCCAGGATGGTGTAGGCAGGATTTGATTCCCTAGCGGGTCTTAAGTTCTAACAGAAATTTCCTTGAAAAAGGCAGCAACATTTTTAGAGTTTAATTTAAATTAGTTACCTGTTGGACTTATTTTCTAAGCAGTGGGAGTTTGTTTTTTTTGTTTAAATCAGCTAAATATTTCAATTATTATCAGCCACGAGGGGAGCATCTCTTGGCCAAAGCTTTTGGGAACTCATCCTATGCTGTGTCTTGTGTGTGGCTGAGCTGTGGATCAGACCTAAGCTGAGGTGTGTGTGTGTGCTGGCCACGCATGCTCCCATCACAATCCACGAGCAGCCATCCTCAGGGCAGGCTGTGAGCTCAAAGAATAACGGAGCAGTTAATTGTCAGCCTCAGGACAAGCAGAATCACAGCTGAGGTACAGAGGCGTCAGACAGCTGAGTGAGACTGGTCTGAAATAACGTGATGTGACAAATGAAATTACTCTGTGATCTGAGATACCCCTGTATCCTTGTCATGGCCATGGACTGCTTCATCTCCCACCAGGACATTAACCTCCCCTGGAATTAGTCTCTCCTAAAGCTTTCTGTCTGCTCTTGTGTAGGAGCTTCTCCACACAGTTGTGTGATGACAGGTACCAGCCAGGCATTCTAGCCATCTGCAAGCAGAGTTTGCACCTACAGCGTTCGCGTAGCACGCGGCAGGGTGGTGAGTCTTGCAGCACTTATCCAGGAGTGATTCGTATGCCTTAGTAATCCTCATAATCAGCTGTGTGGAGAGCTCAGGGTGTCTTCGTGAATATTCATAAACAAACCTGCAAGGCACAGGGGCAGACAGAGCTCCTGAATAATGTGCTGCTTTCCTCAGCACGGCGCAGGAATAACGAGGACATTGCCTCAGGTGGACAATGAGCTTGGAATGCTGCTGGCACTACTTACTCTGACAGGAACGCGTCGTGGTTTGGCTCATAGTGTTTGCACAGGTCCTTATCGTGAACGTATTTTTCAACCAGAGAAGGAAGGTTGTCGGGTTTCGCATCAAACTCTGCCTCCATGATGCACTTGGTCCTTTCCACAGCTGGCAGCTCGCAGCAAGGCTTGAGTTTGCTTGAGAAAACATCTTGTTTAGAGCACAAGGAGGCCACGAGCTCTGACTGTAAAATTAATACATAGTATCAGATAAGATGTGCAGTAATAATTTAAAGACAGGTTAATTCATCTGCTCTCTCTGCTTCAGACTCTTCTCTTTTCATTCAGGTCACCTATTTACTTAGCCCTTTGCTAAAAAATGCTGTCTTGACACAAAGAGAAATAAGCAGGGCCTGTGCAGGGTGAATGGCTCCCCTGCTGATCCTAGAACTGAGAGCCCAAACTCTGCACAGCCAGGGCACGTCACTGAGTGCTCTGTCACGGGGATGCCTGATGGGTCTTGTCAGTCCTGCCAGATGCCCAGCTCTGATAGAGAACAAGCCCAGAGCACTGGAACGAGCTGGGTCAACAGTGTGTCCAGGTTTGAGTCAGCCAGGCAGTACTGACAGCATCTCACCATTGCAGAGGTTTGTTCATCTGTTCTCTAGCATTTGTTGGCACTACAGGAAAGCTGCATTAGGATTGGAGAAAAAATTGCAGCCTTTTTGCCTCCACTTGTTTTTCCCTATGACTGAAATTGAGTTCAAGTGAATAAATGCCATGAGACAACCTCCCTGATAAATGTTCTGGTTTGGGCCAAACACTCTGGATAAAGTGTGAGCAATGGCTTCTTGTCCCTATGATTAGACAGGGCTGGATCCAGAGCTGGGCTGAAACCTACTTCCAGAGTCAGCTGTGCTGATCCTGAGCTTTTCAGTGCTTGAGGAACCTTCCAGTAGTGCCAAGTTTAAGTTCCCTGGACTGTGAACGTGTAGCTGCACAAATTACTGTCTTACTATATATCTTTCAAATATGTCAATTTTGTTTTAAAACAGTGAGCTCACCCAGTCATCCACGCATTCCACCATGTCCCCATCACAGCACTCTTTGTAGACATCCTTCACATCATGGACCATCTTAACAAGTTCTGCAAATGGAGCCTTGGGGTATTTCTGGCTCATACGAACGAGTTTGCTGGGTAGAAAAGGAGAAAAAGACTCTTGTTTTACAGCACTGTGGGGAACAGAAAGCTTCCACGTCACTAACACATGATAAGGTAGGGCAGGATTATTTCAAGAAAATACTCATCTAATTCCTGGTGGCTAAAAAAAAAAAGGGCATCAACATCTGCACCAGTAAAGCCAGAAAGGAACAAGTCTGTGGTTTTCCTGTTCTGCCTGAACTGTAAGAATCACACCCAGTATTCCCCACCACTCTTGAGCAACTGGAAAGTGCTCCAGATTCCTTGGCTCATGTAGCTATAGTCCTGATGATGCCTTTAAATGAAAGCTGGCTGTGTCTGTAAGATAATCCTAGTCAATATTAGTGTATCAGCCTGGCCACAGAAGGAAAGCACCTCTCTGTGCCCCGACAGGTGGTCCAGTTATTAAATTGCCAAAGCTTGTCTTTGTCTTACAAACAAATGTTGTAACAACTGTGATTCTGCCAAGTGGGACTTTTTGGTTGGTTTAAGGTTCAAACTGGCACCTTACTGTGCTGACTAGTGATGCTGTAGGAACCATGTAGCTATAGTCCTGATGATGCCTTTAAATGAAAGCTGGCTGTGTCTGTAAGATAATCCTAGTCAATATTAGTGTATCAGCCTGGCCACAGAAGGAAAGCACCTCTCTGTGCCCCGACAGGTGGTCCAGTTATTAAATTGCCAAAGCTTGTCTTTGTCTTACAAACAAATGTTGTAACAACTGTGATTCTGCCAAGTGGGACTTTTTGGTTGGTTTAAGGTTCAAACTGGCACCTTACTCTGCTGACTAGTGATGCATCCATCACTGAAAGCTGTAGGAATGGGGTACAGCTTTGGCTCAAGTGTGGGTTAAGCACACTGTGACTCTGGTTCTGAGGGACACTCCAGCAGTTAATTCTCCATCCTCTGGACTGGTTCCAGAGATGGTTTAATTGCTCTGCAGCTCTCACAGCTGAGCTTTTCCTAGGTTCTCTCTCACAGGCTGACAAGCCTACATTGCATCAAAAAAAGTGATTGGCACTTACCTGGCTTGGAAAGTCCTCTCACCATACTTGTTGAGGATTCTACATCCGTGCTGCTGCTTCAGATCTATCTTCTTGGCTCTTTCCTTGATGTCAGCTGCCTGTGGTAACAGGACACACATTGTCACATTAAATTATGTCCAATGGACAGGATTAATCCTGGCCTGTCTCTCCAAATTCTTCATGCAAAGCTTTGCATGAACAGGAAAATTCTGCCTGTTTCTCACTCAGTTTCGTAGTGTTTATCCTCAGAGACAAAGCTGCTGTACCTTTGCATCCAAGCAAGCACCAATATCACTGTCTGCACAGCAGCTTTTGAGCGCATTTTCGTATTCAGCAGCCAGGCCCAGGATGGCTGGGGCGTGCAGGAAGGGGTTTCTTCTTGCAACGGTGTAGACGAAACTAGAAGGGAAAGGAAAGCCTTAGTTCCGTGTTCCAGTGACAAAGCCAATGGCCTTAAACCTCTGGCAGCTTCTCTAACCTTTTTTCAAGTTTAGAAATCTACTTTAGAGATCTAGTTTAGTAATCTGCCTCTGAGACATAATGCCTGCTGATGGGAAATGCTCTGCTGAGCCTCACTCGTGGCAAGGCAGGGCTCGGTAACTGTGGCTGAAGGGCGATCTCCTGATGTTGGCAGCCCTCTGGTTTGACACACATCTGCTTTTTTAAAATGTGTGGTCAGATACTTGACAATTCTGATTTTCAGTGTGAAAAGCTAATCAGTGGCCCTTTCACCAAGACTTTATTGCCAGTATTCTGTTCACTGTTACCTTTCCTCATTCTTGCCAACTACACAAAGAGTAGTGGGAAGCTGGAGCAAGTAAGTTATTAGTATTGGAAACACTGAGTTTTCAGCAGGTTTGGGGAGGAAAGCTCATCCAAGATGTACAAAATGTGATCCTTAATCCCTGTTTTGACTGCAAAATCCTGCTCTGGCATGAAAGAGGAAATGTGAGCGGGTAGGACGCCACAAGTGGCCGTTTCCTTACTTTCCCAGGAGCTGCACGCGGTGGTCCTTGTACTCGGTGCAGATGACGTCGGCCGCCGGTCTCTCGTAGGGCGGGACGAAGTCGGGGTGCTGCACTTTGAAGGACAGGAAGCACTGGTTCCGTTCGGGATCGGCCTTGCCGCAGCAGTCAGCCATGCTGCCGTAGGAGTCACGGAGCTTCTCCACTTGGCAGATTTCATCCAGGAAAACAGAGGGCTGCAAAGGGAGGTGTGAGGGTCAGAGCTACTGTTTGTATATAGACAGCGCGGTGTATTGTCTGTTCCTCTGAAAAGGAAAAGCCAGGCTGAACAGCAAACACATTTTTACTGGATAAGGTTTAGACCAAAAAGCAAAATCATCTACTGGCTTTCAATCATTTTATAAAGATTTATTTTATGTAGTCCAGTATCAAACAGTTCCAATGCTTTACTGAAAAAAGTTAATAATAATTTAAAATACTCTGTGCAAGACAGTGATCTCCTTTTACTCATAATTGCACTAAACTGAGTTTTCAGAGGAATTGAAGTGGGATTTGAGGGAAACCTTTAGGGAGAACTAATGTCTAGCTGAAACTGTTAGACATCCGGGGATCCTAAATACCTGCAAACTTCTTTTGTTACCTGATCTTAGAGGAATTTTTTAAACCCTCATAAACTAAGTGCCTTAAATTAGCACACACCTTTTCAAGTCACCCCAGTGTGGAAATCCACACATTTGGGTCACTTGAATACCTAGAATGAGGCCTGTCCCTCACAGCTGGGGTTTTGTACCAAGTGCTAACACTTATTTTCAGGCAGTGCTAAGCTGAATGTGCCAGAGTGTGGTGTTTGGTCTCCAGCATGTCTCCATGGATCATTTAGGCCCTTCTTAAAGGCAGAGGTTTAGAACCTGACAAAACCAAGTTCTGTGTTTAAGCACTGGAATCAGAGCATTGGCCTGTGACAGCAGCCACCCCTGAAAGGTTCAGGTGTAAGTGCTCAAGGAGGGCGATCCTGGCAGCTGCACAGAGCCAGGAGAAATGCAGCAGTGAGGGGTTCACTGCCTACCAGTGGTTTAGAGCAGCCAGGGGCATCCTCGTTGGCCACACACTTATGAGCCAAATCAACCACGTCCTTCACCAGCTTAGACAGTCCATCGTAGGAACATCTCTGGAGGTACTGGGCAAATGTGATCATGGCACTGCAACACAAAGCACAGTTTGGAATATCAGACTGAGGAACATCAGGCAGTATTTGCAGAGCTGCCTCTGAATTGAACTTCAAATTACATGCACAAAGGTTCACCACAGCACCGTGCAGAGCACAGTGCCAGATCCCACATCTGTCGTCTTCTCTCCTCCTCTCTGAATATGTTTTTAACCTTCCCAATAACCTTTTAACCCAATAACCTTTTAACCTTTAACCTTCCCAATAACCTGTTTACATTCCCAATAAAAAAAGTCTTGAATATTAAATTATAACCAAACAAGAAAAGACTGTG
This sequence comes from Onychostruthus taczanowskii, assembly GCF_017590055.1. Lineage (NCBI taxonomy): Eukaryota > Metazoa > Chordata > Aves > Passeriformes > Passeridae > Onychostruthus > Onychostruthus taczanowskii. Next base: position 931,419 of record NW_024498074.1, on the reverse strand, counting down.
ATTGGAATTTCCGTCACTTTTACCAGCGATAAATCGTAACTCATAATTGCCATGACCTGAGCTGGATTTGGCCACTGTTAGCAATTATGATCTTCAGGCTGCCTTACGTGTCTGTCAGGGCCCTCTCTTTCCCAAAACCAGTTTCAAATGAAGATCACTGATTTGTCCCAGAAAACCTGTCGCAGGTTTCTTTTTGAGGTTGGTAGTTTGTGGTTTTTTTCTGACCAATGCAGAATGGTTTCTCTTCATTCTAGGGATAGCAAACCTGTATTCCTCATGCCTCTTTAATTTTCAGAGAAGGAACAGAGGCTTTTTCGCAAGGTTTCCAAGGAGCTCTTTTCCCAGAGAGCAAGGAAGTCATTGTAACATTTTCAGGTCTTAAAACATTTCTAGGTTTTGCAGTGACAGGAGCTGAGTGAGTGTTTCAGCGAGACTTACACACTCCCTGTGAGCTCTTAGAGAGTGCCTTACTTTCCCTTTTTGGTACAACATCAAGAGAGACAAAAAGCCAGTTAGGAGGTGGAAGCTGAACGTTCACTTACACTGCCTTGAATGTCTCTTCCTTCAGGTCGTTGAAGCGGTGGGCGATGGGGCTCTTGTGGTCTGGGAAGAAAAGGAGAGGGAGCAGTGATGCTCGCTGTCACACTGCCTGTGCTGGACCCTGAGAAATGCCTTCTGGGCACCAGGGCACAGATTTTCACCAGGCTTCAGCATGCACCTGACTTCCGTGCTGAACAGCTGAGGAGCTTGAACTCGTGTTCATTTGTCTGCAGGTACCCAACTCTTAGGTTTGCTTGTGTGTCTGAGGGAACCCCAGCCTGTGCTTTTTATGACCTAATAGAATATTCACCTCTGTAAGCAGCTTCTTCATTCACTCAGAGTGACTGTTGGGACTTATTATTCAGGGTTAGCAAATGTGTCCTTTGGGTAACCACCCCCCCAAACGCTGCAGATAAAGCAGTGCAGCTGCAGTTTGATTTGAGCAAACCTTCTTCTTCTGAACACAGTTATTAACTTTTCAAAAGACAGAACTTCCAAGAGCACAGTGCAGCTGCTTTTTCCGTGGTGGAAAGGAACAGATCCTGACTCACTGACATCAGTTCATTTGTCCTGAGTGTCCTACCCATCTCCCCACTGTCTCTTGATTTAGTTTATATTCAAGTCCATCACATTTTTCTGTTCAATATGGATCAGGCTCCCACAAATTATTTGTGAAACTATATTAAAGACATTAAATTGATAGAAAAAAGACTTCCAAGAGAAGTAATTAATCCTTTCTTACCTGCATCTCGTGCAGTTCTTTGCAGGTTCCTGGATCTGGCAGAACTCAGGAGAAAAATAAATGAAATTAATGTTAACCACTTCATGGTTTCAGATTATGATGTGAGCAAAATTGCTCAAAAGTGCTAGGAAGATTGAAGGAAGAGCATCTGCTTATATACCCTTCACTAGCTGTGCTTGTAAAACATTAACCATCAGGCTGGCATTTGTGAATTGCCATTTGGCCTGAGGAAGATTACAAAACTTCAGCTGCCCTTGACAAAAATTAATTTGGTATTAGTTATTTATTCTGTGTTGTTATTGTGGGCCTTTTTGTCCCGAAGAGGTCGAACCTCCCAGCACCCAAAAAAGATAAAGTTTTGCGTAAATTTCCTTATCAAATGACAAACAAGGAGTTCAAGGCATCAGGGCTAATCCTGTGGCCTTTTTTTTTTGCTACTATTTGTTCAAAAGCAGAGCATGTTGGTATTGTATAGCAGCCGCTCACCAGAGACCATTCAGTCCACCTGAAATTAGAGAATTTTAATTTAAAATCACTGTATTGAGATGAGATGGCTAATCTAGACATGTGTGGCTGCTTTGAGCTCCTGAATTTGTTGGGTCCTGCTCTGGTTTTCCATGGGTGCTGCTGTTCACTGATACCCAGAAAACAGCCAAGCACATGGGCAAACATGTGCAAGAGCTGCTCATTTCAGAATTTTTGCAATTTCTCATTTGTACAGACATCTTCCCAAGAGTAATCTCTTAATTAAACATGGCTTTCATCTCTGAAAAATTTCCCATTGATTAGTCAGTAACTTAGGAGATCAGACGTAGGAAAACTGTGCAGTTTGCACAGGGCCCCAGGACATGGAATAAATCAAAATTACTTTTCAGGACACACAGTGAGATGCTTCAGAAATTCCCAAACAAGTACAAGGCTGGATCCTTGCTGAGTGCAAAGTGATGTAGCTTCCAGCGGGAGATGCTACAATTTATTTTAATTAATTTGTGTCCCCAGTGTGTGGATGTCAGCCCACACAGCTGGAGGTTGTGTGCTGCCTTGCAAGTGCTTGGTGAGCACCCACGTGGCAGAGCCCAGAGTGTGCTCTCCAAACTCTTCCTTAGTCTTTGAAGTTCCCTTTTTTTACTCTGTTTTTCTTCCTCAGATGGGCAGTTTTGCCATAACTCCATAATATTCCTAATGGGAATAGTAAGAACAATTCCATGATCGTTTTCTGGAAATTTGACTGAGTACATGCATAATACTTCCTTTTGCTTCTGAGTGTGAGCTGCTAAAGACATTTGAAATAAGGCAAATGATATGTCTAAGCTCAAAATATTTGCAGGCAGTTTTCATTCAGGAAAATGCCTAGGCAATGCACCTTGTGTTCTTCTCTGCAGCTGAGATGAGTTCACACAATAGTTTGATACAATGAAATTTCTACAGGCTGCTGCTGTTGCAAAAAAAAAAAAACAGTGCATTTTCCTGAGTCTGCTCCTGATATTTCTATAGGTAAAAGGCAGCATTCTGTTAGTGATTTAAATGAACAAGGCTCTGTTTTGGGAATTAAAAGGTTATTTGGATAACTCTTACATGGAGGATGGTGCAGAAAAGCCAGGTTGGCAGAAAAGCAATGATAGAAATGTCATAATATTAGACATGGAGATTGTTTTCAGGTGGTTGTAGCAAAAACCACATTTCTGGAGAAGATGGGAATTGATGAGCAATCTGGACCTTTCCGACATGTGCTGCTTTAGCCTAATAACACCTGGGCAAAGAGCTCGTTAATTCAGTCTGTAATTATTTTACTGACCGTATCCCTCGCTCAGAGAAGAGCCATCTCCTTTCACATTTCAGGAGAGCATTCAGTGGGACAGAAACACACGTTTAGGTATTTTGTGGGTAACTATCAGGCAAAACTGTGGTATTGCTGAATGATGTCTTAGAACAGCTCTTGAGATGCTCTCAGGCTGTACCAAAGAAGTCTCCAGAAAACTACAGCTAAGGGTTGGGAGGGCAAAGCTGAAATTCAGCACCATGATTGCAATGTTGCATCTTGGAAGCTCTCTGGAATTTTCCCTTGCATCATTGTGCAGTGTTAGCAAGAACACTCCTGGTCCCCTGGAGTTAATATGTAAGTTTGGAATACAGGGTCCATGTTTATTTCTAGATATCTTCTGTTGTCTGTCCTGTACTTGATGCCAATGGTTCATATAACTGCTGAGAGCTGAACTCCAATGCTCATGTTTGTTTAACAGTATTAAATAGTATGCTGAGTTCCTTGTTACTCTGTGCTTTCATACTGCATTGATTTCACTCCAACAGTTGTCCTGGCATTAGAAAAAGGAATTTATCAATGGCATTGTAGGATGATCCATTTTCACACTCATTTATGACTGAAGTTACATGTATATAACTAGTTTTATTCCAGGTGTGGGGAACCAAAGGACAATAATTCCAAGAGTAATTGACCTGGAAATAAAAAGGATGCATAGTTTTTAAATACTTCATCATACCAGCCTGTGCAAAGTGGAAGAGTAGAAGCAGTGGACCGAGAGGTACTAATATGGAATGGGGCTCTTGAGAAACAAATGTGATGTATCATGAGAAGAGCAGTCAGAGCCCTTTTGGGAAGTAAGTAGTTTTCAAAGTAATCTCTCAGAACCCAAAGGACATCAAGAACCCCTTTGCTTTTGTGGCCCTCAATTTTATTTACTGCTGTTTCTTCCTTTTTTCAAGACCTATAGTTCTGTTTGTGGGACGGGACCATGAGGCACACACCAAACCTAGAGACAAGACATTGCTGTGCCAGTAGCCACAGTGAGTAGCTATTTTTTAATGACTGTAATGATCAGTGTATTTCTAAATAAATGTCTGTAGCTCTGGATGCATGGACAGGTACCAGACATACGTTTTTTTCCTGCTCTGGTGCAGGATGTTTGCCATTCTTATCGCTGATGTCTGGCTCCAGAACGAGTCCAACCTGTCAGATGTATGGCTTTTGTTTGAACAGAGATGGACTCGTCCATACAAAGCAAACATAAAGACAGAAGGGGTTTGAGGCAGAGACCTGCTCAGGTGTAGCCAATAGCATTCCATGTCAGGTGTATGTCCTGAGCATATGGTGAGTTCTGATGCTCAGCTGTTCATCTTCTGGCACCAGCCACTCACCTGCAGAGTTAGTGAGCTTTTGATCATTCACAGAAGGATTTTGGAATCGACAAGAATGACTGTTCCTGCTGATCCTGTACACTATCCCTAGGCCGTTCAAGCATCCCTACCCCTTTGTCTCACAAGTCCACAGTGTAGTGATGTAGCTGTTTCCCTTATTAATGACCATTTGCCAACATCATTCTTTGGCAGCAGGAACAAGAACAGCTTTGCTTTGCCTATTAAGCATTCGATTGCCTGAATATGTACAAACACACAGCCTTCAGTGCTTTTTGAGGGTATCAGTTCTGAGGCTTCTCAGAACTTGTCTCTGCTTGACAGCTTTGCTTTGCCTATTAAGCATTCGATTGCCTGAATATATACAAACACACAGCCTTCAGTGATTTTTGAGGGTATCAATTCTGATTTTTGAGGGTATCAGTTCTTCTCAGAACTTGTCTCTGCTTTCCATGTCCCTGTGACTTCTTGCTCTGCCAGTTCAAGTAGGTAATCCCTCAGATAGCTGAGTATGGGCTTCATCTGTTATCCATTTCTAAGGTCCCTCAACAAAAATCAGTGCTATATCTTGGTAAGGGCATATCTAAATTTTGTATCTAAATAGAAAATAGATGTGGGAAAGAAGTACTTGAGGCGCAGCATTGCTCTATTCAGGAAGTCCTTCTCAGGAAGAGGTTTTTCTTCAGTATTTCTTACAATGCCTTTGATGTGGAACTGAAATCGTTGCGCTGCTGTGATTGATGTTCAGCCCATGATAGGACTATCAGTGGAGATCTATTTTCTTCCTCTTACATAACTCCCTGAGGTCTTTGGAATCCAGTGCATTCACTTGTGCCCTAGAAACTTTTTGGCACTCAGCTTCCAATTTCTGTTCTGCTCTGCTGTGTTACCTGATGGCCTTTGGCAGGAGAGAAGAGCCATTTAATGTGGTGTAGTCAAGAGCCAAAGCTGAAAGCTTCTGTTTGGCAAGAGATTGTTAACATTCCTTTCCTAAATTCGATGTGCTTTAGCAATAAAAGAAATAATGAAAACTTCGGAGGAACAGCAGGAAATGTTTGGAGCATCTTTTTGTTTTGCATTTCTTTAGGCCATTGAGCCGTAGCCTTCAATTTTTAAAAAAAAATATGTCTACTAACTTTTTTTGTAAGTGTATATGCTAAAATCAGGAGCAATAAAATCAACTAATGATTCTGGGAGCCACAGGTTTTGCTCTCAACTTGAAACACTTTAGGGGTTGAAAAAAATCCTGTATGTCTAGAGGGGCTGTGGGACTTGTGGAAAATTTCTGCCATTCTGCAGGTGCCCCCCACAATGTTACTGCATCACCTGGCAGTGCTGACACTCTTACTTGCCTTATTTTCCATTTAGTTTCATTGTAAACTTAGGGTTTTCCCATTCTGGTATAAAAACTGCCAAGCTATTAAATATTTTCTCCTTCATGCCCATCTCCACAGAAACAGACTCTGTGTTAGTGCTAAAATTGTTCTCTTGTGCTGGTTTTTCTGCTAGGACCTTGGGGTGTTTTTGTTGGTTTCTTTCTTGGGAAGATCCTAGTTCATCTCTTTCAGACAACTTGTAAATGTTCAAGCATTAAGGACATAAAGGGAGTGATTCTTTTCTCAGCCTTTCCTCTATTCCTGAGCAAACAATTCCTTAAGAAAAAGCCCTCACAACTTTGAAAAATGAAAATATAGTAGTTTTAAATGAAGTGCTGGAGCAAGAATAGCATTTTCCACCTCAAATATCCCCTGCTGTCTTTGGAATTTCTTTAGCTGAGAGTCAGGGCCTCAGGTGGCACCTCAGCAGGAGAAGAAAAGTTTGTAGAGCCATTTTTAGGTCCTCGTTAATGGAGCAGGCAGGACAAGACATTTTAAAATTTGGCACTGCTGTTTACTTGCTGACATAAAAGGATAGTCCACTTCTGCACATTATGCTGCAATTACAAATTCTGAGGTTCCATGAATGAAATGTGAAGCATCTTGTCCCTTTATGTGAAATCCAAAGGCAAGGTGAAATATTTCCATGTTCTGCCTTAGCCTGTGAAGCCAAGTTCAGTTAGTCATATCCCAGTACCAGTATTTTCCTGTTGTTAGAATCTATTGCTTTTCAAGCAGCATTCAACCAGACCACATTTATTAGGTGAGCTCTGGCTTGCAGTTCCAGTTCAGTACTTCCAGATTGCCAATGATATTACCAGGGTGTAATGATCTCTTAGAAGAGAACTGGATTTGCAGCAGCAGCAGCAACAAAACATTGTCTCTCTTCAGGTTGCTGTTTTCCTTCCCATGTTCTCCTTTACCTGGATTTGTTGCACTATGATATGTAATTCTGGAAACCTGGGATTCCCAGAGTTAAGGAAGTGACTAGAAATAATACAAAACTGAGGAAACGTTGCTTGGTTTATTTGTTGGTTTTTCTTTAGAGTAGTGCTTCTAAACTCTCATTTTCAAAATGATGAATGACTGGGGTTTGAAATTCGGTGTCTCTGACTTTGAGGGCCTTCAGGAACACCTGATTTTAGAAGAAAGGTTCCTCAGCACGTTCCCAGAATCAGAAAAATTTCTCAGAGACCAGAAACTGTGATTGAGCTTAGCAAAGGTCTGTATAGTTCATGAGGTTCTCTTAAATAAGTTATCAGAAGATTGGTCCATATATCAGAGGAACTAAGGAGATCTATCAAGCAGACCTGTGGCTGTGTAAAGCCAAATAGCTGTGATGTTTGAATTGGTTTTTTTAAATTTGAACACTAAACTGAGAATCCTTCTTAAGCCATGCAAAGAAATATTAACAAAATCTTTGCACATGAAGCTTTTGGTGTTGTCTTTTGGATCAATTAGGCAGAGGCTACACTCCCAAGGGCATTCCTCTGTGGTGCTCTCCAGCCCCATGCTGACAGTCCTTGACATTTGCTCTCTGCCCAAAGGCCTTTTTTGCTGATACCAACAGCGCTTCAATATTGCCAGCCAGGCATATCCACAGGTCAAAAAAATGACTCAGGAAATTCAGTTAGAACAATTAATGTAGTAGTGCCCTTCCCTGGTGTGGGATTCGCCCTCTCTGAACCTGAGAGAAGCAGAGAATGATCAAAACAATTCTTATCTCATTTGCTGCTCCAGTGCTGTGCCAAAGTAGAATGCAATATGCAGATGGTTCACCCACCATGGTGGCGTTTTGTTTCCTTGGCCTATCGGGGCCAGGCACGTGTCCTGACGGTCAGTCAGGAGACAGTCATGAGATTTTTGCACTTTAGATGTGGTGTAGTATAGTATAGAATAATATAGTATCATAGAGTAATTCATTAGCCTTCTGATGTCATGGAGTCAGATGCATCATTCTTCCCAGACAAGGGGTCACCTGATTTTACCATACTCTGGTACCTTCAGTTCAGTGTGACCTTGGGACTCTGACTTTCCTCCTTGACTCTGAGTGCTGGAAAATGGAGTGGGAGCTATTCCCAGCACAAAGAGGCTTAAGGCTTCCCTTAAAGTCAGTGCAGATCTAGGCAGATTCCTGACTCCCTGGACTGGAGATTGGAAGCTGGGCAAATTATGTGTTGAACCCAATTTCTCCCAGTTCCTTCTGGCAGAGAGGACAGCCTGGTGCTAAGTCAAGACTGAGGACACTGTTGCTGGTGAGCCCAGGAAACCTGAAAATGCTGGGAGTCTGATATGAACGCAAGTCTCGTGGTTTCTCAGGTCCTGCTGCACTGTTGGGCGCTGCAGCCTCTTGGCTGTCAGCGAGAGGAGCTCTGGGATGGATCCTTTGACATCCCAGAATACAAATGTTCTTGTATCACTTGATAGAAATCTCTCTCGTACAGAGCCTGCCCTCCCTGCAGGTTTGTCAGAGCCAATAGGGAAATATAACTGGATTTTATGGAAGTTTATCAGTACTCTCATGTTTCAGTGAAACATTTTGGATTCAGTTAATTTACACGCTGTATTGGTGCACTTGCCAGTGCTGGGTTATTGGTTGCATTTGATGATCATGAAGGGACCGGTTTGGTCAGGCACAATTTGCCCTTAGTGAAGCTGTCCTGCATCACTTCTCTGTCTTGCGTGTGCCTCAACACTGATTCCTTAAGATGTGCTCCAGGGCCTTCCCCAGCACAGAGGTAGGGCTCACCGTCTGTGGTTCCATGGCTCTTGCTTTCTACCCCTCTTACAAAGAGTTTCCCTTTTCCCAGTCACTGGGGACTTCACCTGACAGCTGTGACTGTTCCGAGGTGATGGAGAGTGGCTTGGAGACCACATGCATCATGCAGTTCCCCCAGGACCTTGGGATGTGTGCCATCAGGGACTCGTGGCTATAGAATGTTCCATGTCATTCCCACTATCCCACTGTCACAAAACAGAAACTCCACTGACATGGGCTTAGGTTATTTTGCCTGTCCATCCACAAGAAGAAAACTTCACACTCAAGCTGGTCATAAAATTCAGTCCAGAACAACATAACATCGGAGTTAAAAATTATTGTGTGGAGAAATTGAAATTGAGACTAGGCTTCCCAAGGAACTTGTGTGTATTATGTCAGTTAGTTAGTTAGCATTCAAACAAAAGCAAGATTATTTTATTTGGTTCTTTGTTATTAGGCAGGCAACCTATCTGCTCCCCCTTCTGAAAGGGAAATGAGGTTTTCCCTTCCTGCTTTTAGTGTATAAGTGCACTTTAGGCAGAGCCTCCTGTCTCTTGGGCACTGATATTGCTTAAGGAGCTTTTTGGCAACTCACAAAGGTTACCAGGCCCTCTGTGCAAGGTTTTGAAATATATTCAGCATTGACCTAATTCTGGTCACGTCAAAGTCAGTGCCAAAACTTGCCTGATTTCTCTGGAAACCGAGCTTAATCCAAGGGAGATTGTATCTTGGATCTTTCCACACAGATTTTCAATCCTCCCTACAATATTTTAAGCAAGTTATTTCACACCAGATCACAGAGATGTTTTTGGATTGGTTAGTGGATGAGTAGGACATGTACCTGCAAAAGCAAGTCTAGCTCAGGTAATATCCAGATTACTCTAAAAATGATGTTCAAGCCTAATCTCTTCCTAAACGAGGGCTCTGACGGGGAAAGCTACAGTGTGTCCTGAATAAAAGGTGTCAGCATTCCATAAGATCCAGCCCGATGAAGCATTCTCCAAGCTCTCAGGCAGGAGAAATCTGCCACCTACTGTTAAGAGAACTGTTTGCACAAAGAGGCCGTGGACCTCAAAACTGAGAACATTTTCATGTCCCTGTGGGAAAAGAAAGTGACAGTCGTAGAGAATTGCCACACTGATGTGTCCAAAAAAGAGATCAGCCCTCACTGGGGTTGGATTAATAATGGAGAGAACACTCGGCTTGTTGATTAGTAATGATGTGTGATTTATTTGCTGCTCTTACTGCATGTTATCTGTGCAATGCTTATGGAGGCAGTTTTCTTGAAGAATGTTTGCACTGTCCTTACAGGAGTCTTTTTAAATTAAAGAAACACATCAGAAATACAGAATGTGAGAAGTTCCCTAAGAAATGAGGTAATGCTGATAAAGCACTCCAGAAATTCTGGACTGCTTTTCTGGCTTGTGACAGTCACTATCTAACAAAGAGATGTGCAGGATTTGGAATTAGGATACTTAAATGTTGCATGTGAAGTGCTTTGCTGAATCCAAGCTTAAAATCAAGCAGCCTCACTGAAATCAAGCAGCATTTAAGAGCTTTGGTGTACATGGAGAGACTGTAGTGATGTCTGAAGGTAAGCCTGGTAATTTGTATTCAAACTGAGTTCTGAAAAGTTAACTATTAGCAATTAATATATTGTCTGTAATTGAAAATTACACACTTGAGAAAACTGAGCCGAGGCTGTGCATTAGAATTAATGACTGAAAATAAAAGATCCAGATGTACCTTTCAGGACACTCATAGGCTCACTCACTAGACAGTTATAAGTTTGGCATTTGAGGTATTTTCTCATTAAAAAAGTATAAATGAACTCAGAGGCATAGGGAAGAAAGTAAGAGGATGCCAAGTGACAAAAAGAAAATTCACCCCACCAGCACTTTTTCTCTTTATTGAAAAGATCACTAATTGAGGAACACAGAGCTATTTCAAGGCAGCTCCTACCTTTGTAACTAGCTAGCAATAGAGTCAGTGGCATTGTAAATGCCACACACAGAAATGCTTGCTTAGCCCGCTGGACATAAACTACACAGAACAAAACCACTTCATATTTACTGTCGAATAAAAAAAATTCAGGACATAGATATTTAAGAATCCAATGCTTTAGTGAAAGCTAATTTCCAAAGCCTTGGGAAGAGCTAACATCAGACTGGTTTTAGCTGCAGGTGCCGGCTTTTAGCGCCACCCAGAGTCGCACTGGAATAACAGCAACATTGAGCTCTCCTGTTTTTAAGAACCCACGGGCCCCTGAAGCGGAGCAGGACCCCACAATATGCAGCCGGTAAGTGAAACAGCACACAGCAACAAGTGAGGGCAGGCTCTGTTTGAAAACAGAGGCTCCAGGGGAATTTTAGGTCATCAAAAACTTGTGGACGGTTTTTCTAGTTCTAATTTGAGTTCTGTAAAAATGTTCTTCCTTCACTTCAAGTGCTTTTCTGAGATACCAAAGGCATTTCTTACACTGCCCTCACTGAATCCAAGGTCTTACCGAGTTTTACATGGAGATTCCCACTCCCTTCCTTATCCAGAGATAAAACTACCCTGGGAGGATAAATATTTTCAAGGCACACTCTATATGAGGAGAGAAAAAACAGCCTGAGCCTTGTTGTTCTGCATGCCAGTAGAAAGCTGCTTGCACTGAGATCTTCCAAGCTGCTCCAGGAGAAGCTGTTTCAAGGACTAATTTCAGAACTAATCAATTGTTGACTTTAAAAAGTGGTTACTATAGAAATTATCATTATGGATTGGCTGGACCCAGGCACAACACAGACTGTAAGAAATGTTTAACCTTCTAGCTGACTCCTGTGCAGCCCACAGCTGATGCTGCCTTAAATGTCAGCAATTAAAAAATAAAATTAAAAAAACCAGCAAAATATTAATTTGACAAGTAAACTTTAATACTCAAATATAGGTGATGCGGCTTTGGCTTGAGAGATCTCATTTAGAGTTTTGGATTACAGATCCCTTATACATGAAATACACCAAAAAAATTCACTTTATCTTATGATTTGTCTTGTCTTTGTCTTACATTACCTGTGACCACACTGAAGAGAATGAGCAAGAATCCAGAATCTTGTCCAGATGCCCTTGGCCTCTATGTGCCATGATGTTTTTCAGTTTTGTACTAAAAAAGGATAATAATTTTGAAAGTTTTTCAAGCAAATTAGGAGCCTGAAACACACCTTGGGAATAATTTATGCATGTTAACATGTAAGGTTGACAGAGTATTAATGCATTTTAGGATTTCAAGTGCTGAAGCCATTTCTTACCTAAGACTCCCCAAGTACTAAATATATTACAGAACCCCTGTTTTGTTTTTTAACAGAGCACTAGCAGATTTCTTCATTGAATCAGTTGTTGAAAGGTTTTGCTTTCTGGGCTTGTTTTTCCTTTCACAGCTCTCCCTGTGAGGAAGTGGTCAAAGCTGGCATGATGTTCTAAGAGCAACTGATAGAGCACGCACCATCAGTCCCTGAGAGGGAACACAAATGGTTCTCAGGGCACCTGAGTGGGATATGTCTGTGTGTCTCCAGTGACACTCATCATGGGTGAGGACAGCCAAGGGCAAATCACCTGCCTTACTGCACCAAACAGGCAGAAGCTGATCCCAAAGGGGCTTTCACACTGGAGGGGTTTGAGTGAGACCAGTAATGTAAATGCAGTTTGAGTGTGAACAGTAATGCAAATGCAGTTTGAGTGTGACCAGTAATGTGAATTTACCTTCTGCTGTAACTCTATGCACTTCTCTTGGGCTAGCACTGCTCTTTGTAAATTCCCCATCTGTCTGGATTGTTTTTATTTTCTTTACTCACAAGGCCACACCACCTGAGATGCTCACAGGAAACTCGCTGTAATGAAGAAATGCAGATGATTAATAAATGTAATTTAAAGCAAATTATATGGCTACATAAAATCTGTTCTAAATCATTGTTTTCCTTGTGCAATTTACTGGGATTAAAACTGAGTGGTTTAGACAAGGCTAAAGATGTGTCTCACGGAGCTGCACTTCTCTGAATGTTCAAACAGTTGTGTTCTTTTCCTTCTTTCTCCCTTTGCCTTGGACAGCAGGCATTGCATACTTGCTGGACAACTTCAGTTCTGTTACTTCTGTTTAAAATTAGTCCAGGTGGTTTAATTGGTTAATCTTACCTGCCATTTCTGAGGATCTTCCCTGCTAGGCACCAGGGAGGTCCAGTGAGCGAGTTCCTTTGGTATGTGTGTTGAAACAATACAAGCTGGGGTTCACAGTTCCCTGAATGATAGAAATAAAACCATTCCAGCACATATAGAAGCTGCAGCAATGGCAAAACTGTAAATATCAAAGACAACAAAAGCGTTCATCAGTGAGAATGGCAGGATTTGGGGTTTGGATTGAAGTTTATTTGGATGATCAGCTTGGTAGCTTTGTGGAAGTTGTACCAAAAATTCAAGAAGTTATGAACTCTTTTCAGTCCCTGTATTAATTGCAAACAAAACTCATGCTCCCTGCTTCCTGACCTTGACAATGACACTGCTTCCAGCAGCTGTAAATGAAACTGAAAGCAGATCCATGAGGATAATTACACCACAGCAGAGGTTTCAACACATTGTTTGTCCTATAGAACTTTTTAAGGAATCTGGCACACAGGAGGCAGTTCCTGAAAGCATTTCCTGAATCCAGATCCCAGGTTTTCCCACTACTCCTATGGAGCGCTCAGTGGAATGATCAATGGCCTGGAGGAAATGGAATAAATAGGAAAGCAGGAATCACAGATGAAAGAGATAACGAAGGATTGTCATTTTCCTCAACCTTTAGGAGGGTGGAGAGGCCCTGGCACAGGCTGCCCAGAGCAGCAGTGGCTGCCCCGTGCCTGGGAGTGTCCCAGGCTAGGTTGGAGAGGGCTTGGAGCAACCTGGGATAGTCAAGGGTGTCCTTGCTCATGGCAGGAAGCTGGAACTAGGTGATCTTTAACATCCCTTCCAACCCAAACCAGTTTGTGGTTCTGATTCCACGATTTCCTGCAGCTTTATGCTACCAACAAACCCAAGTGTCCAAAGTTAACCAACTTCACAGACTCACCAGGGAAGGAAATGTGTTTTTTAGGTGTTACTGCCCTACTTAGAGCCTGCACTGACTTTTCATGATATGAAATCCATTCTCTACGAATGGAAAATCAGGAAACACAGTTATGGGTCATACACCCTTGTGGAAACTGGGACACACAAAAAACAACCTAATAAAAAAATGTGGATTATTTACTCCTTCATTATGTCTTGGTGATTTCCACAGTATTTACAAGAATGTTTTCCTTTGGGTTTCTAAAATATGAAGTGCTGGAGAAATGTCACACCTTCCCAAGGCATTCAGACCATCCCAAGATTAGGAGCAGAGTTGTGTTAGCAGCTTTTGCCCATGACAGAATCAAATCTCATGAGCCCCACGGTTCCAAAACTGAGTTTCTCTAAAGAACTGAAGTGCTTTGCTTGCTGTTGCACTCACAGAATCTCATTTAGGATGGAAAACACCTCCAAGACCAGCCTGTGACCAATCTCCAGCTTGCCCAGAACACTGAGTGCCCTGTCCAGCTGTCTCTTGAACAACTCCAGGGATGGTAACTCCACCCCTTCCCTGGGCAATCCCAATGCTTGACAACCCTTTCTGCAAATAAATTCTTCCTCATTTCCCACCTGAACCTCCCCTGGCACAACCTGAGGCTTGTTTCTTGTTCTATTGCTTGTGAACTGGGAGCAGAGCCCGACCTCTACCTGGCTGCACCCTCCTGTCTGGGGGGAGTTCTAGAGTTCCCTGAGCCTCCTTTTCTCCAGGCTGAGCCCCCAGCTCCCCCAGCCACTCCTCACGACTTCCTCTCTAGACCCTTCCCCAGCTCCACTGCCCTTCTTTGGAAGGGCTCCAGCACAAAAGGCTCAAGCTGGGGTGGCAGGGAGAGGGGGATAACCGGGAAATGGAGGAGGACTTGCTCTGCAGCGCCGAATGAGGAGGCGCCACTCTTTGATCAGAGCAGAGGTCGCCCCGTAAAAGCAAGGGCACAAACAGTCTCCGGCAGGCTGCTCTGACCCTGGGCTGGGGGGCACCACACAGAGATAAAATACTGTGCCTGCCTTCACCAGCAACGCGCTGCAGCCTTTCCACGTCTAACAACCCGAATGGATACTTGGAATAAGGCACAACTGCAGCCAGTACCGAGGGCGGGTTTGTGATACAATGTGGCTGAGAGCGAGCGCAGCCCGAGCTGGCCATTCCCCACCCATCCTGGGAAGGGACAGAGAGAGGGCAGCGAGCAGCCCCAAGGGCAAACCCCAGCTGTGCAGCCACCCTTGCCGGGCCCAGGTGGGTGAGTGTGGTGCATTTGGATGACCTGTCTGGCTGCTCGTACAGCCAGAGCAGTCTCAGGTGTGCTTGGTTTAAAGGCACCTGCCTCTCGGACCAAAGAGGGAAGCGACGTCCTTGTCACACGGCAGCACAAATGTCAGGTTGTGGGGCTCAGATCAGCTATGTTCACGTACAGTTCTCTTTTCTGCCTCTTGTGATGACACCAAATAATACACAACGTAAATGCTAAGTAACATGTTTGTAGTTGTAACAAATAACAAAGGTTTAATCTCTGCTTGCACCCCAATAGAAACCAGTAAAAATCAATGCATTTGCATTAATTCTAATGCAAAAAAAAAATAATTATAAGAGGACAAAAGCATTATTGTCACTGATCTGCCATCACACATCTGGTGCTGGTGTGGCTGGAGATTTCTGCACAGTCACACCAGCAAGTTGGAGGCAGGGGGCTGGAGTATTCAGTTCATTCCTCCTGGGTCGCACCAAACTATCATCTGCAGAGATATTTGTAAAGGAATAAATAATAATATATAGATATATAATAATATACACTCCTTGTACCTGAAGATTAGAGGTTAATCTTCTCAATTGTAAGGTGTAGAGCCTGTGTCAGTTATTTCCAGCTGACTTGGAATAATGCAATTTAGCAGTGGGGCTCTGACAAGCAAGGCAGTCCTTTCATTAAGCACATACAGGGGCACCTATCAGGATGTTTTGGGGGGATTTCAGCAACACGAGGATTTGGGGGGAAGCTGTGCAGACTCCATGATGACTCCTCAATCCAGTTGAGGATTTATTTCAAAAGGAATGTGTGATTTCAGAGGAGCTGCACGCCTGACCGGCGCTCTCCAATATCAGCCAAACAAGAGAAAACACCAAAGCACTCAAATAACAACAATTTCATTTCATTTCTGTACAATATAACCACAACAGGCATTGTTGGTTGGAAACACCAAACCCAGAACAATGGTCAAAGCCCATTCCTTCAACGAGCAAGCCACAATTTAAATATTTAACATATTTAACTTACATTTCACTTTGGCCACTGCAGGGCTTGGTCTGCCCTAGTGGAGGCAAGGTATGACTATCCCAAATACACTTTGGGGATGAAGATCTGGGGCAGGGGGCCTGAGGGCTGAACCAGGGCACGACGACGTATTCGAAGGGTTTCACTAAAGAAACATGGTCGAATTGACAGGGGCATCTCAGTGTTTGTCATTTTCAGTGAAACTGTATAAAAATTGTTGTGAGGCAGGGATGTGGAGCTTACTCCTGAATGCGGAGCACCTGGTGGGAATGAATGGTGTGCAACACAGAACCCCAGAAACACTTGGTTTGGAAAAGACACCGACTTTGACAGATCACTGCTGCCGTGTCCTGTCGTTCCTTTGACATCGCTTTTAACTGGAATTCTGTGCTCTACGGTTTCACTGGCCACCTCTTTTAGCGACACTCCACCATTTATTTTCTGACCCTTTTAGCCACCCGCTCCCCCCACCCCCGCCAATTTCTGTCCTAAGAGGCGTTTGGAGGTTCCTTTTTAATGCACATCGTCCGCACCGTGTGAGAGACCATCCCTTTTAGGCGGAATTCTGAGTGTCGCGGGGTTTCAGCACGGGCCTTCCCTCACGGGATTTTCCCGCCCTGGCCGCGCTCCCCTCACGCTCTGGCGGCAGCGCCGCCCCCACAGACCGCGGGGCCCCGCCGGGCCCTGAGGGGGTAACTCGGCACCTCCGTGCCCACGGGCGGCCCACCGGGAAGGCTCCCGACGGAGGCCAGGCCGAGACACCCGCCGCCCTTACCGAGGCGCAGCGGGCTGCAGGCTGAGGGTGATGACGCAAGCGGCGGTTCCGGCGCCGGGGCGGTGACCCAGGCGGCGGCGCGGGCGGAAGGAAGGAAGGGAAGGAAGGAGGCGGGGGGTGCCGGGGTGTCTGGCGGCCGCCGCCGCCGCGGTTCCGTCGCCGGGAGCGGGGGGGGGGGCGGGAGCGGGCGGCCTGAGGGCAGAGCGCGAGCGCGCGCCGCGTGAGGGGGGAGCGCGAGAGCGGCGCGAGCGGCGGCCGCAGGAAGTATCGCGAGAGTTGGCGCGGCGGCGGCGGCGCTAGAGGTGACCGAGGCAGCGGCGGCCGCGGGCGCCTCCTCCTCTTTTTCCTCCTCCTCCTCCTCCTTTTCCTTCCTCTCCGGCCATGGAGAAGGCGGTCGGCGCGGCGGTAGCGGTGACGGCGGAGGAGGGAGGCGGCGAGGGCGGCGGCGGCGAGGCCGGCAGCGCCACAGCGGGGCCCGGTCCCCCGGAGGGGCCGAGCGGCCCCGGCGCGCCCCCGCCGCCGTGCGGGCCCGGGGCGGCCGGGCTGGTGCGGGTGTGCGACCTCCTGCTGAAGAAGAAGGCGGTGCCGGGCAAGGCGAAGCGCGGCGGGCGGGCGGCCCGGCCGGCCAGCAGCAGCGAGAGCGGCGGCGGCGGCAGCGAGAGCAGAAACAACGGCAGCGACGACGAGGAAGACGAGGAGGAGGAGGAGGAAGACGAGGAGGAGGAGGAGGAGGAGGAAGAGGAGGTCTCCGAGGTACGGCGCGGGGGAGGCCCCGGGGGGGTTCCCTGCTGATCCGGTTTCATAATTCCTGCTGGCTGCCGGCTCCCCCCGCCCTCGGCCCTGCGGCAGAGCCGGGAAGGGGCAGCACCTCGTGGCGGGGCTCGGCCGATCCCGGCCCCGGGGAGCGGCCCCCGGGCCCCCCAGCGAGCCGGCATGCGGGCCCAGAGCCCCCCGCTTTTCCCCAGGGCTCCGAGGCTCCCTGCGAGCCGCAGCCAGCGGCCGCCTCCGTCCCCGGCGTGGCTTCACCCCGAAGGGAAAGGCCCGGGGGCTGCTGCGGGTGCTCGGTGCCGCCGTGCCGTGTGCTGTGTGGCGGGGGAGAGGCAGAGCCGGGCGCTGGGAATGCTGCCGGCCGGCCCGGCCTGAGGCTCCGGAGGCAGAGCCGGGCGCTGGGAATGCTGCCGGCCGGCCCGGCCTGAGGCTCCGGAGGCAGGCCGGAGCGCTGGCTGCGCGGCTGGCGAGGTGCTGGCGCGCCCAGTGGTGGGAATAGGCCCGGTGGTGTTGGGGAGAGCGTGCAGGTAAAGCAGGTGAAGGTGCAGCTGAAGCAGGTGAAGGTGCAGCCAGGCGAGGCTGTTGAGCGGCGTTTTCTCCGAAGCTGGAAGCCGCCCTGGTCCCATGCAATGCAGAAACAAGCCCGGGGAAGCATTAGTAACTCGGTTTTGTCTGTGCTAGGATTTTCAGGTTTGTATCGTTGGAAAAGGCCGGTGAGGCTGGGAGCCCCTCATTTGCATGTGTAGTCACACAGGGTTGCTTTGTTGAATGGTTTTAATGCTGTAACCTCCCCAGCTGAGCATTCATTTCTGCTTTGGTTGTTTTTTTGAGTAGTGTCCGCGGAAAAGTCCGCTTTGAAGTTCTTTAGCTTTTCTTTGAACTTGGTTTCTGAGCAGTTTGGCTTTCAAGAGATATATCTACACTTCTGTTAGAAATTGGGCAGGAAGGAAGGGTCTGATAGCTTCGAGGAAGGGCTGGGCTAGGATGCTGATAGCTTTTTCCAAGGTTAAGCTGCACTCTGCCTTTTATTCCTGCTGAAGTTGATACAAGAAGCAGGGTGGGAAGGGCAGAGACAGCTGAGGAGTTCAGGTGGTGGGTGAGGTGAGCCTCTGCCTGCTTGCTGTGCCTTCAGAGCACTTATTTCACATTCTTTACAGAGAGGAAGAAATGCCAGTGGCCATTAAATATCCTGAGGCAGCAGAATAGTTCTTTTTTTTTTCTTTGACAGAGTGACATGTGCCATAGATACTGATATACTGATAGAGGCAATTTGTGAAGGCAGTTTGGGCATCTGGAAGCTTCCCTGATGGTCTCATCTTATCCTAAGTGAGGGCTTTCCCAGGCTGGGTGGTCTGGGATTAAATATTAAGCAGGGCTAAGTAAGCAAGTGAATAATACTGAGCTGATGAAATTCAGGATTCACAACAAAACACATGCCACGTGCTTCATTTATAATTGTTCTTGAGCATGCAGGTTGCTTGCAGAAATCTGTTCTAGTCTTTCTCCTGGTGACTTCAGGATAAAATGATGCAGCTTGTAGAACATGTCACAGTTTTTAGGAATGTGAACATGAGGATGGCCTGATTAATGGAGCAGAGCATCCAACTTGAACATCGTTCCCAGCAGCTCCTGGGGAGGAAAAGTGTTTTGAATGTTCTCAGAGAAAAGGGAGTTTCCTTGTCTGAGGAACCTGATGGTTAGTTTTGGCTTTTAGAGGCTTAAAAAAAAAAAAAACACTGTAGGAACCAAGGGCTTTGTAGTTGTTTGGGGGTTAATTTTTTTTTTTTTTATTTCACATTTTCTTGAGTTGTGCCCAACTTTTCATTTTGATTGTGGTCTTCTGACCACAGGCAGCGTGGAAGGCACATAAAGTGTGGAAAAACACAAAAGTGCAAGTTGCTGGCTTTGCTGTGAGTGGAAAGTGCTGTGGGAATGCTGCAGAAGCTGCTGTTCCCTCCCAACCGTTCCCTTCATTATCTCTGTAAACTTAAGATAGTTTGTCTTAGGCTATTTTTTGCCCTTCCCATGCTTAATACATTAAGACTTCTCTAATCTCTGAAGCCAAGTGCTTTTAGATTTGACTGCTAATGAGACTGCTTCTAAAAATCAGGGGTACTGTAGCAACAAGTCCAAGGAGTTCTGAAGGGAAACCTGGTGCATCCTGAGTCACAGAAACCCCAGGAGCACAGAGACATTGTTCAGCTTAGTTGTTGGTGAGCTGATGGAGTGGAATCAGGAGTTGGGATCAGCTGTTTGCATGGCCAGGTCTGAGCTCCATCAGATCTCAGCGTGGAAATGGAAACACAGGCACTGTGGAGAGCTTTGGGAGAAGTTTAGTGGGAATTTCATACCAACAGCCACTGAGCTCCTGTGACACTGTTCATGGCAACCTCCAAGGCTGATCTTTCAAACTGCAGCAAATTACTGCAAAACCCCAAGACTTTAGGTAGTGGGCTCCAGTGTTGTCTGTAAAAGGTAAATTGCCTTTTCCCTAAAAAACAGTGGTTAAAAAATGGCAACTTTTCTCCATCTACAGGAAGAGGAATCTTGAGGAATGAGAAGAATGACAGTAGGAGTCAGATAGCAGGGGAGCTCAGCTTCCAGGTTCCTTCCACATGTTCTTGTCCGTGGAAATTGTCTTCAGCACTTCCATTTGCAGTGAAAGGTGTAAAAAATGAGCAGGTCCTCTAAGCAAGCTGCTGCTTAGAAAAGTGCAGAGTGCATTAGGGCTTCTCTCATTTAACACTGAAGGGTTTAGTTGTGTAATAAAAATTGTTCACAAGCTTATTTCAGGTCTTTGAACTTGGAAGATGTTTGCTGCTGGCAGTGAAATTTAAAATTGCCATTTATATCCATCTTAGGAATTTGTAGGTTATATCTTGTCCATGAATCTTGTGAGGCTCCAAGGTGTAGATCCACCTTGGATTTGTGTGTTTATTACCTTCTCTGTTGCTGGATTCTTAGGTGCTGTGCAAATTACCCTTCCAGAATATAATCCTCAGTTAGCTGTGCCTGCAAGCACTGCCCTTTCAAAAGATGCTTTTTGAGATGTTTTGGCTGTTTTTTAAGCCTTCGTGGTTCACTTGGGCCTCCTGGAAGTAAAAGCTCATTTTTGTTTTTTCAGCTGCAATTGAAACAGTAATTGAACTGAGCTACTAAGATGAAGTAAGTGGAACAGCACAACACCACCAGTCCTCTAAAATTTCTTCATGCAGAAGAAGCTACTCTGAATTCCTTGGATTCAGATTTAAGGCCAAGTTCATCTGAAAACTTGGGCGTCCTGGTGTGGTTTCAAGAGCATCACAGGCACATGGTTGTAATATTTAAATTGGAAAAGGCTTGAAGAGCTTAAGTGTTCAAATGAGCTGATTGGAAGCACAGAATTTATTTTAGCAATCTGTTTCCTTTTTTTAACCCTAGCAGTCCTCATCAGAATCCTGGAATAAGGCCTTTGGGCTCTGCAGGGCCACCATGCCTGCCTTGACCACTGTGTGATGTGTTGCCTTCTCTGCCATTGCTTTCATGGCCTTGGGTCCTCACAGATGTGACAGAGCATGCAGCTGACCCTGACATCCTGAGGTGCACTTCAGTCTCACATTCTGCAGCACTGTTTATCTTGTAATTATTTTTATTTTTTTTTCCTGTCTGTTTCAGCTGTGTTTTGCCTGTACCACTTAGTTTCTTCCCCTCAAAAGACAGAAATACTGTAGGATGGTTCTCCAAAATCCCTGAAATCTCAGGGTTTATGTTGCTAGGGGAATCCTACAACCAGGTTTCACAGTAGTGAAACCTGCTGTGGTTGACCCCGGGAAGCATTAGCCAAAAGTGTTTAACATCCCTTCCTTCCTGTTCTGGACTGGCTTCCAGCAAAATCAGGTTGGTTAGACCTAATGCTTTTTATTTTTTTTAATTGTTAAATATTACTATATTTCTGTGTGCTTTATATAATTCAAGTAATCAGTGAATATCTGGGTTGAAAAAGAAACCCCCCAGCAGAAAGTGACCACTGCAGAAGGTGGAGTTCAATATTGGTGGCACCATGTGAATTTGTTTACTTCCTTAGATATTTCTTCAGGAAATGTCCTTATAAACATAATTCCCATGTGCAGGCTGGAGCCAAACACCTCACATTTCAAGCCAGTAATTCAGTTCTGTAAAGAGAATGGTTTCTCTGGAAGGGGTTTAGCTGAGAGAATTTCCTCATCTGTCTAGGTTGAAGGCAAATGGGATTATGTGTGTTTGTTTTTTTCCCCTCTATCTGTGTTTTAAAAGCAAAACAGTTGGTGCTTATGTGGGATATAGCTGATTTGCAATTGGGTTTGGGAACTGAAAATCAATGCTGCAGATCCAGGATAAGTAAGGAGCCTTTGTTTTGGATGTTAAGGGGACAAGCCCTTCTACCCTGGTGTTAAATAATAATTGCCTAAATTTGCTGTTGGTGTCTTTGGGCCATCTGAGCAGAATCCATGGCTGCCTGGGGAGACACTGGGTGTTTTTTCCTGAAATGCTGTGCTTCTGGTTTCTTGATGGTGTGGCTCTGTAGGTGACTCAGCTGAGGTGACATCCTGAAGATGTGCTGTGTCTGTAGAGCTTCTGCACCTGTGTGGGACTTCTTTTGTCACGTCCATAACTTTGGATGTGTTGAGTGAGAAAACTGCTGGTGAGGAAGGACTAGTGCTGGCAAATGGTTTGGGTAAGGTCATGCAGCTCACCTGTGTACTGAGGGGAAAAGTCTTCCCTAACGTGAAGTTAGCAGTGAATGTCAGTGTGTCCTGGTGCCAGTGTGGGAATTCTGGTGACCTCCATCCAGTCATTGTGCAGGGTCCACAGGAATTCTGGAGAAAAAAAATCCATTGTTGGCCAATGAAGGGCAGCATTTCCTCTCTGTTTGCACTGAGCAGTGCTTTGTGTTAGTGGTACTGGGAGAGGTTATCTCAGTATTCCAGATGTTTTTCAGCTGGGTTGTCCCCCTTAGGCTGTCCTGAGCTCATGACTGTGCAGAGAGCTGAAGCCACATGGAGGTATTACTTAACTGTTGTGTCACCTTGTTTTCACATGAGGTAACAGTCGAACACCAGGCTGAAAATCAGCCACAAAGCCAAGCATGTCTTTAATACATCCTTGTTTGTGCTTGCAGTGTTTTCTTTTAGGCTGCATGTTGTCATTAGGATGATTCTGTTGGCGTTACTCAAAGCAGTTTTTGACAAATTCAGATTACTGGTGTTTGATGTACAGGAGTCATTCCTCTTCTCTATTTTACCTGCATCCTCAAATTCCTGGAGCATAATGGTATATGCTAGGAAAGGAGCTGAAGCAAACCTTGATTTTATGTTTTTCCCTGCCCCACCCCATTATCTTATGTGGTATTAATCATCAAGAGTGGATAATGTGTCCAAATAAGCAGCTGCTCAGAGCTAGAAAACAGGGCTAGAAAGATGTTGGAACATTAAGAAATATGATGAAATATTTCTATTTAGAAGATCAGTTTGAGGTTTTGGCTTCCATTCTCCTCAAGTTCAGCCTGAGACAATCAAAAAGTGTCTAGATTCTTTATTTTTTAGGTTAAAACTGAAGACATTTTGCACTCAGTAATCCAAATTGAAACTGCTGCTGAGGGAACTGCCTCATATTTGGTCCAGGGTTTGCTTTGCCTTGTGCTGATGTACAAGGAGTGGTTCTTTGAGTCTGTACATCTGTCCAGCCGTGCAGGAGCAGTTTTGGGGACTGCAGTCCCAGCAGAAGGGGAGTATCTGACCCCCCCCTCTCGGGCAGGGAATGATTCAGAGATAAGAGGAGGAAGGTCGCTCTTATCCTCCCAGCTGTACCTCCCAGTCCTTCCCACACACAAGAAAAAAACTCCACACTTGAAGGAGAAGCTGGAGCTCCCTCGTGCATCTGTGTCTGGCAGGTGACTCACGTGTTTTCCTGTCCTGGAGCTTTCCCATTTCCACACTTCAGGTATTCTTGCCTTCTGTTCAGTCTTGTCCTGAAATGCTTTGCCAGTGGAATTTTCCTCTTGGTGCTGCTCTGCAGGTGCGAATTGTTCTCCTCCACGGAATGGGGAACAATGCTTTAATGAAGCTGAAATGTTGGAGTCATGATGTGACTTAGTTCTTTTCCTCAAGTGCTCGGTGCAGTTCAGCCCCTGCATCAGCGTGGGTACTCATCCCACTGGAGCTGGGGGAGTTGGGCTTGGAGGAAGGGAAAAAAAAAGGCATTCAGTGCTCCTCCCAGCCACTGGGGAAATGATGTTGAAAAAAAAACCTCAGGAAGAGAAAAAAACACATTTCCAGTTGATCAGTTCCTGGATCCAGTTTGTTGGGCACGGGACCTTGTGCTGACACAGCAAAGAGCAGGAGGAGGGTGAGCACTGCCTCTTTTGGTGGGATAATTCATTTAAATCCCTGGCATGGAAAGCATTTGCCTTGTTTCTGAGGGCTCCAGTTGGTAAGAATGGTACAGGTCAGTGAGAATTTTTGTCTTCAAGGGCAGACCAGTCCTCTTGACACTTCCTCTGGATCTTCTGTTTGGAAGTGACTGGAACAGATAAATCACAGAGAATTTTTTTTTTTTTTTTTAATGTAGCTTAAAAACTCAGAGCCTCTTCAGATAAAATCAGCACTGGCTTTTGTCTCTGGTATTTGTTCAAGTTCTTGAAAGCGGCGTGTGAAGGATAGGGAGAAAGAGAGGAATTAAGCAGGATTTTATTAAAATTCTGCAGCCTTTTGGTTTATCAGCATCACTTTTGTGTCACTTAGTGCAGTGCAGCAAAGGAGTCACTTTGGAGACTGACTAAAAAAGTCACAATTGTCATCATAATCACAACACAGAAAACCAAGCTGGCTTAAAGAAAAAAGCACTTTGAATGTTACAGTCTGCTCCAGGGATGAGCATATGCCTTCCGTCCATCTCTGTCACTAGCAGAAGTGAAAGCTGGCATAACAGCATGCTGGTATTTTTGTGGAGAATCAGCTTGATCAAAGAACTCCTCAGGGATAAATATAGTGGCCAACTTGCCGTGCTGAACTCCAGAAAAGGGCTTTTCTGGAGCTGGCATGAGAGGGGAAGTGTCTACAGTTGTGTCTGAAATCACCCTCTAAGTGCACTTGTGTCTAAGTTGAGAAGAATTCCTGGTGTCTTTAGGCTGGGGTGGGTTTTAGAAACGTGCTGGTTCCTGCAGCACAGCTGGGTTCTGCAGGAGTGCTTGGGTTAGAGAACGGCCCAGTGTGACGGGCTGAGCTCAGGAGCTTCCCTCTGCCCAGAGCAGGGAATGTCTCTGTGTGCCCTCTGGAGCTGGGCACTGCTGGCACAGCTGGGCCTTGCCTGTTATCAGAGTTGATATGGATGCTGGTTCCCCTGTGCTTTGGAGCTGTTGTGGCCCTGTGGTGTTCAGTTACATCAGAGTATGGCCAAAACCTCAGTTAGACCTAGAAGAACCTTACAATAACAGTAATTTACTGGTTTTGAGGAAGTGGGTGAAGTAGTGACACTCAATAAGCACTTGCTTGAGCAAATTAGATTTGAAGTAAGGTTACCAGTAGAATTCAAAGAACTTTACTTTCTTAGAAAAAATTGCCAAGTGTTCTCAAGAAAGGCAGATGTCCTGCATGGTGGCTTTCATTGTAATCCAGAGCTGGCTGTTACAGAGTACACAGCCTTTCCAAAAACCATTGGAATAATTGTTAATAGAAATAAGTCAAGCAATTGTTTATATAACAAAACTACTGTCCATCCAGCCCAGAAGATGCTTAGATTTTTAAAAAAACTTTTTGTCAACTTCCCCAGCATTTATTAAACTTGTTCATAGTAGAATAATTCTGTCAGGCTCTGTGTGTACGATGTAAATTAAATGTGGTGGAGGGGAAGCAAGTTCTTCTGTGGGAGGGGTGTGTTGTGTTGACAGGGGACCTCAGGTTGCCTGCTGGGACAGTGAGGGGTTTGAGGAGGGTTTAAGTTTGTTTTCATTTGGACTGCTGGACTCTGATTTTAGCCCAAGATTTTAAGGTTGGTCTCGGGCTTAAGTCAGGCTCTTGTTGTGAGCACATCTTGAATTGAGGGCAGGTGTTTGCGAGTTCAGTCTTGTATCTTCTGGTAATGTGAGATAAACTGAGCCTGTGATTTTCTTTCTGGAGGCCCAGCCAAGAGGAGATGGGGAGCAGGAGGTCCTGAGCTCCAGTGTTCAGCTAGAAGTGTTTCTGTCTGGGAGCTGCTCCAGCTACACTGGCAGTAAATGCTGGGAGTTGTGCTGTGTGGTGCCCAGTCAGTCCTGAGCTTCCAGGTAACCTCAGATGAAAAAGGAAACAAGCAACCACATTAAACAAAAACAGAGATCACATTAGTATCTCATTTCTTTATTCAGTTTGTTTTTTTCCTTCTTCAGCCTTATCCAGCTTGTTCTGTTTAATTCCAGGCTTGATATTGCTGTCAGTGAATGGAGTAAGTTTTCCAGCCATCTCAGCCTGTGAATTTGAAGATGCCAGCTGAGTAACTCTGATTATTGAGAGTTTTGTAAAAGAAAGAAGCATCAACTACATTGTTATGGTTCCTGCTTTTGGAATAGGTTTCAAAATCTGGTATTAACCCAGTCCAAATTCCTGATGAACAGCCTGAATGTAGAGCTGTTGAAACAGCCATCCAGATCACAGCCAGGAAAAGGAAGACAGGGACCTCCCAGTCCAGCAGGTCCTGGACTAGAATTTGATGTGAGAATACTTGATTTAATATTCACTCAATTAGAATTTATATGTGAAAGTAAATGCTAGATAAGGCCACTTAAAAAGGAGTAGGAGACTTTGTCCAAAATAGTGGCTTTTCCTGGTTTAAGGTTTCTTTATTCTTGGCAGGGAACATGTCTGCACTTAAAAACTTTTTAAGAACTTGCACTCAAATTTTCATGTTCTAATGTGGAGATGGCTTGGATTAGTACCTGCTTTAGGATTTGAGAGGTGTTAATATGAGCGTTGTTGGACTGTACATGCTCCTTCGTTACACACAGCTTTTCTGTCACCAGTATTTCACATGTGGAATGAGAAAGGAATTGAAGTTCATTTGTTGGAAGAAGGATCTGGCATGTCCCATGTTGTGTTTTCTGAAGATGTCCCTCATTTCACTTGTGTTTTTCCCAAAACCAGGGTTCTTCAGTGTGTTCCTAGTCCTTGGCCTGAGGACTTGGAGCATTGTATTACCCAGTGAAAACTTACTGGCTTTACTCTATGGATAACTTAAAGGAAGATCTCTAATAGGAAGTTCTCCTTAGACAAGAGTGTCCACCTGTAATCTTACATTTCTGCCAAAAAACCGTTTCAAAACGCTCGTGTGATTTTGTCTCCCTTTTTCAGCTCTTGTCAGCTGCATTTGGATTTGCACTGGGAAGTTCCTCCATAGCAAAATCACAGGAGCTGTCATCTCATGGCTGTTTTTTAGTGATGTTGTACTTCAGTTCATCTTCAGGGCAGTGCTGTGGATGAGTAAAGATACTTTATTTGTTCCTTTTTCCATGCTCAGGTTGGCCCTAGGGAGTTGAAATCCAGAAGAATGGGGCTGATGAAAGCACTGACCAGGGTGGAAGGCTCCTGGCTGGTGAGCAGGGTTTGTCTCTCTCTGTGCCAGCATGCTGCTTGCTTGCTGGGCTGTAAAACTCTGCCCAGGTGTCAGATGCATTTAGGCAGAGATAAAAAAGGATTTAATTCAGAAATGTTTTTATACTGTGCCTCTGGCTCAAGATGGATGGTGTGACAATAAGGGGCTGCTGATAAAATGAGGATGATGAGCTCACAACTCTTGACCAGAGTGTTGCAGTCTGCCTCCAAACAGAGCTTGCTTTTGACATTCCTTGTCTTCAGGTTCCTGGGAAAAGTGCTATAAATGGAGTGCCTTTTGGCTGAGCTTGTATGATCTGGTGGTGAAGCTTTGTCTTTCTGTTAACTTCCTGGCAGGATGGTGCTAACTCTTAATTCAGTTGTGGAATTAATCACCTTTTTCTATTGACCCTCGAATGAGAAATTGTCTATGAAATGGTAATGCAGCTGGAATGCTGAAATTCCTAATTGCCCAGCTATTGTGGGAGGAGGTCTCCACCTATTTGAGAAGGCTTCTCTGGGCATGGAGTCCTCATGTCCCCTGCTCCCACCACAGTTCATGCAAGCTGCCAAGTCAGCTTCCCCAGGGCACTGCCTGCTCAGGGAGGGCAGACTGGAGGAGGGCTTTATGTAGGGAATTGTGGAAGTTACTCCATCAGACAGGTCATAACTATGCAAGTCTCTCAACAGTCAGTCTTCAAACCTTTTCAGTGTTCTGCAGTCTTTTAAATGGGCACAAAAAACCTCGGGGTGTGCTCTTTGTGCTGCTTTCAAAGGCAGTTAGGTCACCTTTTCCAGATTCTGGTTTGCTGGAGCTGTGGAAAACGTTCCTCTCATGGATAGCATAGAATTCCATCCTTTCCAGCTTCGTCCCTTGACCAAAAGGAGTAACACTAAGTGAACAGAAAACACTGAGTGTGTCAGAAGGGTCTGGAATGCCTTGCTGCTGCCCTAGGCCAAGGGAAGAATAGGCTGGAGAGAAATGAAAGGTCTGTCTTGGCAGAAAACTTAGTTTTTGAGTGGGAAACCATCTTGGATGGTCAGAAAAAGTTGTTACATGGTTGTTAGAGAAGAAAAATATGTGGCTTATTTATCAAAGTTTCCTTGTCTGTGGGAGATAACAGAGCTGAATCGAGGGGGGTGTGATAATGACAATGGGCAGCAAGGATCATCTTGTGACTATAAAACTCATGTGAAAGCTCCACTGCAGCTTTTGGCAGCCAAGTCTGAAATGCTCAGAGAGAGACATTGAACTATAAGGCTGAGGGAATAAAAAAATCAGAATAAAAGCATGTCTTCAGTATTTATCAGGTTGAAGCCCATCATCCTTGCACATCCCCACCCTAATAATGAAAATGAAAGGAGGAAAGTAGGTTTCTTTTATTTGGAATTCACTAGAGCACCTGCCTGAAGGATGCTGGAAATTTAGTCAGGCTGACAACTGCAGAGCTGTGATTGCTGCAATAAGTGAAGTAAAATAAACCAATATACAATGTGAAAATAGGAAAAACAGATGGGGTCATGACTTCAGGCGGTGCCTGAGGTTTGGGTTTGGGCTGATTTGTTTTTATGTAACCACTGAGGATCTAGAGCTGGAGGAATCTGTCTGGAGGGAGAACCTGAAACAGTAGGTTTAAAAGTAATTTTATTTTATATTGGCATAGAACTAAGGGGCTTTAAAAATTGCACCAGGTGGTGACTGATGCAAACTGCCCCAAAGCAGAGCTGATGCTTTTGGGGTATAACAAGGTTTTTGTGTTTAGAAAAGAAGTAGCAGAGAAGAACATTTTTCATGTCTTGGTGGTTCTACTGATATGATGGAGAGCTGCAAGTTGTAGGCTGTAGTTCCTAATGAAGGTTGGTAAATCCTAGTGCATTTATGTGGAGCAGTGAGTACCCTTAGGGGTATCTCTTTGGGGAAACATTCAGTTCTGGCTTGGCTCTAAAGGGGTTTGAAAAATTGTTTTCATTCAAAGAGCAGAAATGAAGGACTGGGTTTGGTCCAGCAAAATGAATGGAGGTGGGATTATCATCACTCTAAAAATGGGAGAATTGGGCCCAACACAAGGTTGAAGCAGCCTTGGAAAAATCTGTGTGGATATTCCTTGCACTGAGTATTTTTCTTGTATACCAACAACTGCTCCTGTATCTTGTCATGGTTTTTTGTTTCATGTTAAAAGAGCAAACTTGGTCATTTGAAGAGCAAACTTTGTCATTCCATTAAAGATGATATTTTTCCCTTAGTGAATTGAGCCTTCTGATTTCAAGGGTATTTCTGATTAATGTGAAATGCCCACCTTGTGTGTGTAAGCACATCTTAGTTGGATTTTTCATTGTGATAGGTACCCCAGTTTCCAAGGTATTCCGTGTGACAGTGGTGGGGGTTTTGCCTCCTGGCACTCGAGCAGATAATCAGAATATTACAAAATGTGGGCTGAAATCCCGCTCTGGTTTTTGGTCTTAATTGTCTCAGGAACTTCAGGATTTTGTCTGAGTGGGTACCTACTTCTGGAAAGGCAGATACTTGGGAATGCCTGCTGAAGGGTATAACTGATAATCGGTTCTGTATTGAGGGCCTGTCTTCAACTCTCCCTTTTTTTCTTCTCAGAATAATTTGGTTTTTTAAGTAATTAATGCACCTCGTGATTTTGCTGAATGAGGTGTTAGTAGCTGCATGGGACAGGGTTTAAACAGCCCGACCTTGCCACCGTGCTCTGAAAGCACACACAAAAATTGTGTTTATATGCTTTGGGACAGTTGGTGACCAGCACTGCTCGATGGGCTGTAACCAGCTAACAATGTGCTTTTGTGATATAAGAGTGGGAATTGTCTGATCAACTGTTCAGCGCTCACATTTCCGGGTGCCAGAATCTCCCTCGGATCAATGGTTGGAATGCTTGTGCTTCGGGGTGACGTGGTGCCAGTGCACAATTGGTGGTGGCACCGGAAGGTTGGGGTGGAAGATCTCCCTAAAAAGAGCCTGCAGCTCTGCCCTGCACCAGCAGCTGGGTTCTTGTGGAGGCTTTTCTTCTCCCCTGGGTCATTCCCACAGAGTTAGCTCCCAGTGCTGGGTGGGGAGCACAGTGAGGAGCAAACCAGCCTTGATTTGTTCCCATCCCTCGCTTGGCTTTCCTCAGGGCGCTCTCGGGATTCCCCCTGGCTGAGCACGCTTCGTGGGGCTGGAAATTGGGCTTTGGTCCCCGTTTTTAAATCTCAAGCTGAACCTGAGATGTTTTCTGTGCCACCTTCTGTGGGGGAACAGAAGGGTTTTGTGTGTTTTAGGCTCACAGAGCGTAAGGGACGTGATGGATGGACATTGGAATGCTTGTGCTTCGGGGTGACGTGGTGCCAGTGCACAATTGGTGGTGGCACCGGAAGGTTGGGGTGGAAGATCTCCCTAAAAAGAGCCTGCAGCTCTGCCCTGCACCAGCAGCTGGGTTCTTGTGGAGGCTTTTCTTCTCCCCTGGGTCATTCCCACAGAGTTAGCTCCCAGTGCTGGGTGGGGAGCACAGTGAGGAGCAAACCAGCCTTGATTTGTTCCCATCCCTCGCTTGGCTTTCCTCAGGGCGCTCTCGGGATTCCCCCTGGCTGAGCACGCTTCGTGGGGCTGGAAATTGGGCTTTGGTCCCCGTTTTTAAATCTCAAGCTGAACCTGAGATGTTTTCTGTGCCACCTTATGTGGGTTTTGTGTGTTTCAGGCTCACAGAGTGTAAGGACGTGATGGATGGACACGGCTCAGGCAGCTGCGGGGTTTTAGGGCTCCTCTTGATCAGGAGGACAGGCTGATTTTTAGTAGTGGATGGTGACAAATGAGGGCACTGAGTGGATCATGCCCTTCAGCTAAGGCTAAATAAAGACTTAGCTTTCAAGGAGGAGCTGAGATGTTTTGAAGAGATAATGTGTTTTATCTTTTCTAATCAACCGCTGCAAGTAATTGCTGGAGCTGGACTTGAAAGTGAGGATGAAATGCGTTTGCATTTACCTGTGCAGAATGAAAGATCTGTTTCCTGACCTGTGTGTGAAACCCAAAATCACACAGTAGAAATACCAAAGAAGTTAATCACAAGGGTCTAAATGTTTTTTTCGGTTTTTCCCTCAAAGTTTTTTGGTTTTTTTCCCCTTTATTTTTCAGGAACAGAACAGAAGCATGTCTTAAAGCCTTTACTTTACACCACTGTGAGACCTTCAGGAAAACATCAAGAGCAGGGATGGGCTTTTTAGAATTTGGTGTTCTATACTGTAAATATTTTCAAGTATGAAAGAAAGTCTGAGATCTCATTTCACAAACAAGTGCTTCTTTCTGAGCCAGCACCCGAAAGCTGCAGATTCAGGTGGGCCAGGGGAGAGGAGGAAGGATTGGCTATTGAGGTTTTGAGCGTGACATGTGGAAAGTTTTATTTGCTGCCCTCAAACAAATGTTGAGGGTGACTTGCTTTCGGTGCCAGGAAGGTTTTTCACGTGGCTCACAGGTAGAAGCCGAGCCCTTGTGTCTCTCACGGGGTAAGGGAAGCTCTGGATTGTTCTCTGGGTTAGGTTTGTAAAGGGAGTGATGCTGCTGCAGGCAGGGCTCTGCAGTTTTCCAGGCAGAAAGGGGAATGGTTCAGCTCTGAAGGTGATTGTGTTCCTCGTTCTACAGAAAAATCTTGATTTGTGGGTCTGGGGGAGCCCGTGCTGTGCAGTTTGCCCTGTGTCATGCTGCCTTTGCATTTGAACATGTTGTCAGTGGTGTCATGTGTGAAGTATCTCTAGCTCAGTGCTAAGTTGTGTGCTTTGAGCTTCTATTTTTTTTTCTTCTTTTTTTTTTTTTTTTTTTTTTTTTTTTCCTTTGGTGTGATATAAGGTATCTGTTAATTCTTTCTGAGGCTCAGAAGACTGAATAACTTGTCTTTGGAGACATAAGTGTTATGTGGGAGGTGGTGGCTGGTTTTTTCCTTTTTTTTTATATATATATATACAAAGAAATCCTTCAGGCTGTCAGGGACAGCTTTGTACTTGGGCTAATGTTTGTGCAATTATTGCTGCATTTCATGTACACAGGAACAGTTGCAAGGGGCTGCTGGGGGTGTTAGAAATGCCACCCTAAAAGCATGACTCCAGAGGATCAGGGCAATACTGTTCTGTGGGTCTTCCTTGAATTAATTCTTGTAGAACTGTAAAATCTGGGCTGTTCTCTAAAGTGGAAAATGAGTGGGAAGATGGACAGCCTGGGCAGATGTTGAGTTTGTGTGAAATGAGGGGCTTTGTAATAGGTGAGTAGGGTGTAATTCCATTTTTGGTGGTTAAATAACATTTTTAAATGGAAGAATGCAGCTACACCTAAAATTTATAATGATCAACGGGAGTTTCTCTGTGTGATGTTACTAGCCAGTCTGGCCAGCTTTTTAAATCCAGGTAAGAATATTCTTGCTGTTGAGTGTTTTTAACAACTAGTATTTTTTGGGAAAAGATAATTAAACTAAGTGACTGCTATGAGTGTTTCTTCAAGTAAAAACGTGAATTTCATTCCTTTGGCCATTGGACTCCATTGTGCTCTGCTGAAATGACATCACAAGAGAGGAGATTTTGGTGGGCTTGACAAGATTTATTATGCTGGATGTTTGAACTGGGAAATGAGTTATTTGCTCAGTGATTTTGACCTGCTGCGTACAGAATTGGTATCCCTGTCACCTAGGGTTTTGGAATGTGTGAGATACCATCTTTGGGCCCATTGGATGTTTCGGGATGTTTCGGGTTGAGCAGAGAGGTGTGTAGCTAAGAAGCGGGTACTGATCTTGGTGGCTAGTGATGATGTTTCTCCAAGCTCCGTGCGGTCAGCACCTTTTCCTGCGGGTGTCCTGCCGGCTTGTGGCATTCCTGCCCCCCGGGAGCTGGGCGGAGGAGAGAGGGATGAGGGCAGCTGGTGGAGCAGCGCTCGGGAGAGCTTCGGCAGCGTGTGGTGCCGTGGCAAGACAGGTCACAGCACAGAAACAAATGTGGCATGGCACGGATCTGCCTAACCCAAGGGCTGGGGCTTCTGCGAGTTCGCGGCGGGGAAGGAGGTGAAACGATCCATGGGGCACGTAGAAACGGGCTGGTTCTGCTGGGCCTTTTTTCCCTGAATTCCTCTGCGCCTCCATCCCCGCGGCGCCGGCCGAGGGGCGCCGGCCGGGCGTTGGGGAGCGGCGCGCAGCCCCCCTCCGCACGCGGTGGTAGGCGCCGGGCGCGCACGGGGTGGAACGGTCCATTTCCTGTTCCCGTGCCGCCGGCGGGGGGGGCCCGGCCGTGAGGGATGTGGCGGCGGGGCATGGCGGCGGCGCGGTGAGGCGGGGCGCGGGCGGCCGCGATGGAGGCGTACGTGCTGGAGGACATCCTGGAGGTACGGCCGGGGCACGAACAAAGGGGGCCGGGGGATGGCGGGGGGCCGCGGGGCCGGCCCCCCGGGCCCGGCCGTTGGGGCTGCGGCGCTCGCTGGGGCCCGGGCGGACGGGGCCGGGCAGCGGCGCTCCCCCCCCAGCCGGGAGGGGTGCGGGACGCGCACCCCTGGGGGTGACATTGCGGTCACATTAGCGGGGATTTCGCCGCCGCCTGCCATAACTCTCTCTCTTTTAATCTTTGTTGCCAGTGTTTCCGTGTGATAGAATGATGGAATCACAGAATGGCTTGGGTTGGAAGCGACCCTGAAGATGATGTTAGTCCAGCCCCCTGCCGTGGCAGGGACACCTCCCACTGTCCCAGGTGGCTCCAGGCCCTGTCCAGCCTGGCTTTGGGCACTTCCAGGGATCCAGGGGCAGCCCCAGCTTCTCTGGGCACCTGTGCCAGGGCCTCAGCACCCTCACAGGAAGGATTTCTTCCTGATACCTAAATGTGCTCTCAGTCAATTTGAACTCATTCCCCCTTGTGCTGTCACTACACACCCTTGTAAGTAGTGTCTCTTCCTTTTTCCTTGCAAGTTCCCTTCAAGGTGTGGAAGGCCACAATTGGGTCACCCTGAAGCCTTTTTTCTTCCAAGCTGAACCATCCCAATTCTCTCAGCCTTTCTTCGTAGCAAAGGGGCTCCATCCCTCTGATCACCTCGGTGGCCTCCTCTGGAGTTTCTCCAGCAGCTCCATGTCCTTCCTGTGCTGGGGACCCCAGAGCTGCAGGCAGGGCTCGAGGTGGGGTCTCAGCAGAGCAGAGAGGCACGTTTGTTGCAGTATGTAATTTCTCTTACCTCATTTCCAGTTGTCTAATGTAGCCTGTTCTTGCTTCCTCCACAGAAGTAGATCTCCCTCTGCAGCAGTAATTTATTATGAAATAAAAGGACATTATCTCTTCCTGTGAGGGTAAGCTGGAAGTAACCTTTCAGCCAAATGGAGAGGCCAGCCAAGAAGTCCTAGCGTGAAACAGGTCTCTATTACACGTTATATTTGCTGTAATAGTTCAAGGAAATGTTCCTTGGCCCAGGTTGCCCAGAGAAGCTGTGGCTGCCTCATCCCTGAAAGTGTCCAAGGCTGGGTTGAGCAGGGTCTGGAGCAACCTGGGATAGTGGAAGGTGTCCCTGCCCGTGCCAGCAGGCTGGAGTGAGATGATCTTCCAAACCATTTAATGAAGTACCTTTTTCTTGTTCCTGTGGTTTTTCAGGTTTTGCAAGCAAAAACATTGCCAGATGACTTGTCAGAATATTTGCATGCATTTTTTATTGTAACGAGAAGCTGCAGCCTTATTAGCTGCTGTCAGAATTCTGACAGAATAGTTCTTCCACCAGTGCTTGTCCTGTAGGCTTTTTCCCTTGGTAGCCACACTTAGGTTACCCTAAAATTTTTGATCAATAGGAATAGTTGCTGTTAACTTCTGTGTGGACTTTGGAACTGTTTAACATAATTGCATCCAGAATATTAACTCAACTGTTCACTTTGTGCTGAATAAACTGGCACAGGTGTATGAGCAAGACATTTTCACCAATACCTGTGTGTGTGGCTGGGCTTGTGTGGGGAGGTAGGAAGAGCAATTGTGAACTGGGCTTTGTGCCATCAAATAAATATTTCAGTACTTCACTTGCCTCATTGCATACTGGAAGCTTTTCCTTTTGGTTTTTTTTGTTCTTTATTTTAACCACAGGTGCCATATGTAGCTTCATAGTATGTCAGATTATTAAGGTACGTGGTGCCTATCAATAGTCTAGTTTGGGAGGGCAGTTGGGAAGTTAATTTTGTCACTGTAACAGAATTTGGACTTGTGTGAAATGAGCAATTACATCCTGGTTCTCAGTGGGATGTGGTGGCTTTTCTTTTGATGCTTTTGTCATGGATTCACCTCCTGTCCTCCACACCAGCTGGATCCAGGTAAAAAGCATCCTCAGGAATCAGGCATGGCTTTAGATGTGTGTGAAGTATGGCTGAGTGAGTTCATCAATCCCCCAGGTACTCTGGTAGCAGTGCAATCTATTCATGGTTTCTTAGCACATCACTGGAAGCCACATGCAGAAGTACAACTTCTAGTTCCCTCCAAACTTGTTTCTGTTGTAGCTTCCAACAGTCTGTTTACTGAGAGTGTCTTATTTTCCCATCTCAGGGCTGTATTTTTGTCCCGTGGAGCAGTGGCTGGTGCTCCTTCAAAGGCAGCAGTGTGGGGATGGAGAGAACTGCTCTTGCTTGGGCAGCAGATCTGAAAAGAATTGGTACTGCTTACTGTTTGGTTCAGTTTGGAGTGATCATCAGGCCTTGCCTCTTCATAAAATCTTCAGGAACATTTTCCCTCTAAACTGCTTATAATTGAAAGCCAGAAAAAAAAAAAAGTTTTCTGTAGTGTGCTAAATCTTCAAGAACATTTTCCCTCTAAACTGCTTATAATTGAAAGCCAGAAAAAAACCCCAAGTTTTCTGTAGTGTGCTGGCTGTGTTCAGTTGCCAGAGAGACCGAGGTTCAGATGGTGTTAGAGGTCCTTACTGCAAGGGCTGCTTCTGGGGCCAAAATCACTTCTGAATGCTAAAACAAAAATAAGTCTTGAGCAAATGTCCTGCAGCTGCAGGCAGACACGGCTGTCAGCCCAGAGGATTTCACACGGCGTCCTGGCTGCCCCGTGCTCAGGCCACCTTCGAGGAAGGTGCAGGTGGTGCAGAGCTGGAGCTGGCTTTGTGCTTTCAGCTGAAGGCCAGCGTTGTCTGGGCTCTGTGGCTTGAATCTGGCTCTGTGTGGGGATCCAGGTGAATCACATGCCAGCACTGTGGGGTTACCCTGCAGTGAGCTGCTCTTCACTCCGTTCTCTGGCTCCTCTATCCTGGTACATGTGTTTGTTGGTGTGTGGCTTCACTGGCACAAGGCTTTCTGTGTTGGTTGAAGCTTTCAGGTTTTTGGCTTGCATGTGCCAGGGATGGAATAGTTGTGTTGCAGGAGACCTTGGTATGGTGTAGACCTGTAGTTGTGTTTTTGATGCTTGAGTTAGTCAAGATGTTGGGTGGGAGAGCAGGAGGGAAGTTCAGTGCTGACAGATGAGGATGTGGTCTGTGTTGTGCGCTGAACTCAGGCTCAGAAATCCACTTAGGAAGCTTATGACAGTGGAGAGGTAAATTTATGTTCCCTGTGTTGATTTGAGACCTTTCAAGAGCAGCAGCCATGTGCTCTGACCTTCATGTCCTTTGAAAGCTCATTTGTGCTTGGCTGTAGGGAGACAGGCTGGGGTCTAGCACGGGCCCACACGTGGTGCTTGCTTTTGTCCTTACTCAGTGCTTTCATGTCCTTCAGCTTTCTAGCTGAAGGTAGACACCTTCCACCTACTTGGAGCTGAAACTCAAAATCACTGTGAGAAAAACTTCGTTTGGTACTGTGATATTGGGAGTATTTCCTGACTGCAGAAAGGTTTTTTTAAATTTGATTTTATACTGGAGTCATGGGGATAATTTATTAATGCCCAAGAGTGTGGGGGGATAGAATATATAAAAATAAAGATAGTGCAGAAAGTCTTACTCCTAAGGAATTGCAGCTGGGTCAGTTACTAACGATTAGGCCTGACTTTAACAGGCCACAGCTGTGGCCAGTGAGAAGAAGAGTGCTGGAAAAGAGTGGCTTTGCTGGTTGGGGAGGGGAATGGAGTCAGTTGGCTACTGTGAAGAAGAAAGAGGGCTCTGAGGAGCTGCCCATGAGAAACCACCAAGGAGGTGTGAAACTTTTGTGATCAGGAGACAACAGATGGCACTTTTGCAGTAAGATGGCACCACAAGATCCTGCTTTGTATGTGGCTGCCCATGGTGCAGGTGAGAGGTGAGATAATGGGAGAGGATCAGGTGTTACGGGTTGGGTTGTCACACAGTGAGGACAGCAGAGCACAGTTCGGGTGGTGACCACAAGATTTACACAGAGCAGAGACTGCCCTGCCTGAGCACACAGGTGCTCCATGGAACACCGGTGCAAGGGAGAGCAAACACTGAGTAGCAGAGTCGTGCACGTTCAGAGGTCAGGGAGGCCTCTGCAAGGCAATTTTTTTTCTCTTTACCAGGCCAATTCTTTTAATACTTATAAACATTGTAGTCTTTTGGTCTGAAGATTAAAATCAGCATTATATTGCAGTGTTGGAGCATTAGTAGCTTTCCCACGTTCCAGCTCTTAAACAGGCTAATCCTTTCCCTGTTTTCTTTCTCACAGTTTGTCTTAGTAATCTTGTCTGGTTTACTTTTTACCTGTTTTCTTGTCTTTAAAAACAGTTTGCCCATATGAGGTTGGTATTTGCTACTGTGTGCTCCAGTATTCCCTGGTGATTTCCATCACAGAGTCTCCTGAGCTGGAAGGGACTCACAGGGTTCCACGGAGGTCTCGCTCCCCTCTGAAGTCCAGCTCAAAATCCAGCTGATTTGCTGCCGTTGTTCATAGGCTGCCATGACAGCCTCTCTGTGCCTTGTTTCCAAGTGAGGTGGAGCCCTGCTGTAGTATCCCTTCCACTGAGGCACCATCACTAAGTCTGGGCCACATCTACTCCCAGCCCCAAATGGGACAGGAAATCTCCTAGTCAGAATTCCTCTGAGTCTTAACCTGTTTCTTGTCCACTTGGAGGGAGAGGTTACAAACTTAATGGTATAATTTGAAGCCTTTCTTGTTGTTTTGTTTTATTGCTGTATCTCTTTCAGTAATATGAAAATGCAATTATTGTGTGAGAAACCTCTAAGTAAGTGACCTCGTGCTGGATATCTGTGTTTAAAAGGTCAGTATCACTCAGGTTCTGTCTGCCAGTGAGGGTCTTACTAGCCAGGAAGTCTTAGCCAAGGACTTGGCCAGCAGGTGGGATCACTTGATCAGCAAAGGTCTCTTTGGACCCAGACTCTTCATCTTTTAAGCTCTAGGTTCAAATGGAGTCCTTCATCAAAAAACAGTGAGAGAATTGAGAGGCATATTTCAGACAGATGGATTTATTTCAATTTTTTTGCTTTCTTCCCACCCCTTCATACATACTGTCTTTAAATGTTCCTAGACATGTTTAAAGAGGTTGTTTCCACAGATAAGGTGCTTGTTACTTTTTTTTCTGCATGTGCCTGAAATCTCCTCAGATCTTTGCCTCCCTGGAATTTGCTGGCTGTGTTGACTGATAGGAAGTCACATGTTCTAAAGCTGAAACCCACACTCCAAACAACCTGTTGCACTGCCTTGGCATCAGAATCCTGCAAGAAGGAAATACAGGGAATTGGCTGTATAAATAGCAGTTCTCTGTCACTTAATGGCCATGTAAATATGGAATAAATAAGATGAAATAATCTTCATGGAACAGATGTGATGGGAAGCATTAAGGAGAGAGTGGAAATGAAAATTGTGGTGTTGACTGCAAGGAGATTGGCACGTGATGTTTGTATCTAACATGGGAAGCAAACACTGCAAAGCAAAGACTCCACTTCAACTTGTTGTCTTTGCCCTTAAACATTGATTTACTTTTTTAAAATAGAACCTCTTTTTCTTAAGATGGGAAAAATAGATGCATTTGGACTTAGTCATACTTGTGTCTTGCTTAAACTACCTTCACAAGTCTGTTCATTTACCATATGTTAAAAACTGTTCAAACCCCTTCAATATGCTGCAGCTTTCAGTTGGGTGTGCCAAATAGAGCAAAAAAAAATTGTAACTCATTTATTAGATATGCCTAACAGTAGTTTGTGTTGAAGGAAGAATTCAGGGACTGTCAAGCTTGTCAGAATTTTAACCAAATGAGTTGAAATTATTAGAAATAATTCCTTCTGTGCTCAGTTCCCCAGGCAGTAACAATAGGAATTCTAATCAGATACTGAATCCAACTGTCTCCTGTTGTAACTTTATCCTTTCACTTCTCATTGTAAGAGAAGATTGGTGAAATAGGCCATACTAGTTCCTTCATTGAAAAAATACTTGCCTTGTAAATGCCAAAAAAGGAAAGGAAATCTGCATTACAATTCAGCT
Source organism: Onychostruthus taczanowskii (assembly GCF_017590055.1). Lineage (NCBI taxonomy): Eukaryota > Metazoa > Chordata > Aves > Passeriformes > Passeridae > Onychostruthus > Onychostruthus taczanowskii. The sequence continues at coordinate 891,988 of NW_024498074.1, read as the reverse complement.
GGTTCATTGGACTCCTTTGTTGGTTCATTTTTTGTGTGTGTGAGTGTGGTTTGGGACGGTGGCACAGCCATGTCTTCATTTAACTTTGTAGGACAGGAGTAAATACAACTGAATTAAACTGGAATAACTTGAAGTAATTTCAGAGCTCTTGACCTAACTAGTCATATCTTCCCAAAATATATTTGGTTAACGTTATTAATGTCTCTACTTAATATGCAAACTTGGTTATGCTGCATGATGAGGGATATCAGCACTTTTTCCTATCAATAATTATTTCAGCAAGATAATTACATGAAGAAATGCACATGTCCTCTAAGGACCTCTGGTTTCTGCTATCCCCTCCCTGATCCTGATAGGTTAAGTTGGATGTGGGCTGCAGAACTTGAGGAAGCAGGATAAAAGCAAGTTCTGCACAGGAAGAAAAATGGGATCTCTGTAGTTGGCTATAAACTGAATTTTACATAGGTTTGATCTTTTGGGATGAACCTGTTTCCCTGATACTTAAAACACGTTCCTTGAGGAGCCAGTTTCTGCTGTGGTGGTGAATTTCAGGCAGTAGCAGCTTGGCTGGTGTCTTTGCAGTTCCCTGGCCTGGGAGGTCAAGGTGAGGAAATGGTAGCTGAGCCTTCATACACAGAGGGGTTTCACAGCTTCACTTCAGCTTTGGGGAGGCTGCAAGCAAAATGCACGTGTCTGCAGCGTCTTTTTTTGTTATTAGGCAGATATTTGAAAGCTCAGTCCTTCTGGTAACAATAATTTCTGCCATATTGTGTTGGATTTCTTGTTTCTAGTGTGCATTAGAGTCCACATGTCCTGTCCATCAGTCGCCTAGCGTAGCATGGTTTGAGACGAGGAGCCTGGTGTCAAGAAAGATGATTTGTGGGGCAAAGAAACCACGTTTCTTTGGCTTTTTCAGACCTTGGAGAACTGTGTTTTGCATTAAGACTGTGAAGAGAGGGATAGAGTCCTCTCCTAGGGTGTCCTTTCAGTGAGCTGGTGTTCCTAATTGCTTGGATGACGGGACAGAGAAGCTCTGACTAAGCCAAGCTACACGTGGCGTTGCTTGATGAAAAAATTTGTTCTTGCATTCCTGCCTTTTTTTTTTTTATTTTGACTTATCTGCTCACCAGTAGATGCTGTATTGCTGTGAAGAAGCCCATGCACACGTCAGTGTTTCATTCATGCCAAAGGGAATTCTGAGCTGGACTGGAACAGAGTAGCTGTTTGTGTGTTCATCCTGTCCCTCCTCCACATGTCCTCCTTCCCTTCTGCTGCCTCATCCTTCAGAGCACAGCACTTGCTTGCTGTTGTGAAGAGCAGCCGACCAAAACCACTTACAGAAGGGAAAGACTGCCTGCCAAATTTGTGTAAGAAAACATGTGGGCAGCTTAAAACTATTTCTGTTTGAAACCCAGCTGGTGCTGTGCAGTTCAGGCCACTTGCTCACTGTGTTTTATGCTCAGTGGCCACGGTGAATGATTGAATAAATTGTGTGTTCTGTGGGTGACTGTGGACCCGGTGCCTGAAATGCACATGGCAGGGTGTGTGCAGGAGTCATCAGAACTGAGACTCTGAGAGGATTTCCTTTCTGCAGGAACAAGGAGGAAGAAATGCTGCCTCGGTGTGCTTTCAGTATTTTGGAAGGCTTTTAATCCCTGGTGTTGTCTTGTGGGGGAGAAACACAGTTCTAGGGGGAGTGTGGGTTACACATAGTGGGCAAAGCAGGCGGACTGGAGTGGGAAGAGAACAGCTTTTCTTCCTTGCAGTGCTGGGGGAGATGGATGTCTGCCACTGACATGTCTTTTCCTCCCAAGTAGATCTTAGTTTTCCTGAGCACAGGCAAGGAGGCAGTGTGCTGCCACGGAGGGACGGAGGGGACCCAGAGTGTGCTGGGTGACAGTGTTTTTTGCCACAGTTCATTTCCAGCACTGCATCAGCCCACTGTGCTCCTACTGCAAAATGCCATTTTGTTGTCCTGGTGTTGGTATATCATCATTTCAGTGGCTAAAAAAATGTGGGTGCCTTTGCTTCTTGCTTGATGTTAACCTGATGTTGTACAGGAGTTGTTAAAGCTTGGAGACACCACAGTGCTGGGTGACAGCTGTTGTAGAAAAAGCTCTCCAGGTGGTTTTTGGGCATGAGGAAATGCTTCAAGTGCTTCTACAAAAGTGACATTTACTAGGCCATGAAGCAGGGAAGCTGTTTTTTCTTAGTTTTGCTGGTAGCTGAATGGCTTTGTGGTTGGGAAGGGGAATTCCCTGAAGCATCAGATGTGTGTGCACCCCAGATCCAGTTTGAGTAGTAAATTGGTCCTGCACTGGGTGTTGGTGGTGGGTTTCTACAAACGCTGCCAGGAGGGCCTCATTCCAGGAGAAAACAAGTAGTAAATTGGTCCTGCACTGGGTGTTGGTGGTGGGTTTCTACAAACGCTGTCAGGAGCTATTGCCTTGGAATGTGTGGGGAGGGCAAGGAGTTCCTTAGAGGAGGATGCAGTGCTTGAGTCCATAAGAGAGGGCATTAGGAATGAGAATGACTTCATCATACAAGGTACCAGATCCTTTATTTCTGCTCCCATTGTTTCTCCTGTCCTGTGGTCTGACCAATCTGTTTATCTCAGAATCTGTGTGTGGGGATGAAGGTACATGGACAAATATAAATTACTTACTTGCCTTCTGATACTGTTGAAGCAAAATGCTGTTGACTTGATAGCTTGTCTGCATGTCAGATTCCCATGGAATGGAGGTCAGTCTTCTGTTTGGAAGCTTTGTGGTGTACATAAGCATGTGAGCTGTCCTGGGTTTTGACTGTGAGTTTGACTTTAGGATCAGAATTGGGAAACAGACAGGAATAAGTCATCTGACAACAGTCAGGAACCAGGAGTAAGCTCCTCATGGGAATTGTAGCTGCTGTACTACTGCTGTAGTCACTTGTGGATGCAGGAGGAATGCAGCCAAGCTGACTAGGCTGGTTGCTGAAGGTCTGTGCTGCCTGAGAAATGCTTTCTGGCACATTCAGTGTAAAAATTGAGAGCATTTGTTGTTGAAGACTGGAAAAGTCCGTGGTTTGTGTCTTCTTAACCTTAAAAATGCAGCATGCCTCTGTCAGGTAAAACTCACCATGCAGAGGCTTTCTTTTGGGAAATTGAATTTGGATGATTCTGATGGAGGGGTAGGAGGGTGGTCTTGGCTGTGACTGACATGATGAGCTATAAATGCCTGTCCTCTTTTTTCCTCTGGATCTGCATGGTTGCTGAGTTCAGCAGCTTGCTTGGCATGGGCTCTAGAGGAGCTGCTTTGATCCGAGGGCTGGCTGCACTGCAAGAAAGGATCTTGTGCTCAGATGGGAGAGAGCTGCTCCTATGGACACACTTCAGCTCTGCTGGTAGGAAATGTGGGTGAAGGCAAGGCCCCACAGCTCAGTCTGCCCAGGGCTTTATTGCTGCTGGCTTTGTCCACTTAGGAGTTCAGATGTCGTGTTTCCATTGTTCAGCTGTGCTGAGCTACAATCCTTAGAAAAACAACTTGTTTCAGCTGGAAATGGATGGGTGTGCACAGTTCTGAGCTGAAACTTGGACACAGTGCATGAGGCCGGGCAAATGGAATGGGGGGAAATACTCCAGAAAAAGCATTTGTGAGAAGTTGTTCCACCTTTAGTTGTGCAAAGCTAAACTCCCTTTTCAAAGGATGAGTGAAGGGTCGAGGTCTGTTGCAGCAAAGTGTGAGTGTGACATAGAAATGGCTGTTTAATGAGCTGTGAGAAGAGAGCTCAAGGTACTTCTTGAAGACTCTGCAGGCAGCTGATGTGTGGCAAAGCCCCCTCAGGTTCATCAGTGATAAAGATAATAAATTATCATTGTGATTTCAACCTTGACTCTTGTAGAGATAGGACTGAAACAATGCATTTGTTTTTGACAGCTGAGGGTTTTGGGGTTTCTTTTTGGTCTTCACCTTCTCCTTAGGTGTTGTTTTAAAGGAAGATGCTTCAAGGATCCGAGTCAGTCGCTGTGGATGTGTTGGTGTAACAAGGTGCTTCATGGCATGCTTAGAAGTGTCTTGTATTGAGAGTTAGTCAAATCTATCCTTGGACAGTGAAGGCAAAAGGTGAGTCCGGTGGAGAAGGAACGTGATTAACTGTTAGAGAAGGATTTTCTCTTTCTTGGGAGCTCACCTTCCTTAAACAAGGCTTAAGAGAATAATTAGTCCCTTGAAAGTAGGGCAGTGAGGAATAGGATGTAGCAGTGCACAGCAGGACTCCTCAGTCCTTTCTCAGCAGTGCACACGTTGTCTGCAGATGCCAGTGAGCTGTGTTTCAGGTAGAAATACAGCTAAAATCTTCTGCTCGGAGCAGAGTCATGCTTTGTGTACTTCCCCTTTTTAATTACTGAACTGACCAAGTTGAATCAACTTCATATGGCACCTACTGCAGAACTGCCTTGTTCCTGTACTACTTGTGTTCTTGGCCTTCCTTAGTTCTCACTGCTGAATCCATCAGAGCTGGCTGTGTCATGTTTAAGGATCTTTGTGAGTCTGTGGTGATGGGATGTGCTTATCCAAGGAAGTTAGAGTCCTTGAGCTGTCCTTCAGGAAAACTCCAAAATGCTGTTTCTGTTGTGGCTCAGTCTGGGGGGTCAGAGGGAATGTAACCCCTCTGAGCTGTTCAGGGCTGTGGTGAGGTGGCTCTGAGTGGCCCTGTAAGTAATTTGTTAAGTTCTGTTGTGGCTCAGTCTGGGGGGTCAGAGGGAATGTAACCCCCCCTCTAAGCTTTTCAGGGCTGTGGTGAGGTGCCTCTGCTTTGAGTGGCCCTGTAAGTAATTTGTTAAATAGCTTAGGTGGTGCTTACCTCAGGTACTTGAGGGAGAGTCTTAGGGGGCTGCACTTGTTCAGGTGTGACATTTGGGGATTTTGGCAACGAGGGAAGAGGGTGATTCTGGGAAGCCCAGTGGTACCATCTCCTTCATTCATGGTTTTGTGATCCCTTTACTTTGTCTCTGCTAAATAGATACAACAGTGAGGAAGACTGGACAAGTGACTTGCTAAGGATGGCAAAAGCTGCCTGCATAGGCTCAGGCTGTCCCTTTAGTATCCCTCAGCTTCTGCAGGGGTTGGTTTCCATTTTGGTTCTGCTATGGGAAGAACCTTTATTACAGGTGCTGCTGTGTGTCTGTGGCTCTGATGCAGACCCCCACATCTCTGGTGATAGATAGGAGTTGTACACTGTCAGAGCTTTGCTTCTGAGGTCAGTTCTCTCAAAGCTTCTCCAAAAGAAGGGGTTTCTGTCAGAAGTTCAGGTTGGGGGAGGGTTGGGAGGAGAATGTAGGTGTGAACTTGTGTTGAGGGCTGGGATTGAAAATGTGGCAGCTTTATATTGTTGATGTAACAGTGTTGTCTGAAGCTCAGCTTTCAGAGGTATGAGTATGTGTTTCAGTGGCTTTTTTTATAGTGGTGTTTATATCTTGTTATTCATGTCAGAGACTAAAATGTGTATTTTTTTTCCCCCCACATAAATGTGAAATTTGGGCAGGGAAGTTAAAATGATAGTGAGATGAGGTGTTGCTATTTTTACACTGACATGAATTTTTTCTCGCATGAATGGTTGCAGCTGAATACCAGTTAATGCATGAATTTGCTTCAAATGGAAGTATGCCAAATGCTTGGAATGAGGGTTTGAAATGGAAAAAGAATATTATTCCTTGCAGTTTCACAACCTTCTCATAGCTACAGCTTTCAGCATGCCTGCCCCTCTGTTTTTACTGCTGTGTGTGCTGCTGGGAATGCAGCGTGCGGAGGAGAGGAGGGAATTTTCCTGTGAATACCTCAGCACCTGTCTCGTCACCAGAAGCACACTGCAGTCCTAATGCAGGTGTCCCTGCAGCAGAGACTCGGCTGGTGCCAGTCCTGGGGACTGTGTTATGCCATTTCAGCAGCATGCTGCTCCTCTCACCTCCCTCCTCCTCTCCCCCTTCCAGTTTTCGTAGCAGCGGCGAGAGAAATGCAGCGTACAGTCAAAGGAATAAAATGAAAGGAGATAGCGTTGAGATCTCCGGATCTGCCAGACTTGGGATTTGTGCTGAACGAGGCATTGTGGTTTGGGGAGGCTCAGTGCATGTTGAGAAGCCAAGGGGTCTGGTTGTGTATCCCAGATCATTGGGAGCAATCCTCACCGTGCAGGGGAGAGGTGGTGCTGGCAGACAGTGCTGTAGTAGCAGGGTAGGGCAAGTGAGAATCACACAGCTTGCTCCTCTTAGGAAGTAGATTTGAGGAAAACACACTAAATCTGCAAGGCTGAAATGGAGAGGGCACTTGATCATCTGCTGCACTTGGCTTCCATGTCTGCTTTCCCTTGCAGTGACCAGGGAGCTGATCTCTGTCTAAAGAAAATGGTGTCTTGTGCAAGGAGCCAGGAAACCATCACTTATGCTTCAGGGATGTGTTGTCCTAATGGCGTGGTGGTGAGGATTTAACCCATAGAAATGACAGGCACTGCCAGAGCCTTGGCTTCAGTAAAGCCTTGGATGGAATTTTTTTCTGTAATGCATTATTAATGCTGTGAAGATGTGCAGAGGGCCTTGAAACCTGTGTTACTAGGTGGTAGTTTCACCTGAAAACATGTAGGTGAAGAGGCAGAACCCTATACTTTGCCTCAATATAGCTAGTTTGTGAAAGTCAAAATCCATTCTCACTGCTGTGTTTGAGGACATGTGTAAGTTAATTTCTCTGTCTCGGTGTTGCAAATCCGAGTATTTTTTCCAGTAAGCTGTCCTGAAACTGAGATGGGCTCATGTATTTTGAAAGCATCAGAGGTGATATTCTGAAGGCTAAAAGGGTGAGGGAGAGCAAACATGATGTTCTTTCTCTGTAGTATGGGGTGTTGTACCTTGTAATTTGCAGAGGTTTTGAGTTGCCAATTCCAATGTTGTGTTTTGGATCCCAAAGTGAAAAATTGGTGCTTGAAATGCTTGGCCCGGTTGGTCACATTTCAAATGATCCTTGCTTTGTTTTGATTCAGTCTTGCCTCACGAATCCCTTGATGTGCATCAAATGGTTGGATATAAGGCATGAAAAAGCCCTAGCAGTGTCTTGCAAAGTGAACTTAGCTTGTTATTAGTCAGAGCTGGACTTTGTTCTTGCACTGGGAGTGGGGGTTTATTTCCTCTTGTGTGTTCCCCTTGCAAGGTAATAGTACAAACATTGCTATTTCTGTGTGAAACAGACTTCAAGTGTATTATTGAAGTGAACAGTGGGAAATGTGCTGTCAAGAAATGCTCAGTAATGTATGAAGTGTAGATAGATAGATAGATAAATTGTTTTTCAGTGCAGTGTCTTGGAGGTGTGAGAGCTGAAATCGTTCTGGAGGGAAAGCTGAGATTATCTTGGACGGGAGTTGCTGGAGCACCAGGGAAAGCGCTGTGGTTGTAGGTCAGGCATGAGGAGTTCCTCCTGGAAATCAGGATTAATACTGCTCACTTGTAAGGGAGTCATTTTTAGCTGAGTAAGGAAAGAATCTGGAACTTCCTTGCTTTTCAAGCAGGGAAGTGGGGCTGAAGTCAGCAAAGTTGGACTAAGGGTTATTAACTGACCTGGTCATAGTTGTGGTTTTGGTCTGAAGGTGGCTTTGCAACACCAAATAGAGTTGACAATTCTTACTAAATTTATTGTTGTCTTTAAAAACCTTCTGCTGCTCTCCGAAAGTTTTGGAGCTGGGAAAAATCAGCTGCTGAAGGGCTTGCTAATGGGCAGTAAGTGCCTCACAAAGAACTGATCCAAAAGGAATGTCAGGTAAGGTTTATGTTAGGGGTACAGTTTGCTGCCTGGCAATGGCCACTCACTGGCTGTTCCTTGTCCTTATGGTTCTTCTGAAGGGCTTTGCTCTCATCCTGGTAGGATCTGTTTGGCATCCTCTGGGTGTCAAACACCAAGGGCCCAAATGCCAAGGTAAAAATTTAGCAAATTCTAAACCGTGTTCCTTGCCTAATAGAAGGTGAAAGTCCTCACTGAGAAAAGCTGGGACATCAAATTGTGCTGGATTTTAAGACTGGAAAATAGGGGCCAGCCCCAAAAATAAGCAAAAATATTTTTTTCCTGAGAGATGGGATTTTTTTGTCTTTTAATACTTGTCTGAACTAGTGTGGTTCATTCACGTCCAGTTTCAGACGCTGCCGTTTTATGTTATGGTGCTCAAAAACCCTGAAGCTTAAAAAGTAAATCCTGTTGGGTTAATGAGCTGACTTGCTATTTGACAGGCGTGCAGAGCTGCCGTGTGCAGCCTGCCTGCCAGACACTCCACTGCAGTGCACTGCTTCCTTGGTGCTGCTTCAGGAGCTCTGCACTAAGGCTCTGAGCCTGTCATGCAGAGACACAGATGCTCTGCTGGCTGCTGCCGTGCAAATGGCTGAAAGGCAGCTTCCAGGGAGATGCCGCTGGGTGTTTGTGCCAAGGTGCCACTCTGGTTCTCCTGAGCAAAGGTCTGGGCTGGCTAATGACACTGAGTGCCCAAATGTACCCTTTGGGCACCTCATTGCTGCTCTCCCTCCACATGGCACCTTACAGATGGGATTTCAGTTTTTGCAGTTCAGACAGAGTGCTTGCTCTGGGTAAATGCTGGAAGGCAGGAGCACGTCAACGCTGTGTGCATGCAGGATGACCTGAAGGAGAAGGAGCAGGGGGTGGGATCAGCAAAATGGGCTCTTGGAATCAGACAGGGAGCCTGAGATGGGAAGGAGAAAATTACTTTTTACAGCCTTTTCTCAGTGCTTCGGGGTTGTCCTTACAGCAAAGATGTTACTTAGGAAAACTGTAACTCGGTGATAACCAAATGCTAGAGGTGCTCTGTAAATGAGCACAGCCATGCACTGATGGATGCATTAAAAATGGAGCTTGTGGCGTTTGCAACGAGGGTGGTGGGTGCTGGAAGTCTTTTCTGCCTTGTTCCTAAAATGAGTGTTTGAGAGGTGGTTTTATTCTGATAGAGTTCAGCTCATTTGAAAGCTCTCAGGAAATGGAACTGGTGGCAGGTCCTTCTGCTGGGAGTAAGGTTAGAGTTGCTACTGTTTTTAGCTTGTGATGTTAATTTAGGCATTGTATGCTCATTTTGGTACTTTGCATAGTTGGTACCTTAGCTGATGGTGTGGTTCTAGAGGAGCTGCCTGGTCTTGGGTACTGATTTCTTCCTCCTAGGAGGAGATGATGTGAAGAGACAGTTTTTTGTAGGTGGGATGTATTTTCCCTTCTCCCCCCCTCCCTGGCCTGGTATAAAGTTAGGAAGGTGTTAATCCCTGTTTAGCCTTAAAAGCAGCAAATTTGAAATCAGTAGATAACCCAAAGCTTTTCTTCGTTAGTGCTGGAGAATTGTTGTTTGTTTGTGTTTTTTATATGTGTGCAATTACTTGGGGTTTTGTTGTGTCTTCTTACAGTGAGGGAAACTCTGAGGGGAAGTTGATTCTTTGACCTTAGTTTACATCTGTGTGAGATGATGTGGAGGCTTGGGTTCACAGTGGGATCTGTGCTGATGGCAGTTCTGTGTGTGGGTGGCTTGATGGAGAGAGATGGATGAAGTCAGAGTGAGCATCAAGAGCTGAATTCTGTCTCTGTTTGATTCAGCACGATGCGGTGACAGAACCTCACCACTTAGGGCAGCTCAGGTGTGAATTGTCTTCCTGTCCTAACCTGGCATTTGTCCAAATGCATCTTCAGTAGCTGGTGTTTGTCAGTCAGAACAAAGTTGCTGGCATCTACAGGGCTGTCTTCAGTGGGTACAGACATGAGTCCTGTTTGAGAGCAGCCAGAACCTGGGAGTTTTGTTCTCCTGGCATCTTTCTGGTAGTAGAAGTGGCAAATATAATAAAAATTGTTTTGAGCAGAGTAAACCTAGGCCAGGAGAGAACATGAGGTTCTTACTGCAGGATGATAGAGTAGGAGAAATCTTGTAAAAGGGCTGATGTTGGGACCCTGAACAATTGGGTTATGTCAGAGTATTGTTGGATTGGAGGAATGCTGACGGAGCATGCAGATGAAGTGTTCTGATATGTAAGGTGGAGCATTTGTATGCTATTCTAGACTTTTTTTTTAGTCAAGGGAAATAAAATACGTCTGCAGCCCTTTAAAGGAAATGTCTGTTTACTTGACCTGGTACATGGAAATGTTTTGTCTTCGTTTGTAGCTTCTGTGGAGAAGGCAGGATTTTCTGAGAAGCAGAAGCAGAGTTTTCCCTTCTACCAAAATAGGGTTTTATTCCCTGCTTTGGTACACCATGTCTTGATCACTGTCTCTGTATGGTACTTGGTGTTGTGCAGAAAAACTGAAATGACAGGACTGTAATGAAACCCTGTAGGTAAATAACAATTTTGAAACTGCAAAGAGGAGAAGTTCTGCAGGCTGAAGGTGGATCTCTTCTACCTTGCAATAGAAAATATTTTACTCTGTATTTCATATTAAAAAATAGTGTGAAGTGTTGTTCCAGTTAGTTAATTTCTTGATACCGTTCGGGATGTTGTCAGTGACAGCACATAATATAAACATTCCCCAAACTTTATTGTGAGGATGTTTTCTCCTGGTCCCTCATGGGAGTCTCGGTGCTGTGTTGTTTGTGGGTGGATTTCTGCTTCTCCCCGTCCTCCTTGGGTCATTTATTTAATCACACCGTGCACATATTCTTAGCTGGAAGGAAGATGGGAGGATTTTTCCATTTGAAACTTCAACTGCGCGAAAGACCTAATTTTGGGGAGAGGAGATGTGTGGGGGAGATTAGTTTTCCTATTTTGACTTTTTTCTTAGCAAATATTTCCTAGTGTTAGGAGGAACCACGACCAGCTGTTCATTATTTCACTTGGAGGAGATTTATTTTTTTTTTCAGTTAGTCTGAGCAGTTGGGATTTTGCATGAGCTGGGTGAGCCAAGAATCCTTCCACAGCTCCGGAGTTTGCCTTTCCAGGGGTGCGATCTGTCGCTTGGCTGCTGAGCAGCGCAGCGGTTCCTCTGTCTTGCCGCAGCAGGCCGGCTGTCCTCTGGAAGAAGATAAACTGCAAGTCCTCAGATGAACCAAAACTGGCCTAAAATATCAGTGTAGGTACAGAGAGCAGTGATGGGCAGAGGAGCCTGGCGAGGCAGGGCTCCTGAGGAGTGGGGAGCAAACCAGGAGCTGCCTTCAGCTGGGGAGAGCAGCCTGTGTGAGTGTGAAAACACTGCTGAGGGGTGACAGGCAGTGCTGCTGGACTGTCCTGCTCTTGGCATCAGAGCCACTTGGGTCTGAGGCTGGAATCCTCCCTTTCAGCTTGATGTTCCCAGATTTGGAGGAGGAGGGCAGAGTGGTGGCTGCAAAAGAGCAGAGGGAGCCTTTAGAGGTGCCCTTGAGATGTGTGTTTGTGTATTGCCAGGAGCTGACCAGAGGCTTTGTTTCTCACTGGTGGTGTTGAAGGGATAAAATGAAGAAAATGGGGAAGCAGTGCTCAGCCTGCCTTCCTTAGCAAACAAGGGAGTTGGGTTGAAGCTGAGTGTGTCCTGCAAGTGTTGAGTGGGAGACAGATGGCAGAAGGCAAAAGTTGTGTGAGCTCCCCACTTGTGACAGGAGAATGGATGGGAGGCTGGAGGGACCTTCCAGGAGTCCTTAGGTGACCTGCTTGCTCTTCTGGTTTGTCTGCCCACATAGAAGGATTCTTGGGGAATTTATCTGCAGGAATCTGAACTTGTGATGCTCATGGGACTACTTTGAAAGTTTGGAGACACAAATGAAGCTTAAGAATAAAATAATTTTCTGTTTCAACGGGGTATATTCCATGTGGAAACAGATGCCGACAGTGGCTGCTTTTATCCAGAGGTGACTGCAGTTTTTAATTGTTGTAGGGGTGGCACATGTGATTTCTCTGTTAGGCAGACTGGCATTTAAATTGATTCTGATTTTGGATTGGGATTGGGTTTTGAAACTTGAAACTTTGGAAGCTGTTGAGCTTTGTAGGGGGATGTTTAACGTGGTCTTTATAATTTAATAATTGTTTTGGTGACTAGTTCACAGGCTGTGGAGTGAGCTCGTGGAACTCTGAGAGAAATGTCTTCTCTGAACTACTTGTCCTCTAGCAGGCAGGATAACACAAATTAGTATTAGGGCTTTCTTCTCTAAAACCCTCATCTCGCCCTGATTTCTGCCTATTTCACAGCAGAAACGGATGGACAGCACGGAAAAGTAGGGTCTAGAGAAGAATTTGGACAACTCAGCATCTCTTTTCTACAAAAGGCAGATAAACAGTTGCATATTCTATAGATCAAGTTTAAGAAAATGTTCTCTTGAGGAAGATGCTGTGACATAAAGTAGTTTTATAGTGTCGTTGCTTGGCCATGTGCTTCTTTTCTTTGGGTGTTGCATTAGGAGACATCAGACCCAAAGCGAGATACGTGAAGCCAACAAAGTACTTAAAACTAAAATGCTTAAATAATAACTGCAGCTGTTGGTTTTTTTGTGGTTTAAGTCTAGTTTGGTCAGTTATATCATTCTTAAACCAGGCCTGTTACTTTTCAGGTGGAATCATTTATCTTGGATCAGGATGATCTCGAAAACCCTATGTTGGAAACAGCTTCTAAACTGCTGCTGTCAAGTACTGCTGATGGTGCTGACCTGAGAACAGTAGATCCCGAAACCCAGGCAAGATTAGAAGCTTTACTTGAAGCTGCGGGTAAGTCCTCGTGTCCTGTACAGGTTTAACCCCAAAGCCCTTACAGGAGTCCATGCTGGAATGGCTTGCGTAAGGCTAATCCATAGGAGCGTGTTACAGCTGCAAAACGCACCGCGGGCTGGATTTGGCAAGGGTGTCACAGAGCAGAAAGAATTTGGTTGTAGAGTATTCCAAGGTCTGGAAAATCAGATGTTTCCAATGAGTGCTGGCGTTCTAAAAGCCTGAGTCAAAATTGACGCCCGACTTCGGCGTGTGCCATTATGTCAAACCCTGAATTGCTCAAGGGGTTTTGTTTCGTAGCAGTTCCTGTGTGAAAAGCTTTAATAGTTGCTTATATTATGTAGTTTCAGTAGCTGAAAACTGACTCCTTGTGTGGATTGGAGCGTTTCAGTCACATGCAGCTCTTAACGAGTGCTGTGAACAGTTAAACCCATCATTTTGGAAGCTGTAGTTGGTGTGCTCGGAACGTTCCTGCGGGCACATCTCATAGGCCCCGTTTCAACTTGTGCGTTCTCTCCTTTCCTGGCACGCAGGAATAGGGAAGCTGTCGACAGCGGACGGGAAAGCCTTTGCCGATCCCGAGGTGCTGCGCAGGCTGACCTCGTCGGTCAGCTGCGCCTTGGATGAAGCGGCCGCCGCGCTGACCCGGATGAGAGCGGAGAGCACAGCCAGCGCAGGGCAGACGGACAAGTAAGGCGGCTTTGCTCCTGGGGCTTCTCAGCCCTTTGCTCCTTCTGGAAGCGGTTTTTCTTGTTCTTGCGCTTGGGGGATGATGAAACTCTTACTCAAGTGGAATTGGTGCCAGGTTATCACCTTTGCTTCTCCTGCTTAAACATTTGTGGACTGCTTCACCTGCAGTAGAGAGTGAAGCAATTTGTGCTGCTTGGTATTACGGAATGGCGCTCCGAGGAGTTTATCATGACCAGCTATGGAAACATTTCTAAGCTCTTCAATGCTATGGGCCTTAGAAATGTTCCAAAGAGTTGCAAATCCCCACATGGGTCATTCGGTCATAGCATGAAACAAGATTTCAGGTAAAAAAAAATCTTTTAGGGATTTTAATTGAGGAAGGGAAACAGCCTTGAGGAACTGGAGCGCCATAGTGGTCAGTGCCACATAGGGCCCTGGATAGACCCTGGGCCAGAGAGGCTCTACAGCTTCATATGTAACTTCACATGTGCAATTCTGTCTTACTGGGGTATTCAGGAGGGAAAGAAGAAGGAGGTTTCCTTCCAGCCTGCCACAAGGCTTCAATGCAGTGGAAACAGTGTTAGCAGGGACAGCCAAGTGGTCCTGTGCTAGTCAGAAGTTTGTTCCTTTTATACAGAATAAATCCAAAGGAAGATTTCTTGCTGCAAGAACAGCATGAAGAGCAGTATAATTTTGGGTTATGTCTGCTTCTGTTCTGTTTGCATCCCCTCTGCACCTCTTTCTTGGGAATGGTGGTAGTTGCCAAAGTTGTTATAAGAACAGAGGTTTTTGGAAATTATTAAAAAAAATGGTCAGCATGTAGTGAAGAGACACATTTCAGAACTGATTCTCCGTGTGTTAAAATTATGTCTGGTTGCAAGATCCTGGTATTTTCAGCACAGGAGAGAAGGGAAGTGGTTAAGTTTCCTACAGGAGGAGACTGATGTAGTTGATTTGTTTTAGTTCAATTAATAGTTACAGAGCTGAACAAATCAAGTTTTCTCAAGATTGACAGGTGATTTCCATGTTCTCTGGTCCTGGGATATCCTGCATCTATTTCTCTTGTCAACTTCTGTTAAAAACTAATAGCAGGAGTGGATATGGACACGACTTAATTCTCAGCCCAGTTAGCTGGGAAACCTCAAGTGTAAAACCGGCACCTCTTTAATTAGCAGTTGGCACGTTTTTAGCTCGTGTTTCCTTTTTTGCTGACCGTGTCCTCACGGCACACTGGAGCTGAGGCACAGTCCATTTCCACTCTGAATGCTTTCCCCCTCGTTAGCCGCAGCTTGGCCGAGGCTTGTTCCGAAGGAGATGTGAATGCCGTGCGGAAGTTGCTCATTGAAGGCCGGAGTGTGAACGAGCACACGGAAGAAGGGGAAAGCCTCCTTTGTTTGGCCTGCTCAGCAGGATATTATGAGCTTGCACAGGTTGGTTTCCTGGCTGTTTGTGCCACGTGTGCGTTGTACAGAAAGAAACGTTAAATCGGTGTATGAGCATTTTGGTATATTAGCACGTGGAAGGGGGTGCCGAGGTCCCCAGCACTGGGGTGAAGGCGGGGGTTTGTAGCACAGGGCCAAGGTTTGTCCCTCCATGTTGTTGATGGGTGTCTCTCTGCAGGTTCTCCTGGCAATGCATGCCAATGTGGAGGACCGGGGAATCAAGGGAGACATCACGCCTCTGATGGCCGCCGCCAACGGCGGGCACGTCAAAATTGTCAAGCTGCTGCTAGCTCACGGTGCTGATGTGAACGCACAGTCATCCACAGGTGAAGGGGAATCCAGAGCTGGGGTTTGCTCTGTGCGGGGAAGTCTGGGAGCAGTGGCTCTCAGCCCAGCAAGGCAGAAGGCTTCTTTGTGGTTTTGCCATTTAAATTCTCTTTTCTAAGTGAAACTGTGAAAGATGGAAATATTATGGATATGTACAAAGGTGGATAAGGTCAGTTAGTAACGGGAAGGTGTTTGAGCACGTAGGATTTGTTGTCACATTTTGAGCATGGTTTGGTAAGTTTGTGTGTACGTGGGAAAACCCAAGGGAAAAGTGACAAGAGGGCCTCCCCTTCCACTCTTTCCATGGTGATTTGCTACCTGTTTGTGTTGAAGTGACCAGATTGGGAAATCTAGTAAGTTTTTGTAGCCTGGAAGTGGAGAGCTGATGTGTAGTCAGCAGTAACTGATGAATGGTGAGCTGACCCTGGGTGAGGGGGAGAGGGGGATACCAGAAGGCACCTTATTTATTTGTTAAATATTTTTTTCAGTGAAGTAGTTTTCTCAGTGGCAATAAGGCCTTGACCTGTAACATTTTTCAAGATGGAAGAGGAAGATTCTTCGACTGTTGTGTGCAGATCCATGTTTTTGTATTTTTTGCACTGAAGTTGTTTTCCTTTCCTTGTAAAGGCTAGGAACTTTTTGGAACTGGCCCCTTGCAGGTGTTTGAGTTGATGTAGAAGCAGCAGTTCATTCTACTCCTGGTTTTGGGCTTTCATTCTTACAGCATCATGTGCCCCTGCTGATTAACAGGAAAATGGACGGGGCTTTGTGACAGAGGCTGGGCTAGGCATGGGAAGAGAGGTGCATCAGTACAGGCACAAGGAGATGCTCAGTCTGTCAGCACCGAGCTGCTTGGTGCCACTACTGATTTCCCCCTCCCTGTAGTTGTTCATCTGTAGCCTGAAAATCCCTCTTCCATCAGCTATCCAGGTAAAAGGGAAGGATGGGAGCATCAGGTGAAGTTCTGGGTGGTGGAGGAAGGCCACCAGGCTCTGTTCCCAACCCTTGTTCTCTGTGCCTTAAGGCAACACAGCCCTGACCTACGCCTGTGCCGGGGGCTACGTGGATGTCGTGAAGGTGCTGCTGGAGTCGGGCGCCAGCATTGAGGACCACAACGAGAACGGTCACACGCCGCTGATGGAGGCCGGCAGCGCCGGCCACGTGGAGGTGGCCAGGGTGCTGCTGGAGAACGGGGCTGGCATCAACACGCATTCCAACGAGTTCAAGGAGAGCGCGCTGACGCTGGCTTGCTACAAAGGTAACCGCGGCACGGGGGCCGGCCTGCCTTCCTTCAGCCTTGCTGCCCCCACCAGGGGGTCTTAAAGGGAGAGAGCAGACACTGTGGTGCTACAAAGGTAACCCGTGTGCACCAGTGCCAGGGGCCAGCCTGCCTTCCTTCAGCCTTGCTGCCCCCACCAGGGGGTCTTAAAGGGAGAGAGCAGACACTGTGGTGCTACAAAGGTAACCCGTGTGCACCAGTGCCAGGGGCCAGCCTGCCTTCCTTCAGCCTTGCTGCCCCCCACCAGGGGTTTTAAAGGGTGTGAGCAGACACTGTGGTGCTCTCGTCCTGGCTGTGGTACCACACAGCATGCCTGTGCCATATCTGTGTGCAGAGTCTGAGTATCTGAGTAAACCTTTGGTCTGAGCTATGATTATTTGGAAGATGCTCTGTTAAACAAATGAAGAGACAAGGAGGTAATGTATTATATTACAGAAGAAGTAAGCTAAACTTTCTCTATTACAGCTGTATTATGCCAGGTATCTCTGCTTAAATACAGCAAATATTTCATTTGAAAGGACTTGGCACTGGCAAATCATGGCAGGTTTAGGAACACTGCCTTTTAGGTGTCAGTGCTGAGGACAGCAGGCCCTTGTTTCCTCCCTTAGAGCATTAGGCAGCAAAATTGCAGCACCTCAGAAAGGGATAAAGATGCTTAATTAAGAGGCAAAATATGTTCCCACAGCCCAACAGCTGCTGTTATAGTCACTCAGGGCATGTTTTATTAGGCTCTTGCCATCGTGGAGTAGTTGATGTTGGTAGCAGAGGTTCTTGTGTGGCACCTGTGTAGAAGTTGGTCTTAGTCTTTCATTTATATTTCTTACCAACTACACTGATAAGCTGCTGTCCATGTAGATGGCAGAGATACAAACACATCTTTCCAGAGTGGGCTCTTTATGTTTGGCATGGACATCCATGACCTTCATTATGTCCTTCAGAACACTGTGAGTGTTGAAATGCACTTTCTCAAGCAATTTCCTTCTGTTAACTATTTTTTCCACACAGGCCATCTGGAAATGGTGAGGTTTCTGCTGGAAGCTGGTGCAGACCAGGAGCACAAGACAGATGAGATGCACACTGCTCTCATGGAGGCGTGCATGGTAAGAGATGTAAGGCTCGAGCAGTGAGGTCTGTGGGCTCTCTTTTCTTGCTGAAGATGGAGAAAGTGGTTCCTTTGAGTTTCCTTCTGGTACAGAATCTAGCTGTGGTGTTTTGGTTCTCTTGTCTGCTTGATGGGAAGGTAACTGTATTGTTAAACTGAGAATTCATTTCTTAAATTTCCTCGTTATCCTTCTCTCCAAATGGATTCCTCATGTGTTGGGGTTTTCATGGCATTAGCCTTGTGTAATGTCACACTGTGAACCCGTGGCTGTAGAGGAGGGCAGTAAATCCCTGTTTAGTCTGCCCTTCCCTAAAACAACTGAAATGGTTCTAAAATCGCCAGTTGTGTCTGGTGAAGGAAGTTAATGGTTTCAGAGAGGGGAATGATTAACAGAAACCATTATACTTCTTGGAAGTTGTTGCAAAGAAAGTCACGTAGGTAAACAGAACTCGAGCTGTCCTTTATCTCACCCTGAAATCTGACCAGAGCAGCCACATGAATATCCTTGGCCATGGCCTTGCAGGCAGTTCATGGGGGTTGATGGTAAAATGACCTTGTTGGATGTTGCCAAAAACTTCCTGATGAGTTGCCTTCTCATCAGGAAGTTTTTGTGGTGGAGCTATGGATCAAGCCTTCCTTTCCTTGTCATTCTCTTCTGCCCTTTTAACTCTTCTAATAGCGTAAAAAAATGCCATCAGACCCACAGAGATGTTAAGACCTAATTTTTGTTAAAAATTACTGAGCTATAGGATAAAATTCTTTTTCCTTATTTCTGCAGGAAGCTTTTCCTAGGGAGGCAGTTCCACGCTGGTGCTCAGAGCTGGCACATAGGTGGGAGTCTCATACCTTGAGCTCTGCTGACGAGAGAAGGAGCAGCTTTCTCTAGCAGTATCTAAAAACCTTGCAGTGTGAAATGAAACAGAGCAAGGACTTCCATCTCAGCATGTTCTTTGTGCAGAAACAGTTACTGCTCTTCAGTGGCACAGGAAAACTTCCTTCTCTGGCACAGCTTTGAGCTTCAATGTGTCCTGACAGATTTGTCTATCTGTGGCTCAGCCAGTGCAGGTTCAAACCCTTCTGCAGCCTTGTGCCTTCAGGAGTACTTGTGCCTGAGAGGTTTTTCAGGCAGCAGTTAACACTGATGTAATGCACATGAGGTGTTGGGCAATGGCACTTGCCTTGTGGGAGCAAAAAGCAGGGTGATTTAGTTGGTGTTTCCTCTCGCTGCAGGACTGCTACCCACAGAGCTTCAGCTTTAAAATGCAGCTGGTGCTCTCGTGAAGGTTGCTCAGGTGACTTTTCCTGATCTATTACCAGTTGGAAGGCTTTTCCTCGCTCTTGTGGGAGCTCAGCAGCCACACCCCATTGCAGGCTTTATTAAAACAAGGATCCAGTTCCCTTGTGTGGTGGAGCTCCAGCAGCTCTCCTGCAGGCTGCTTGGCCCACATAGGAGGCTTTGAAGCAAGCCTTGGTGCCGTGTCGTGCCATCCTCATCGCAGAGCAGGGGTGAGCAGTTAGCTGTCTTGCCAGAGCCTGATGGATGAGGCACCGTCTCTGCATTTCCCTGAGGAAAGATTCTTTATGGAGGCTTGGAGTTTTTCCCTAAAATAGTACTGTCATTTCATGTAAAAGGTGAATATGTCCTAGTTAATGTCCTAGATATTTTTCCAAGAGGAAGCTGTGCTTTGCTCCCTGGATATCAGAATAAGGTATGAAACACTTGAGAAAATGAAGCGGAAAAATGTCAGATGCAGTTTGGTGTTTTGTCTGGAAAAGAGCTTTCTGGAGTTGTGGTTTCCAGCTTGGCAAGGAGGGCTGTGGATGCAATTCGCTGCCTCTTTGGAATTAATCTGAGATCAAGGTGTGCCTACCTCATTCAGTGACAACCTTGGGAATGCCTTGTGTTCCTGGTGAGTGGCTGTTTATTTGCTGCAGCCCTCTGGTGTTTTGGTTGTCAGATTATGGTTCCTCCAAGTTGGAATGGTGGCCATCTCCTCATGGAGAAAACCAGCTTGGAGATTTCTTGCTGTTGCTGGAGCGCAGCGACCCAGCCAGTGTCTGCTTCTGTCTGAACCAAGCAGCATGGAATGGCAATTGGATGTGTCACTGTCAGGCCTCCAGTGTAAACATGGAGCTGAAAAGCCGCTTCAAATAGTTCCTGAATTTATGGACACTGAAAATATGACAGAGATCCTATGCTGAAGTATCTTTCAAGCGAGAGAGCGAACTTAGGAGCTGCCTTTTGGTAAAAGGGCTTTGACAGCACCATCACGGTGTCTGGAAAACCCTGCCAGAATCCTGCCAAGGGAAAGCTGTTGCTGGAATGGGTGGCTCCTGGGATGTGTAAGGAACCCCTGAGAAGTGGTCTCACTTTGGCTTTTCTCTTGGAAGGAGAAAGTAAGTCTTGACTCTGCTGTGAAATTGAGCAGTGAAATAGTTTTGCAGGAGCCACAAGGCAAGACAGGTCAGAGTGCATGGTTGCTTCTTAAGAAAGGAAGGAAGCAAAAGAATCTCACTGTTGTTGTTGTGGAAGAGACAAGCTTCTAAAATAGTGGTGAGCTCCCTCTTGACTTTCTGGGATTTATTTTGGCGTTCCCCCTCCCCTAGTAAGTTGATCCCAAACACCTGAACTGGAGTCTGATACAAAGTTGTCTGGCTTGTTGCTTACACCATTGACGGAGAGGTCTGATATGAGGTTCACAGCAGGTATTCAGTAAAACGTGCTCAGCATTTCTACAGGTGCCTGTTCAGTGTAGGAGATCTTCACCCAAATATTTAGGGAAGTATTCAGAAAAACTGTTTGGCAAGTCTCATTGTATTTTTGGACTCCTTTTACTCCCTCATTGCGTTTGTGTATTTAGAGGGAATTTGGGTCCGTGACCAAGCCGCGGAGAAAATCAGCTTTTCCATTTGGTCAGTTCTGATCCTGGTTTTCCTTTTGCCTTTCCAGGATGGCCACGTGGAAGTGGCAAGGCTACTTCTGGACAGCGGAGCCCAGGTGAACATGCCCGCGGACTCCTTCGAGTCCCCGCTGACTCTGGCGGCCTGCGGCGGGCACGTGGAGCTGGCGGCTCTGTTGATCGAGCGCGGGGCTAACTTGGAAGAGGTCAACGACGAGGGATACACGCCGCTGATGGAGGCAGCTCGGGAAGGCCACGAGGAGATGGTGGCGCTGTTACTCGGGCAAGGTAACTGCGGCGGGGCCGCAGCTCGCGCGTGCTGGGGAAGGAGCTCTAAGGAAGCTGCTGCGGTTTTTGTTTTCTTCGGTAACAAGATGCCTTGTGCCCGTGGAAGGGGTCGGTGTGCTGATCCTGCCTCCTGTAACTGGTGTTTTGTGTTGTTTGAAGGAGCAAACATCAACGCTCAGACGGAGGAGACGCAGGAAACGGCGTTAACTCTGGCTTGCTGCGGAGGGTTTTTGGAGGTGGCCGATTTCCTCATTAAAGCAGGAGCTGACATAGAACTCGGCTGCTCCACACCTTTGATGGAGGCTGCTCAAGAGGGGCATTTGGAGCTGGTTAAATATTTATTAGCTGCGGGTACGGAGTCATTTTGTTAACACTTTAGTACAGGCATAATCTAAGAAAAATACTTTGTCCGATATTCATGACATTTTCTTTAGCAGCTTCTTGGAGTTGAAGTGAAGATCTTTGAAGCCCAAAGTAATTTACTGGCTGGACTCTAATTTAGCTTTTGAGGACAGAGTTGATGTAAACTTGTTTGGAGCTAACTTGCAGTCTGTTTTTATTCCTCTAGAGTACAATCATGTTATCAGTTTAATAGATGCTGGGTTGGAAGGGGGAACTTTTATTTGCTGTTTCATCCTGTAAAGACTTGTATGTTTTCTGTAATGGCCATCATAAAGCTTACAAGGTTTTGCCCTTTCTGTTTCAGGGGCTAACGTGCACGCAACAACAGCGACAGGCGACACGGCGCTGACGTACGCCTGTGAAAACGGCCACACCGATGTAGCAGATGTCTTACTTCAGGCAGGTGCAGATCTGGTAAGTCATTCAGCTTCTCTAAAAAAGCTCAGTAGGGTATTAAATTATCAACACCTTCTATTCTTCCTGTTTGTTTCTGTGTTCATTGCTGAAAATCCACATGTTCTTTAATGTGTATTGTAAGCTTTTCTTGATCTGCTCTAGGAGCATGAATCAGAAGGAGGAAGAACCCCTCTCATGAAAGCTGCCAGGGCAGGTCATGTTTGCACTGTTCAGTTCTTGATTAGCAAAGGTAAGTGTGGAATGGTTTGGTTTTCCTGACATTAGAAATACTTTAAGTTCAGAACATGTCAGAGCTAGTGTAACTTCCTTGCATTTGTTTGAAATATCCTAGCTCAAGTAGGCAATTGATTCTCCATCTAGGCATGTAATGATTACCTGTAGTTTCTGCTGAGATTAGTGGAACTGCATTTAGTTTTAAAAACAGTGTATTTCTGTCTGTCATTCCTAGTAAAAGCAGCAGTAGCAGGCATCCCTGGTGTCTCCATCCCCCGTGGTGCAGCTCTGGAGCGCTGTCTTTGGCAGTTGAGCTACAAGTGCCTGTTGGTTTCCAGATTTTGACTGCACCTTTCTTGATGTTTCAATCCAATCCTGGAATTTCCATTTTCCCTCTCTTGGGCCGATTCTCATGAATTTTTCTTGTCCCTGCCTTGCATGGAGTAGGACACAGTCTGGCAGGATGGAGTTTCCCTGTGTAGATTGCAGAGCATTAATTGTGTTACATTTGGCAGAGGTGCACTGTTGAGTCCGTTTCAGCTGATGTGTGCCCTTGTGTTTGTGCAGGAGCAAATGTGAACAGGACCACAGCGAACAACGATCACACGGTGCTGTCGCTGGCCTGTGCCGGAGGTCACTTGGCAGTGGTGGAGTTACTGCTCGCTCATGGTGCTGATCCCACACACAGACTCAAGGTTTGTCCCTCAGCTGCCTCACTTTCCTCTAAAACTGAGGATACCCAGCTGGGTTTTCTCCTTTTGTGATTGTGGAAGAGGAAAGAATTTTAAAGCGCTGTTTATTTAACTTGTTTTGGAAAACACTTCATCAAGTCTCTACGTTTAGATGTGCCCTTGTGGAGATGGAGGTTTTACTAGAGCAGAAGGCAGTCACATAGGTAGTGCTGCAGTGCTGTTTTCATGATGCTCTTTTCTAACTCTGATCTTTCCCCCTCAGGACGGATCGACCATGCTCATCGAGGCGGCCAAAGGCGGTCACACCAGCGTGGTTTGTTACCTTCTAGATTACCCAAACAACTTGCTTTCTGCTCCTCCACCCGACGCCACTCAGCTGACCCCGCCATCCCACGACCTGAACAGGGTAAGATCGCAGGGCTCCTGAGCTGCAGGGCTTTTTGGCACTTGCTTGCTCCAGAGTTTGAAGGTGAGAGGAGAGTCAGTCATGTCATAAACTGTAGGTGAGCACACTCCAAGTTACTTAGAGCTGTAATGGAAATGGGGAAGACTTCTGAACATGATGATGTAGTGCTCTCATCATTCTTACTGTTCTCTAAGTATTGCTGGAAAAAACCACTGAGGGTGGACAAAACCAGCAAGTGCAAAGATCTGCTTAAGTGAAACTCTACAGAATTGAATTTATGGCCCGTCGTGGCTTGCGTTTGCTGTACTACAGTACAGCACTGTACCATGCAGAGTATAGTTCAGCAAGTAATTTTTTAGCTTGAAAATGCAAAGTATGTGGAGATGACATGATCTGCAGGTGTTAATTACTGAACTCAGCATATTAAAAACCCTATTGAATGTTCTTAGTCACCATTAAAGTCTACTTTTCTAACATATTTTGTTTACCTTCTATTGAATTATAACTAGCACAGAGTATGAGAAAAGTAATCTGTTAGTATCCGACGTTTTAGGCTCCTCGAGTACCAGTGCAGGCGCTGCCCATGGTCGTCCCACCCCAGGAGCCTGACAAACCCCCTGCCAATGTCGCCACAACCCTTCCCATCAGAAATAAAGGTCAGTCGTAGTTCTGCAGCTTATTTTCTAAATATCCTTCCCAGGCAGAAGATAGAGCCTTGAGCTTGTAGCAGAGTAGTTCCTATGAAGAGTGTTTATGGATTCAGTCAAGGAAACTGCAATTCTGATTTTTTTACTTAATTATTTTTTTAAGGATTTGCTTATCCACCAAGTATCAGTCATCTAACGCTGTAATCATAAAACGTCAAGAAATCTGCCTAAGTAAATGTGTTAAAATCTCTAGTCTGACACAGTGAGCTAATGCAAAATGTTACCCAGAAGTCTGTAGAAATTGGATAATGGAAGTTGCAAAACCCATGTTAATCACCATAGCATAGTTGATTTGGTAACTTGTGTTTCCTTAGGGTAGTAGTCTGGGAGTGGGTTTGACTAATTGGATTGAAGGCGGAATTTCTTGTGCAGTAAAATCTTTAGTCTGATGTGGCTCAGGTCCTCCTAGGGCTAAATTTGCATCTACATTGCTCTCGCCATTTTGACACTTAATGCTTTCTGTACTTAAGAATTCTCGTCAAAAAACAATTTTTATCAAGCTTCAGCAGTAGCAAATACAGGCGTGCATGTCCTAAAATTAATCCTGTGTGTACACTTGTATTGTTCTGGAGATACAGCGAGGATGGCTGGAAGAAACTGGGCACCTCCACTGCCTCAGATCCTGAGTTTTGATTTGCCTTTCGCCCTTCAAAATTAACCGATTGTTGCTTCTCCACCTGGTATGGCAGAGCATGTCAGCTGTGTCACTGGGGACTTCTGCATAAAAGACCAGTTGGATTAGTCCATCGCTTGTTCTTGCAGGAAGGCTGAAATATTTGCCTTGCCTGGACAGAGGGCTGAGCTTTGACACAGGCAAAATCGTGTCTGCTGTGGATAAAACCTAGTGGCTAAAGACACCCTGTTAGGTCCTGCTAAATCTGAATGACTCTCCTGGGTTCTGGCACTCCTTGTCACCTGAGCAAAGCTGGATACCTGGAGTGGAAGGATGCCTAGTTGTAGGGAGCGTAGCACTTGTTCAAGCGTACCAGTTGGGTTGCAAAACCGGTGGCCTAGTCCCAGTCCTAGAGATGTTTTTGTGTCCCTTGGGCTGCGCTTTCAGGGCTGTAAGCACTTGTTCATGTCCCAACACCACACCAGATGCCCAACACCAAGTAAAGAGACAGCCTATCCTTGCTTTTTGTTCCCAGTTTTCTTGTAGCAGCACTCGGTAACAGCGGCTCGAGACAATCGCTTCCTTTGGCCGGAGCGTAACGATGGCTGGAGCAGACCTGTCACCGTAGCTCAGGGCTATGTGGGATGCATGTGCACTAGTGTGGCCTGTTAAATTGCAATCCAGCTGCTGGGTGCCAGTTGGCAGGTGTCCTTGGAGGGCCTTGGGGACACGCTGGCCTCCCGTGGGTGCTGTGCCCTGGTGCGTAGCCGGCCGCGCAGCGGCCCAGCAGTAGCTCTGTAATGAGGATGCCGTTCGTATGCACTTCCTGTGGTTCTGAGGGGGTTTCTTTTTCACACAGCTGCTTCTAAACAAAAGTCCAGCAGTCATTTGCCAACAAACAACCAGGATGTACAGGGTTACATCACCAATCAGTCTCCAGAGAGCATTGTAGAAGAGGCTCAGGGCAAGTTGACAGAGCTGGAGCAGAGGATAAAAGAAGCCATAGAGAAGAACGCTCAGCTGCAGTCCCTGGAATTGGCACACGCTGACCAGCTCACCAAAGAGAAGATTGAGGAGCTGAACAAAACGAGAGAGGAGCAAATTCAGAAGAAACAAAAGATTTTGGAGGAACTGCAGAAAGTGGAGCGAGAGTTACAGCTGAAAACTCAGCAGCAGCTAAAAAAGCAATATCTAGAGGTAAAAGCGCAAAGAATTCAGCTCCAGCAGCAGCAGCAGCAACAGTCTTGCCAGCATCTGGGACTACTGACTCCCGTTGGGGTAGGAGAACAACTCTCAGAGGGAGACTATGCACGATTGCAGCAAGTGGACCCCATCTTGCTCAAAGATGACCCTCAGCAAGCTGCTGCGCAGACGGGTTTTGCACCAGTTCAGCCTCTGGCCATGCCACAAGCTTTGCCTCTGGCAGCAGGTTCCTTACCTCCAGGGTCCATCGCAAATCTTACAGAACTGCAAGGTGTTATAGTTGGACAGCCAGTGCTGGGCCAAGCACAACTAGCAGGGCTGGGGCAAGGAATACTGACAGAAACACAGCAAGGGTTAATGGTAGCCAGCCCTGCTCAGACGCTCAATGACACGCTGGATGACATCATGGCAGGTGGGTTTACGTTGTTATGAGCAGGTATAATATTTGCTTGACCAGTTGAGGGAATGTCCACTTCTTTTTATATGTGTGTGTGTGTGTTTGTGTATTCCCACGAGCTCTACGGCAAGCACCACTCGTCCTCTGATCCCTGTCTTGAGGAGTTGGGAAAACTAGCTTGTAACTCTTCAGCTCGCAGGGTGAGCTAAGCGGTGCCTCTTGGCCAGGTTGGTATGGTGGAGTGGCATTTTAACTCGCCGTAGTTTGGGGAGGGCTGTATTAGAGTTCATGTGGTAGTTCTGTTTTGGCCTGATTGTAGCTCAGGAGTAGCACCATGATGGCACTGGGTAGTACTTGGGGGAGCTGAGAGCTGGCTTGCAGTAGGCTGGGCAGCTGCAGCACCACAACTAGCCTATGAAATGTGAGGGGCCCGGGGGCTTGTCTTCAGAAGGAGAGCTTTTATTTCTGCTTGGGAAGAAAAAGGTGATAATCCTATGACTTTCTGAAACATCTCCTCATAAAAATGGCTGCCAGCAGAAAACATGGTTAGCCTTACCAAATTCTTGTCATCGCTGTGGAGAATTCTTTGCCCAGTGACATGAATGCTCTAAGGCCTTAAGAGTAAAATAGGAGAATGAAGCAGGTTTTAAATGAGAGTTGTCACTGTTTTAGTTTACACCTCACTCAGTTGTGCTTCATCTGAACCCTTTCCATGCTAAAGCAGACATTGAAATACCCCTTAGCTGAACACAGATGAACTGGTAGGACAGAGTCTTAAAAAAAAGGTCACTTGATGAAAAAGTACCAAAATGCTCTCGGTGAAGCTGAGGCACTGTCATTTTTACAAATGCTGTGTGTCTGAACAAGTCTGCTTTGCAGAGCTGCTAGGATGAGCCATGTGTGCCAGAGGCAGGCAGGTCTCCAGGAAGGTGTTAGCCCAGAGCTGTCCTGCGTGTGCTGCCAGAGCTGGAGCACAGTAGTAGCACAGAGCCAGTGGAACGTATGGCAACCACTTAAAACTACCAGGTGGTGATTTTTTAAAGCACTTGGAACACCACTTTTGAGGTGAGACACCTGATGAGTGACCTTGTGTCCAAGCAAAGCTTCATTAAAGGTGACAGAAACTTTTTTGCTGGAAATCTCCTGTTAGAATTGAAGCGTAGACGTAAAGATTGGAAGCGGATAAAACCACAAATGTATGCATGAAAAAGTACATAAAACTACATATATCGTGAACTAACAGTAACAGTTTCTCTCGTGGAACTGCTGGGGTACAGAACAGGATGAATTTAAAAGCTGGGATGATTGCAGTTGTTGGTAACTTAGAAAGAATCTGTGCAATGCACTTGAGTTGTGTTCAAGTACAAGTTAACCCTGGAGTTAGGACGTTTGGGACATGTGCTTAGCTGCGTGTCACATCTTGAGCAGGTGTGATTCCAGGTCACCTGCTGCATAGCTGAATGCCTGTGTGTCCCTTTTTGGGCAGTCAGGTATTTCCAGTGTGAATTTAAGGGAATATTTTGGTTCTGCTCAGCCCCACTTGTTAGTAGGTGCGTGCACACATGCAGTTGAGAAGGAAGTCTGAATTCATTTTCTGTCAAGTGCCTGGTTTTAGGGTGTTTTTTTAAGCAAGAGCAGTCACAGGCTTGAGTATAGATAGAACTTCAGTGCCAGCCTGTAGTGAGGCCTCAAATCACAGTTCAATGTGGAGCTGAGGTGGACTCAGTGTAACACAGAACACTGAAGTAGCCGCTAAGTATTTGGTCAGTAACTCTGTGTACTGCTTTAGGAGAAGATTCTAGAGTATTCTTAGGATTTAGATTCTTCTTTCTGAGGTGCCTTGAGTTTAGTTCCATTGCAGAGCTGTGTTTACAGAACCAGCTGCAGAAACCAAGCTTCACCTTGACTGTGCAAACTTGATCTAATGTGCATCTTGGTGCTAAATTAATTGAAAACAATGGCTAAATAGTAAATAATACTTAATTTTTTCCTTGGGGTTCCTTTATGTTCCTGCTGGAATTGAGGACAAGCGAAAGATTTGCTCTTGAGCTTCAGATGTTGGGCAAGTTTTGTGCTTGCTGTGAGGCTTGTAAAAAGAAAGATTTTTTTAGAATTAGTTATGTGAGGCTTATATGGAAACATTGCATCTGTTAAGTGGCGTGGTAAAGATCTAAAGAGAAAAACCACCTTGTTTTTAATAGCAAGCTTTTTACAAAGTAGGAACTATTTCAAGGATTGTGTCCAGTCACAGAGCTTCTCAAAGAACTTCAGGAATCTTGAGGCCCTTGATAAAATGCATTCCTGGAAGCTACCTTGTGGGTTGAGTCAGTTGGAGATGCAGCTGTCTAAATTAAAACATCAGAAAGCAAGCTGTAAGCTTTTGACAGAGACTCAGTACTGAAAAGAATAGCAGTAGGGTGCCAGCATCCCAGGAAAATCAGGTTGTGTCCCACCTGGGACCTGAGCAGGAGCTGGTTTCACGTGGGGCTGACCTGCCTTAGGCTCCTTGCACACTCTTAACTAATAACCACCAAGACTGCAGGTGTGAGTGGGCCTCAGGCTTCATCCATGGTGCCCTTCTTGCACAGCAGCAGCCCAGTGTTTGTGTTGGAATTCAGAACATAACTCACACTGTTACAGTCCAGGCATGTTCTGCATCTCAAGTGCTCTGGAGTGATGTTAATCCTGTGTGGCACGAACATGGTTTGTAACAACTGAGGGTACTGCAGAGAAATTGGGGGCAGAGAAGGAAGTGATGTGGAACAGGCCTGTAGAGCTGGCTGGAAACCAGCTGGGAAAAGCTGAGACCTCTCTTACGTTTCTCATAAAGTGTTTTTTTATTCCATCCCTCATCTTGCCTCATTGCTGTGTAACATGGAACAGTTTTTATCTGTCCACTGTTGACATTACAGGAGGCAAGGAATCAGGGCATAAGGCCAATGCTGTGCCCACAAAGCAGCACTTGTGGGACATGTGATGGCCACACGAGGAGAAGTGGGATTAGAAGGGTGAAAGCCAAGGGCACCTCACTCTGCTGAGGCCAGAGGGCACGGGAGGGGAGGGAGCTGCTCTGAGGGTGTCCTCTCTTCGTTCAGGCTGAGAGAGAGTTGAGGGATGGACAGAAGGAAATCAAGATAAAGAGCAGGTCTGTTCCAGATGTCAGTAAGCACAAAACTGATTGTCTGATACCCCAGCAAAAGTCCAGGACTGGAACTGGATTAGTCAAACGGTGCTTGGTGATGTTTTCTGACCAAGAAGCTTGACTGAGGTGTAGATGGTCCTGTACCAAGTCATGTCTATACTAAATATTCCAATAGTGACCTCACTTGGAAGACTTGGTTATCCCAGGCATGAAATAATGATGTTTCCATGGTGAAGCACAGGCTTGAGTTCACTTAGTCACTAGGCCATTAGAGTAGGGCAAGGAGCAGAGTGCAGAGATAAATATTTGACTGTCAGTGTGTTTAGCATGTGGAATCAAGCTAGTTACTCCTTTCAGTGCTCCAGACTGCTGTCTGGAGTGAAAACCTTTTGGGTTATTGAAAACTTCGAATATTTTAGTTTGGGTGCTGTAAAAATTCTGTTCATCACCCCTGGCCTGTTCATTAGCAGTTTGAACTCCACACAGGTGATGTGGAAATAAATGTAATCAGAGTGATTACCCATAAAAATGAATATTGTGTCCCAGTGGGCTGTGCTGTAGGTGTATGAACTACATTTGTGAATTACTGCTCAAGAACATGTCTTTCTTTTTTGGGTTTGTTTGTTTTGTATTTGGTGGGGGGGTAGTGATTGGGTTTTTTGTTTTTCCTCCCCTCACTACAAATGTAAAAAGTAGACTTTGCCTGAACTGAGACCTTCTTAACTAACTTGATTTTTTTTTTTAGCCTGAGAATTTCCTAATGTCTCCTTTAATAGAGAAGATGATTCCCAGTCTCCTTTTTGGGACTTGAGCAGGAATTCTTAGAAACTGTTTAAAACATGTGCAGTTTTTGACCTCATGTCGAAATATTTTGGCACATCTTCAGTATGTTAATTTTAATCAATACCTAGTGTGATTTGTGAGGTGACTTTTCAAAAGGCACTCTAAGATCTAGATCAAGGGAGTTGTGAGTTCTGAATTCTGGCTTAGAAGCTGCGGGTTCTTTCCTTTTCCCGGTGCCATTTATTAGCTTCTTTGCTGGGATTTTGTGTAGGAAGTGCAGAAATTAAATCAGTTATGGATGTAAAATACAGCTGCCTTGCAGAGGTGGGAGCACACAGCTGGGCCTGTTAGGATCAGGTGTTGTGGCATCACTTGGGAAACTGTTCCATTTTGCAGTTTGAAGTGCTTTTGCCAGCCGGGCAGAAGCGTGTGGTGCTTGGCCTTCTCCTTTGCTGTTACACCTGAGCAGCAGCTGGAGAAACACCAGAGAAGTGACAGGGAAAAAAACCCAGTGAGTTCTTCTGAGGACAAGTGGCAGAATGGGTGTTTTCCCCAGCAGCTGCTTTAGGCTCAGGTTTGCTGTGTGCTCCTGAGCATGCCACGTGCAGAATGGACTGCAGGGAGCGTGGCAGTCGGTGCTATCTGTGTCGTGTCCGTGCGCTGTTATCACTGTCAGTGGTGTTACCTTTGCTTACCTGACACCTTGACCAAACTCTCTGCAGCCTGCTGTTACAAAGCTTCCACTTCTCTGGTTTCGGCCAATTCTGCCTTGTGGGCATCCCTGTTGCTTTTTTGTTATGTTTTTGGGGGGTGGGGGTGAAGGCTGGGCAGACTTCTACATGAAAGCATTTAAACTGTTTTAAGGAAAATTGCTTAGGTTCCCCATTGGTTGGACTTGTTCTGCAGACCTGCTTCCAAAGGTACGGAGCTCCAGGTCCAAATAATGGCTGATTTGTTGTAGGAAAGATCTTTGGGTTAAAAAAAACCAACCAAACAAAAACAACTAAAATCTCATGGTGGGCTTTTGAAAAACATGTCCATCTGATACTTAACTCTTTCTTTGATTGAATGCAGTAAACCTTTTTCATAGTTGAAATTCTGAGAGCTAAAGGATCAAAGGTTGGGCTCAGAGTGTGGAATACATATATTTGTGGAAAACAACAGCTTTTAATGAGTCCCTTTGTTGTCACGTTACACTTGGGGAGTGTTTTGCTGTAACTAAGTGTGGTTCTTCTGTCCAACAGCAGTGAGTGGAAGAGCATCTGCAATGTCAAACACTCCTACCCACAGCATTGCAACCTCAGTGTCCCAACCTCAGACGCCGACTCCGAGTCCCATCATTTCTCCTTCAGCCATGCTGCCCATCTACCCTGCTATAGACATCGATGCCCAGGTGAGCCTGCCGCTCTCACGGATGCACACAGCTGGTTTTCCTGCATCCTGAATAATTCAGTGGTGGCAGACAGCTCTGCTGTGTAATGGATTGGGGTCTGGGGACTGGATTTGCTGCTTTTAGAAAGCCAGAGAGTCGCAACCCACTTTCCTGTGTGCTCTTGCCTAACAAAAAAAAGGTCTCTGAATGACTGAACACTTGTAGTTCTTATTCCTGTGTTGTCACTGGGATTGTGAGAAACAGCAGAGTTGCCTACTGACAGAAACGAAATGTTTTCTGGCCTGGTATCCTAAGACAAAAATAAGCCTTAAAGCATTGTACACTGAGTTTTCGGTTGTGCTTCCAAGTTACTGGCCAGAGATCGTGGATGTATGAAAGTATTGAAACTACTAATTGCTGTGATTTTTTTTTTTTTAATTCAAGCTCTCATTTCCACTAGGGGAAAGGGTTTTCTGTATGAAAATGATTATTAAAAGGGCAGCTTTGTGTTGACTTGGAGCTAGCTGGCCATCAGCAAAAAGCATACACATACTAAACTGGCATATATCTATGCACAGCTCTGGGCTATACATACCATGACTAAGATTGGGCAGCATGGGGTGAAGGAAAGGCATGAGATCATCGTGGAGAAGAGCAGAGAAGCCTCTGGAAAATCAGCCCTTGCTGTTTAGTTGCTTGTGGCACTTGGCTTGGATCCTGCTGTGATAAAAACTGGAGTGCAGAGAATTAAAGAGAGAATTCTTACCTTCATTACACCATCTAAGGGTCACAGTCAAGCAGTGGTAAAGAAGTTAATCTGGTTAGCAGAGCACATAGGAAAGCTCAGTTCTTGAAGAATCTCAGTTCTTGTCAGGATTTCTTCTTAAACCTCCCAGCAGAGCTGCCTTGAGGGGTAGGATCCTGTCAGGAGCTTGCACCCAACTGTCAAGGGGGCATCCATAAACATGCCCTTAGCTTATAGAAGCTTTTTCCTTTGGCATGGGTACACTTGTGTTTTGGCTGTAAGAGGGGCTGTACTTGAAAAAGCAAGTATTTATCTTGTGTGTATGTCTGTTTGGTTTAGACTGAGAGTAACCATGACACAGCCTTGACACTGGCTTGTGCTGGTGGCCATGAAGAACTGGTACAAACGCTGCTGGAGAGAGGAGCTAACATTGAGCACAGGGACAAGAAAGGTGGGTATCTCACCATGGCAGTGTGAACCCTGTCTGCTCTGCCTGTGTGTCCCACTAAATAAATGCCTAGACTTCATGTGAAACCTTCAGGCTTGCTCTCCTGGTGCTGTAACTCGTGTCTTGTGTTCTGTTGCAGGGTTTACTCCGCTTATTTTGGCTGCTACAGCCGGCCATGTGGGTGTTGTGGAAATCTTACTGGATAACGGAGCTGATATTGAAGCCCAGTCTGAGAGAACCAAGGACACTCCCTTGTCTTTGGCTTGTTCAGGAGGGAGGCAAGAGGTGAAGTAAACCTTAAATCTTGAGAAGCAGTGTGTGAATGACATACTGTGTCAGTACAGTACAAGAATCTTCCAGAAAAGACACAGTCACACGGGATGTGTGTTTAAAAAAGATGCAAAGAGCTTCACATTTTCCAATTTACACATTACAACATGTCTCATAGAGACTGATTGTTCTGTTTTGATAACTGGACTGGTGCTGTGCAGGTATCCTCATGACTGCAGTGGTTAGTGCCCCATTATGGGACTTCTACCAGCATTCATTTAATATCTACATCTAATTATGCTGTCACGAGTATTCGTGCTGTGAATCAGGATTTAGACACAAATGGGTTCCATATATGAGCCTTAGCATAGTTTTTGGGGGAAAAAATGGGAAAAAGCTGGGCTTTGGGCAGCAGAGGTGATGTCAGAACACCCTCCTGCCCAAATTTTGGGTTTGACAGTATGTTTGTTCTGTGGTTTCATGGGAAAACATTCTGATTGAGAATTGTGCAGGTATGAGCTAAACTTTTTTAATGCTTAAATGTGAAAGTGAAGCAAATTTTGCACTGCACTGGAAGGGACACCATAGGTTTTCACCTTAGTGTATACTGTGATTTTAAGTTGCTGGACAGTTCAGTGTCTGGTCAAGTTTCCTCTCCTCTGCAGGAGAGGACAAAAAGCAGCAGTACTCTGTACCCCATATTGAAACTGAATCTCTGGGTCTGGCAGGCTTTAAAGATGGCTGAAGCAATCATGGGGATGTCTGCTTTTTCTTATTCTGCTGTTGCATTTGGTACACTCATGAGCAGCCATGATAGATTTTTTTTTTTTTAAAGGAAGTTTTACAGTGGCTTTGGGATCACAGGTGTGGCCTCATCCGGTCATGAGGGCAAGGAGTTTTAGCAAAGCAACTGATCTTTCTTACCATTGACATCTTCCAGAACTGAATCTCTGGGTCTGGCAGGCTTTAAAGATGGCTGAAGCAATCATGGGGATGTCTGCTTTTTCTTATTCTGCTGTTGCATTTGGTACACTCATGAGCAGCCATGATAGATTTTTTTTTTTTTAAAGGAAGTTTTACAGTGGCTTTGGGATCACAGGTGTGGCCTCATCCGGTCATGAGGGCAAGGAGTTTTAGCAAAGCGGCTTTCTTACCATTGACATCTTCCAACAGAACATTCAGGTCTAAAAAGCATTTGTCTTGGCTAGATTTGCAAGTTTGGGAGAAAACCAGATGTTATTTGTTGAAACACTGCAGGTGGTGGAGTTGCTGCTAGCTCGAGGGGCAAACAAGGAGCACAGGAATGTGTCTGATTACACACCTTTGAGCCTCGCCGCCTCGGGTGGCTACGTGAACATTATCAAGATTCTGCTGAATGCTGGGGCAGAAATCAATTCCAGGCAAGTTCCCTTTACAGCCCTTATCTCGTGTGCTTGGTTGTGAGTCACGTGAGGAAAGTGTGTGTGTTTTCCCTGCATGGTTTTCTCTCGGTGTGTGCATTTGTGCCATGCTTTTGCATCCATTGGGAGGTAGAGAACAGCTCAGGTGTGAGCTGCACGGGTACAAGAAAAGGTCCAAGAGCAGGCTGTAAGTTATAAGCACACCTCATAAGAGATGCCCTTCAATTTGAAGCCATCAAAAAGGAAAAGTGGAGCCTCTAAGTAGAAACACTTGTCCTAAACCATGCTGCTGTGGGGAACCTTTTGTAGGTTCACTGGAAGTTGGTACGCAGCTGATTTTTCAGTCTTGTGTAAGTACTCTGCCTTCATTAGTTTACTATAGTCACATTTCTGAAATGACCTTTAAAACTTTTTTGGTTCTTTTTTTCTTCTCTTTCAGAACTGGTAGCAAATTGGGCATTTCTCCCTTGATGCTGGCAGCCATGAATGGGCACACTGCTGCTGTCAAGCTGTTACTGGACATGGGCTCTGATATAAATGCCCAGATCGAGACCAACAGGAACACAGCTCTGACTCTGGCCTGTTTCCAAGGAAGAAATGAGGTGGTCAGCCTGCTGCTTGATAGAAAAGCTAACGTGGAGCACAGAGCCAAGGTAAAGAGCAAACAGCTGGAGGAGTCTCCAGAGGGAGGTGCTTCTAAGTCATCGTGGCTGTGGTGCTGCCTGATTTCCTTGCCTTTGTGGAAGTCTAGCTTGTCTAGTTCAGTTCTCTAGTCCAGTTAACTGAACTGAACCAGATATCACATAGGAAAAAATGGCTGCAGTTAAGGGCTGAGATTTTGGTGGTTGCAAAGCTCATCAAAAAATGCATTTCTTCAAAAAAGTGTGGATTCATCCTGAGGTGCTTACCAGCGTAAGGACAGGAACCCATTGTGTTTGTAGTCAGATAAACACTGTGCCTCAGGTGAGGCACTCCCCCACTGATGGCTTCTCTCTCCTCTTGCTCCTCCCAGACTGGTCTCACACCGTTAATGGAAGCAGCTTCTGGGGGATACGCAGAGGTGGGCAGGGTCCTGCTGGACAAAGGTGCGGATGTCAACGCTCCCCCAGTACCTTCATCCAGAGACACAGCTTTAACCATTGCAGCAGACAAAGGGCACTACAAGTTCTGTGAGCTCCTCATCAGCAGGTACGGTGTTGGCAAGTGAGCAGCTTAAAGAAAAATGTGGCTGTGTTTAGGATTCATTTTCCCAATATCCAGTAATATTTCCAAATAGCTGTTAAAGGGTCAGGAAATGGGAAAGGTTCTGTGTGTCTGTTGACTTCTGTCACATCATTTCATTTATCCCAAGGACTCAAATGAAGTTCTTCTTGGGGTTAGAGTGCTTCCTTTTGCCCAAATGCAGGGTTTTGATGGCGTGTGTTTGGTTTTGTAGGGGAGCTCACATCGATGTGCGGAACAAGAAGGGGAATACTCCACTGTGGCTGGCAGCAAATGGGGGACATCTGGATGTTGTCCAACTGCTGGTCCAGGCCGGAGCTGATGTGGATGCAGCTGACAACAGGAAAATAACTCCTCTCATGGCAGCCTTCCGAAAGGTAGATTGTCAAGTTGAGCTTGGCTCTTAGCTAGGGTTGTCCTGCTATCCTTCCCTAGCTCTTAGAAGTAGAACTTAATGACAGAGGCTACATATTTAATAATATCTCAGTTAATTTGAATACTTTGCATTGAATCTTCAGAAACAGATACATGTGCCACCTGTGTAATATCTTGCTCAATTCTAATTGCAATTTGCTTTATGGGCAGCGTAGTGAGTCTGGTTCTGCTGTGTGTGAAGGGTGAAATTTGCAGTGTGTTTCTGTGTGATAGAACTGGGGGGAAATAGCATTGGCTCCTTATGCAAGAGAGGGTGAGGACTTGGGTCAAAAGAAGTGCAATTTAGCCTGATTTGAGTCTACAGATGATTTCTCTTAGTAAGGGAGTGTAGTTGAGATGTTGGAGTACTGGAAATATTGCAGATGACTGTAGAAGCCTGTAGCTGTGAAGCTGTTAGAGATGGGCATCTGAAAACTGCCCCAAAAAAGGCAGAAGTTTGTGCAAGTAGTTCTGGAGTAAGGGCAACCTGTCGAGAGGTAATCACTTGCCTTCTCTGGTGGCAGAAATGTGCAGAAATGTGCCTCACTAGTTCAGAAGGTGAGAAAGATCTCAAAAAACGTGTTGAGAGCTTCATGTGGTGTGGAGTTGCAAATAAATATTTTGCAAGGGGTGCTGGGGCTGAAGTGTTTCTCAGTAAGCCAGAGGCAGCTGGTCTGACAGAAAGTGTTGTCCTTGGAATTTGTTTGGCAGGGTCATGTGAAAGTGGTGCGTTACCTGGTGAAAGAGGTGAACCAGTTCCCGTCGGACTCGGAGTGCATGCGATACATAGCAACCATCACTGATAAGGTAAGGTGGGGAAGGAAACACTTGAGAGGAACACTGTTGTGTCTCAGCCTTAGAGATGTGACCTCTCTTCAGCTCAAGGGCCACCAGCTTTCAGCCAGAGCACGAGTCCCACTGGGATTTTTGAGGAAAAACGGCAGGAAATGAGAACATGAGGCACTTTGTTCTCAACGTTCTTTGTCATTTCAGGAGATGCTGAAGAAGTGCCACCTGTGCATGGAGTCAATCGTTCAAGCCAAAGATAGACAGGCTGCAGAAGCCAACAAAAATGCAAGCATTCTGCTAGAGGAACTGGACTTGGAGAAGGCAAGTGGAAAGAGTTGCAGCTGGGAATATTTCTCTCTTAAAATTGCAATTTCACCTTCCTTCAAGGTGATAAGGTCGGTAAAAGTAGTTATTGGGGTGTAGGAGTGTGTGTAATCACCATAATTGGAGTGTCCAGAGCTGAGCATCTTGCCATCTTTGGACTTTGCTATTATTCAGAGACATTGGATCAGGAAATGCCAATGTAACGATTTCCTCTGTACCAAAAGAAGGATTTCTGAATATGGTTTGTCAAAAAAAACCCGAGTGTGGCATTTTCTAGTCATACTCATGGATTTTAGGTCTAAACCCAATTTTGTGTCCTAAATATTTAAAAAAAAAATCTACTAAACCCCATAGTACTGTAGTAGAAATAAAACAGAAAAATCAAAGCAAATAAAAAGCATTTGGATTTCTTGAAATGCATGGGACATCTTGTAATGCTGCTGCATGTGCTTGACTTGTAGCTAAGGGAAGAAAGCAGGAGACTGGCTCTGGCTGCCAAAAGAGAGAAGAGAAAAGAGAAAAGGAGGAAGAAAAAAGAAGAACAAAGGCGAAAACTAGAAGAAATAGAAGCAAAAAATAAAGAGAATTTTGAACTTCAAGCTGCTCAGGAGAAGGAGAAGTTAAAAGCTGAAGGTGATTACTGCAATTATTCCAAGAAAAGAATGAAATTTGGTATGAGCTGGTATGACATCTGTAATAGATTTATGGATGTCTCATAGTCAAGGGTTTGTTGTGTTTCTTGGAGCTTTGCAAAAAAGTTAGTCCTAAAGTTTTTTGATAGGTGTGACTTGGAAAACAAAACACTTGGGCTTCCTCAAAGCAGCTAAGTTACTCCTGCTTTTTCTTTACTCTTCCCTCAGATGATCCCGAGGTCCCAATGGAGCCTCCCAGTGCTACCACCACCACCACCATAGGTATATCTGCAACCTGGACAACGTTGGCAGGCTCTCATGGGAAGAGGAATAACACCATCACCACAACGAGCTCCAAGAGGAAAAACAGGAAAAACAAAGTAACCCCCGATAATGTTCAGATTATATTTGATGATCAGCTTCCCATTTCCTATAGCCAGCCTGAGAAGGTGAACGGGGAATCCAAGAGCAGCAGCACTAGCGAGAGTGGTGACAG
The DNA here is from genome assembly GCF_017590055.1 of Onychostruthus taczanowskii. NCBI lineage: Eukaryota > Metazoa > Chordata > Aves > Passeriformes > Passeridae > Onychostruthus > Onychostruthus taczanowskii. The sequence continues at coordinate 854,216 of NW_024498074.1, read as the reverse complement.
TGACAATATGAGGATCTCCAGCTGCAGCGATGAGAGCAGCAACAGCAACAGCAGCCACAAGAGTGACAATCATTCCTCCACAGCTGTCACCAACACACAGAGCAACAAGAAGCAACCGTCAGTGCTCGTCACCTGCCCAAAGGATGAGAGGAAAGCAGTGCCTGGCAAGTCATCCATCAAGTGAGTTCCTGTGACCCTGCATGCCAAGTGCAAGTCATCCTTTCTTTCTCCCCCACATAACGACAGCATTTAATTCCCTTTGCAGGTTGTCTGAAGTTATTAATGAAGTGACGAGTAATTCCTTGTCTACTTGCACGAAATCCGCTCCTTCTCCCCTTTCTTCTCCAAATGGAAAGCTAACCATTGCTAGTCCTAAACGTGGTCAGAAAAGGGAAGAAGGTTGGAAGGAAGTCGTGAGAAGGTAAGCAGAACAATTCCCCTAATTCCCTTTGATGCTGTCCTTTGTGTAGCCTTCCTTGGAGTTACTGAATGACCTCAGTGGGTTTGAGATCTCACAAAGCTGCTGCTGCATAGGTTGAATCAGAAAATACAGTGTTCTTTTGACCAGCCTGTGCACAGCTTCTTGCCATAGGAGTGTTTCCTACTTAATATTGTTTATTTTTTGTGTAGATCCAAGAAGGTTTCTGTCCCATCAACTGTGATTTCCAGAGTTATTGGCAGAGGAGGATGTAACATCAATGCGATCCGGGAGTGCACGGGAGCGCATATAGACATTGACAAACAGAAGGATAAAACTGGAGACCGAATCATCACAATTAGGTGGGTGAGCAGGATCCTGCATTGGCTCTGTCCTGTGGGTATCTTCTTCTTGTTGGTCTGCATAGGAAAATTAAAGGCTTGATCTGGTTGTTCCTTGGAAGATCCCTTGAAAGCGGGGGAGATGAATGGGATGGGAAACAGAGTACAATCACCAGCAGGTGCAAAAGACAGCTTGTGAGATGAGGTGGAACATAAATCGTGGGATTCTGCGTTTGGGCCTGTTAATTCACGGTGAAATATGAAAGAATAGTTAGGGAAGCAAATATTTTATCCATTTGAGTTTCTTGGAGTTTGGAGTATTCAGCTTGAACTTCTTGAGTAATTGTCTGCAGCAGGACTGTGCCAAGCTCAGTTTTTGAATAGAGAATTATTTTCAGTTTTTGAATAGAGTTATTTTCCTGTTTGTGTTAGGGTGATAGCAGATAGCCCTCCTGTGTGGGAGGGCTGTGGCTGTAAGTGTGTAAATGCCTGAGATGCACTTTGCCTGCCCTTCCTTTTTGTAGGGGTGGCACAGAATCAACCAGACAGGCCACGCAGTTGATCAATGCTCTGATTAAGGATCCAGACAAGGAAATCGATGAACTTATTCCAAAGAACCGTTTGAAAAGTTCAACTGTCAATTCCAAGATAGGGTCCTCGACACCTGCCGCCACTACAGCTGCTAACAGTTCTCTCGTGGGCATCAAAGTGACCACCGTAGCCGCTTCGTCGACATCTCAGACCGCCTCCGCGCTCGCCGTGCCTGCAATCTCCTCAGCCTCCACTCACAAAAGCATCAAGAACCCCGTGAACAACGTGCGGCCCGGCTTCCAGGTCTCTCTCCCGCTGGCCTATCCTCCTCCGCAGTTCGCGCACGCGCTCCTCGCCGCTCAGACGTTCCAGCAGATCCGTCCGCCGCGGCTGCCCATGACGCACTTCGGAGGTACCTTCCCGCCGGCCCAGTCCACGTGGGGCCCGTTTCCCGTCAGGCCGCTGAGCCCCGCCCGAGCTACGAACTCGCCGAAACCTCACGTGGTGCCTCGCCACGGCGGCCAGAGCAGCAGCGGTTCTCAGGTGAACTCGGCGAGCTCTTTGACGACGAGTCCCGCGGCAACGACCGCTTCGGTGGCTTCTACCGCGCCCGGATCTTCGGCCGGCGGCAACCCGAGCTCCCCTTCGGTCCGGAGGCAGCTGTTCGTCACGGTGGTGAAGACGTCCAATGCCACCACCACCACCGTGACGACCACGGCGAGCAACGCGAGCACGGCGCCCACCAACACCACGTATCCGACTCCTACTGCCAAAGAACACTACCCCGCGTCTTCCCCCTCATCTCCCTCTCCTCCCGCGCAGCCGGCGGGCGTCTCCAGGAGCAGTCCTCCCGACTGCGCGGCGGCCTCTCCCAACAAAGGCGCTCCTCCGTCCGAGCCGGACGCGGCGAGCCCGCCCGCCGCGGACGCGGGCGGCTCGACCGGCAGCAGGCAGCCCAATCCTGGGACCAGCAGCTCCTCCGTGCATCCTGCTCATCAGCAGCCCCCGGGAGCTCCTCTGCCGGAGGCCAGGCCCCCTCTCCAGCAAGCTCAGGTTCCTGCGCCAGATCCTCGCGTGGTCGTGCCTCCAAACCTCGCGGCGACGAGCTCGTCCGCTCCGGCGGTAGGCGCGAGCAACGCTCCCATGAGCTACCCCGTGTCCCAGCCGGCCATGGGGTCCGCTCAGCCCGCAGCCAAGATGGAAACCCCAGCCATCAGACCGCCTGTCCACGGGAGCGGCAGCGTCCCCAAGAATCCAGCTCCTGTGCAAAACTCCTCCGTCGCAGTCCTCAACGTGAACCACATCAAAAGGCCCCACAGCGTTCCTTCTTCAGTGCAGCTTCCTTCTACCTTAAGTACACAAAGTGCTTCTCAGAATTCGGCCCACCCGGCGAACAAGCCCATGGGGAACAACTTCAGTGCTACCCTGCCTTTTGGGCCCTTTAGTACGTTGTTCGAGAACAGCCCCACGTCTGCTCATGCCTTCTGGGGCGGGTCCGTCGTTTCCTCTCAGACGACGCCGGAATCCATGCTCTCAGCTAAGTCCTCATTTTTGCCAAATTCAGATCCGTTACATCAGTCTGACACTTCCAAAGCCCCAGGTTTTAGGCCACCGTTACAGAGGCCAGCTCCAAGTCCCTCAGGTAAGCCTCTGGCTTGTGCCCGTTCCATAATAATACAGTTGATTCTTGTGTTTTTTAAGCCAAGTGGAGTTCATTTCAAGTGCCCTGTCAAATGTAGTAGCTGTTAGGCAGCTGCTGGGCTTGATAAAATAGGGGTTTTGCCATTCCTGTCCGTTCCTCTCCAATAGCTGAGATGATAAAACACACTTATTTCCACCTCCCTTCCCTACTGGATAGTGACTGTTCCAGTTCGTGATGCCTTGCCCTGAGGCTGCAGGAAAATGTGCAGCATCTTCCAAGGGCTAGGGTGGTAAAAAATGGCATTTTAATATGAACTTGTAGCTTAAAGGAGGTGTGTTCTCTTAATTCCTAAATTTGATCCAAAAAATGTAATTTCCTTGACTGCCTGCATTTTTTTAGTGAGATGTTTTGCGTTCTGCCCAAAACGGAGGCCAAGGGGTTGTCACAGAACCTGTTATGTAGCTTCCAGAAAGGACATAGATGGTTTGGACCGTCTCTGCCTGTTTTTGTAGGACCACTGAGGTGCTAATGGATTGGGAGTTAAAACAGCACTTTCTTTCCTATTTTGTGAATATCATGGGGTTGAGCTTTTTCATCTTGATATACAAGTCAGCATTTTGACTATGCCCCTAAGATATACAAATGCATAAGTCTTAGATCCCTAAGATTTTATTTTTCCCTTTCTGTGTTGAAGAGGACATGAAGGGAGTAATAATTGTTGTATTTTGAGTATCTCGGCTAATTGGTGGCATTTGGTGTTAAGGAAATATGAATCATTCTTGATTTAGGTGTACAGCACAACTGCCACATGCTGAGTAGACTTGCAGAGTGTGAAGCTTAATGCTCCAGTTTCCTTTGGAAAATCGTGACACAGGTCCCCAAAGATGGGCTGGATAAAAGCTTTCCTTTCTCTTTCCATGACACCGGCGACCTCTCGCTGGAGTGCTGGAGTTGTGGGAGTCACTTGTGCCCGTTCTCTCTCGTAGGTATTGTCAGTATGGATTCTCCCTATGCTTCTGTAACACCTTCTTCGACACACCTGGGGACCTTTGCCTCGAACCTGTCGGGAGGGCAGATCTACGCGCCCGGGACGCCGCTGGGCGGAGCGCCTGCTGCTGCTAATTTTAACAGACAGCATTTTTCCCCTCTTAGTTTATTGCCTCCATGTTCATCAGCATCAAATGGTGAGTTCTGATCAGCAGGGAGCTGCTGAGAAGCTGCTGTGTAAATAAAGTTGTCCGGCAGAACTGCAGGAGGAGTTCCAGGAGAAAATCCTTAGGGCAGGTCCTGGTACCTTCCTCTACCTTTGGCCCCTGCAGTTAGGAGTTTTTTGGACAGATAAGCTGTGGAGTGCTGGCTTATTTAGGGAATGTGTTAATGTGTTTTATTGGCAGAAACAATGACAAAGAAACCCCAGGGAACAAATCCAAACGAAGAAGAAAAAACAAACCCAGCCAAGACATGGGTTTATGTGGGCTTATTTCAGCTCTGGTTTAGGATATGATCCTCCAGTCCTCTGTTGCTGATTGACTGTGATGCTTAGTTAAGGTTTTGTGGTGTGTGTCCTCCAGTGGCTGAGCTGCCAGGGCGTGATAAGCATTTTATATGAGGGGCTGAATCAGTGGTGAATATCTCTGTGATCTGGAAATGAAGTGATCCTGAGGTGGATGAATGTGGCATTAACCAGCTCCCCGCTGTCAGTTGTTGGTTTGTGGCATCTGGCTGCCGTCACCAAGTGCTCCTGTTGCTCTCCTTGCAGAATCTCCTGCTCAGTCCGTGTCCTCTGGAGTACGAGCACCCTCTCCCACCCCTTCAGCAGTGTCCTTGGGATCAGAAAAACCCAGTAACGTTTCTCAGGACAGAAAAGTTCCTGTTCCCATTGGGACTGAACGGTCCGCACGCATTAGACAAACTGGAACGTCTACTCCTTCTGTAATTGGGAGCAACTTGGCTGCTCCGGTGGGACACAGTGGGATCTGGTCCTTCGAAGGTATAGGTGGCAGTCAAGGTATGTGATGTTCACAGGTGCACTTGAGTTGATCACACCCTTGTGTTTGCCAAACTTGTCTTCAGCACGGGAGCGTGCAGGAGTGAGTGCCTGAAAACACACAAATGTTCTTTCCAAGGGCTTTGGAGCAAGGAGTTCTTGCAGCCTTCTTGTCCTCTTAATTGTTTGAAAGTTTCTGAAACCCTCAGGGGTTCTGAAATGTCCTGGCTGTGAAGATTTGGTACTCCCAAGTAGGAGCAGGAAAAATAAAAACATGAAAACAGGCATGAACGCAGTGGGGATCACTGAATTGAGGAAGAGGGGAATTTAAGGTGTCACAAGATCACTGTCTGGAGTTTCTGCTGATAAAGAGGTTGTTTGTATGGTAGGAGTTGATATTTAATTTGTAGCTAAGGTAGAACTTTTTGTGCTGAGGAGGGTGCTTTTATGAAGTGATAAAATTCTGCATTTGGGTTTCCTTTATTCTTTTCAGCCATTCACCTTCTACTAGCACAAGACTCTTGGTTCTCCTGGAGTCACATGGAATTTAGTTATTTCAGATTTTATTAAAACAGTTAATCATCCTACAGCTTTTCTTACTAGACTTGTCAGGGGTCTTGGATGCAATTTCTGGGAGACTGATAAACTTTTCCATATTGATTGGCATTTTTTGTGGGGAGTTTTCTTTTTATTTTCTTTAGGTGTTTTTTTTTTTTTTTTTTTTTTTTTGCTTGGGGTGGGGGGTGTATGATTATTGAGACTCTGTTGGATTGGACCTCTGGATGTCCTGTCAGCCTCCTGCACAAAATGGGGTTTCCCATGAGTTCTGCCCATACTGCTCAGGGCTTTATCCAATCTGCTCTGGAAAACCTGCAAGGATTGGAGCTGCTCCACTGTTGAGAGCAATCTGTTCTGCTCCCTGACTGAGTCCACACAGCTGAAGGTTTTAACTGACTGGCTGTGCTGGAATTTTTCCCCAAATACAAACCCTTTTTTTACTTCACTAGTGGTCTTTTCCCAGATAAAGCTTTAGAAATTCACTATTTATTTGGATTGTGTGTAAAAGTTGTCCTTTGTGTCTGTCGTGGCTTCTTTCTGCTTTGGTCTGTGACTTCAACATTTTGATTTTCAGTTCCCAATGGGATTGGCTCTTCTCTACTTGAGTATTGGGGAGCCTCAGAAACGCTTCTGTTCCCCTTCTCCAAATAATTTTTTTAAATCTTTTGTTTTGAAAATTGGGTTTTCGAGTGCCTGGGATTTGAGCTGTAGCACCAGTGATGAATTCACAGAGTCAGGACATGAGCCCATAGCTGCAGCTCATCATGTTCTGGTTTGCTCAGATAGCTCTGTGTCCCTTAGAATATGAAGCAACTCGTGGAAGAATGGTAGTGAAGTAGAGCAGATAGTCTTCATAGTGTACATACCATTTCCACAGCACCAAGGGCACGAGGAATTGAGGTTTTTGGGGGCTCTGAGGTTTTTGGAGGAGGGAGAGTTAGCCCAAATTCCAGCGTTGCTGTTGAAATGGAGGAAAGTTGCAGGGGCAGCGCTCTGGTTGCAGGTGACCGTCCCAAACTCGTGGCAGTGGCTCAGGGTTCGTGGCCCTGCCGGCGGCACTGCTGGTGTTGTCCCTCCATCCCTGCGGAGCTGCGCTGCGGGTGGGGCCGGGCAGCCGCGGGTGACGCCGTGTCTCTGTGCCGGCAGATAAAGTGGACTGGTGTCACAGCGGCATGGGCAGCCACATGATCCACAGGCCCATGTCCGACCCGGGCGTCTTCTCGCACCAAGCCATGGAGAGAGACAGCACGGGAATCGTAACGCCTTCCGGTACATTCCATCAGCCCGTCCCTGCAGGATACATGGACTTCCCGAAAGTCGGGGTAATGACCTCCTTGCCCCCCCCGTGCAATCCCCTCTGGTCCTTCTGTGCGTGCAGTGGCGTTCCTGGAAGCGTCCTGACTGTTGTTTTCCTTCCCCTCAGGGAATGCCTTTTTCTGTGTATGGGAACGCCATAATTCCTCCCGTAGCCCCCATCACAGATGGTACTGGAGGCCCCATCTTTAACGGGCCTCATGCTGCTGACCCATCTTGGAACTCGCTGATAAAGATGGTTTCAAATTCCACAGAAAACAACGGGCCTCAGACGGTAACTGATCCTTTCTTTCTGTGTGTTGTACTTGAAATGTATTGTGATTCCTGTCTGTGCAGTTGGGCATTTGGGAAAAGAAATCTTGGGGCAAAATTTCATAGGAAAAGCCAGTTTATGTGCTGTTAGTTAAGCTTTCCCTTCCCGAGAAGGCAACACAGCAACAGGGCTGCTGCTGGGCTCTGTGGCTGAGGATGTTGTGACTGTGTTAGAGCACCCCAAGGAAGGGAGTTAGTAGCTCTTTGCTGCTCTGATCTTGCCTGGCTTTTCTGCTCAATACAATTTAGGCAGAGGGATTAATTCCCCTGAACCTCTTGTTCCTACTCAGGAACTAATACTATAATGGAACATCAGTAGCTCTGTGGTTATTTTTAATTGGACAGTGATCTCTGTTACACTGTTACTAAATAAAGATGTTTCTGGGCTTAATTTGTTTGGAAATGATCCAAGCTGTGGGGAGCAGCTCCCAGCCCTGGTAGACCATAGGTGTGAGGGAGAGGGGGTTTGCCCACAGTTCAGGTGCTGCTCTGGGGTGGCTTCTTGTCCCTGCAGGGTGATTTCTGGTTTCATGACAAACTTTGTCCCCCAACAAAAGCTTTACTGGGCTAGACCTGGGATTCCCCACAAGTGAAGGTCTTGGGGGAAAATAAGGTGGCAGGAATCAAGTTGTTAGTCTGAACTCAAGATGAAGAAGAGAGCAGCACGTCCCGTGCTCTGGGCGTGGAGGGATTTGGGAGCTGGGCTGGGGAATGATTTGCTGCACGCCCAGAGCCCCGTTCCTTGTCCCGGACAGGACAATCCGTGAGCCCCGCAGCGGAGCGCCCGGAGCAGCCCGAGGCGCGGCGCTAAGGCGGCTTTCTCTTGCAGGTGTGGACTGGAACCTGGACACCTCACATGAACAGTGTGCATATGAACCAACTGGGCTGAGTGGGATCAACGTGCTGCCCTTGAGATTCCTTTTTTTGCAGAGGAAACCACAATTGGCAGAAACAGTTTATGTGCTCCCAGATCATTCTACTGATGTGCTTGACTGAAGTGTGTAGGCTTTTTGCAGAAGAACTTACTAACTGACCTTTTTCTGTGAACATTGTGACCGCCCATTCCCCACCATCATATGTTTCAACTTAGTTAGACTTTCTTCTTTCCTTTCCTTTCCTCTTTTTTTTTTTTCTTTTTTTTTTTTTTTTTTGACATAACTTTCTGTTGAAGCTGTTCTTTGGCTGGTTGGTTTTAGTACTGTAAACTGCTTCTGAGCAAACACAGAAATTTAGCAAAATTATGTAAACTTGATCCTGAAGTTTTAGAATGGCAAATAAATGTACAATTGTTTACATAACAAATGGCTAAGCAGAAAGTAAATTTCAATATGTCAGTTATAGAGGCTCTACTTTATGTAGACTTAAATTAATGTGAGATATGTACCTTCATATTCAGAAATCTGGATGTTTCCTTCATACATTAAACTATTAATAAGCATAACTTTTCTACTTGTGTAATTTAAGTAAGTTATAAAAACACCCCAGGCATTATTGAGAAGGCATAAATTCTCTATTTGACATTTGAGGAGAGCTTCCCTGCTGCAGGCTCCAGAGGCAGGTCTCTTCCAGAGGCAGGTCTCTTCCATGAAGGTTTATTTGGAAGAGTCCAAGTGGGAATTGCCCTCTACATGTCAGGAGCTGTCACCTGTGGGCAGAGGCAGCAGGAGATGAAGGAGGGTGGGTCCTGTGAGGCCGGGCTGGGTGAGCAGTGACACACATGCAGTCAGGATCCCTGTACCATTCCCTTACAGAGCACTTTAAGGAGATCCACAACTCAGATTTAAGAAGTATTCCTTGGTTTTATTATGGTTCCTCCTTGGAAAACCAAGCAAACACCTCAGTTGGCCACAGAAACTACTGCCTTTTAACTGTTGTGGTATTTGAGGTGTCCTCAAACTTTTTGCATACCGAGGCCGTATACCTGCCCTTAGGTGCTGCTCTGAATAAAAGCAAGTTCCTTCTTCCAGCAGTCTGATCTCCTGAAATACATCCTGTGAAGAGCTGGTGGTAGCAAAATGGATCCCAAAGCGAGGAACTGCTCAGGAAAAGGTTTGAAACTCCATCTCACACCTTACCAGGGTGTGGGTGAGCGCCCTTCCCCTCCGCTGCTGCAGGCTTTAGTGCTGTTTGGGGTGACTAATTATTAATGCTACTGAGAAATAGTGCTCAGTGTTTATTAGCACCATGAATTCCAGAGTATGGTGTTGATCTGACAGTTTAATCCGTGCCTGGAGCAGTGGGCCGGGCACGGGAGATCCTGGCTGGGGGGAATTGGAGCATTTTTATTCCCAGATACATTTTTTTTTGGTGTTTTTTTTTGACTCCCACGATGTAATGCTTTCTATTTGTCCAGTAAACCAAGGAATGTACTCTTTTGGGAGCGGGCAGGTGCTGTTTGTTTGGGAAAAGGGAGCAGAACCAGGGTTAGGACAAACAGGGAGAGGAAGAGAACCAGTGTACGGTCTGAGGGGCATTTCGACCTCTCCTTGCCACAGAAGGGGTAAGGAGACGGGTCACAACCTGGCTGGGCAGTGTGGAATGATAGAGCACTTGGTAATGATGAATTTCTCCAGAATATCACCTTCAGGCTCAGGGAGCTGGGGCCGTTCCGCCTGGAGAAGGGAAGGTTGTGTGGGTTCCTCACAGCATCCTCCAGGATCTGACGTGGCCCAAGAGGAACTGCAGTGACAGGACAAGTAATGGGTACAAATGGAAAAAGGGTGGATTTTGGCTAGCTGCTGGGAGGAAATATTTACTGGAAGAGGGGGGAGACAGTGACCCAACCCCGGCAGGGCTCAAAGCCGGCTTGGCCAACACTCCCAGGCCTGGGGTGTGATCCCTGGGGATGCCTGGTGTCGGACTGCGTGATCCTCGCGGTTCCTTTCCAACTGGGCACGCTGTGTGCTGCGGCGGGAGGTGTCCGTGCCCGTGGCAGGAGCGCGCTGGCACCGCTCCCCGCTCCGTGCAGCCCGGTTCCGACACACGGGCGGGCGCTCCGTGAGGCGCTGCCCTTCCCGCGCCCTCGGCCGCCATGGCACCGCTCCCCGCTCCGGGCAGCCCGGTTCCGACACACGGGCGGGCGCTCCGTGAGGCGCTGCCCTTCCCGCGCCCTCGGCCGCCATGGCACCGCTCCCCGCTCCGTGCAGCCCGGTTCCGACACACGGCCGGGCGCTCCGTGAGGCGCTGCCCTTCCCGCGCCCTCAGCCGCCATGGCACCGCTCCCCGCTCCGAGGGCTGGTACGAGTGGGCGGCGCGGTCCGCGCCCGTGCACTGGGCCGAGGGCGGGCTGGCGGCGCTGCAGGAGGCCACCGGGCTGCCCTGCTGGGCCGCCATCGCCGGCGGGGCCGCCTTGCTGCGCACCGCCGTGACCCTCCCGCTGGCCGCGCAGCAGGGGCGGCTGCTGGCTAAGGTGGGAGCGCTGAGGGCTCTGAGGGAGAGGGGCTGAGGGGGCCGCGGAATGAGCGTGGCGGTTGCTTTATTGCAGCGGGTTTGGCGTTTTTTGAGGGATTTCGGTAGGTTTTGTGCTTGTTTGGTTGCGGAGGTGAGCGTTTCTTGCGCTCTCGCGTAGTGGGGTCTGTCGTGCTGTGGTGGTGGCTTTGTTCGCTGCCGAGTTGTGCCCTCGTGGCCTTTATTTTATTACTCTTCATTTCATTTCTGTATATATGTATATATATAAATATGTATATTATATAAATATATATATATAAAATTATGTATTTTATAATGTAAAGCACAATATATTTATATATTACAGTGTGCTGTAAATAGCGCTTCCTACTATATGAATTTTCTATTCTGTGCTTATATTTATATGCTACTCTTAGTTTTTGTAATGGTCTTTTTTTAACATGGAGGTGCTATTAAAGATGGGTCTTTTTAAGCGGAGTAGCTAATTGCAAGTCCTGCGTGCAGGCAAAAAGATGCTTGTTACGAATTGCCCTCAATTCAGCTGTGATGGAAATAATTTTTTTCTTAAGAAAGTATAAAATTTAAAAATGTGAAAATTCTGTCTTCATTTCACGCAGTAGTAAGAGAACATCTTTGATTGTTACTGTAATTACTTGTCACTGCTACCTTCGTGTGGTTATTTTGTTTAAAGATGAAAGGTGTTCACTGATGTTGAACAAGACCTTGACCAGATGCCTTGTCCCTCACAGGCGTTTCCTGCCCCTACAGATGTTAAATTACAGTGGTAATTGCTATGTTTGGTGCCTGTGCTGGTATTACGTCACAGAAGAGTAATTAATATGTGTAATACCCATAGAGGTATTTAATTATACAGTGGCAATGTGTATGAATTACTGTGCTTTATTAATATGTATTAATTCCCGTACAGATATTAAATTTTGCGGTGATAAGCCATAAGTTAATGCTCCTTCAGGCGTTGATTTACCAGGGATAACTAAAACAGAGGTGAGGAGAGGAAGCGAGTGTTGCCTGCCACTGTGCCCAACCAGCTCTCCTTTCCTTTAGCTAGCTGGAAAACCTGCAGCCTGAGATTAAGGAGCTCGCCCAGCGCCTTCGCTGTGAAGTCTCCGTGCGTGGGAGGCAGCTGGGCTGGTCTGAGAAGGTGGCCAGGTACGAGGGGCGTTGTCCCCACATTCCGCAGTGGGACGTGGCGGGAAGGAGGATCCCACACGCAGCACTTGTGCAGCGATATTCTGCCATGCCCACAGCTTCCATGTTCATTCCCCACCTGTGATTTATTTGTTGATCCTGTTCCCCTTCCGACGTTGTCCGTTGCAAAGCTCAGGCTTGCGCTTTCCTCTCCGGCAGGTCCCACTTCGCCAGGAACATGCGGAGGATTGTCACGGAGCTGTACGTCCGGGACAACTGCCACCCCTTCAAAGCCACCCTGCTGCTGTGGGTGCAGGTGCCCATGTGGGTGTGCGTGTCCCTGGCTCTGCGCAACTGCAGCGTCGGTGCCCTGGGCTCTGCAGGTGTGGGAAAGGGATTTCTGCAGGGATTTTGGGCTCAGAAAAGGGCGTTGTCCCACAGATGGGTGCTGCACCGGGACCAGTCTTCTCTCACTGTCACTGCTTGTCCACTTGTTGGGTAAAGAACACCGTGTCCCAAGCTTGGTGTGCAAGCTGATAGAAAAACCAGTCAGCTGCTAAGGTTTTAAACCTTAACGTCGTTTAAGCTTAATTAATTAATTTAAATAATAAGTATTTGAAATGAGTTTTAAACTTAACGTGGTCTGACAATCCTGTTTACAAAGTCATGTTACATGTGCCACACCACAGTCACTTTTAGTCTGTATTTTTTCGCCTTCCATGTGCAATCCTGTAGAAAAGGTGAATGCATGATGCTCTCTTAAATTAAAAAAAAATAAATTTTGTCCTGATTTTTTTAGACTAGAGTTTATACTTTGTTCTTTTAAGCAAAGATGTGGCTAGTTATACAGCTACTAAGAAAAATACAGTTTTTTCAACATCAGGAAATAAGCACTGTAGGTTACTGCATTCTTATTTTCCTCATTGACTTGTAAAATATTTGAGATGGAAGTATTTTTTATTGCAGATTTACCTGGCTGTCATGAGCTAAGCCAGGTCTCAGCTTATATCTCTCACTTTTCTTACTTACATTGGTAGCAGAGTGTTAAAACCAAGGATTTCTGCTGTAATTGTACTTACCATGTGGATAAAACATACCTAGAAACTTGGGTCTGTGGTTTGACACTGGTACAGCTTGGCTCACGTGAGACAGCAAATTGTACTGAATTCTGTATTTTCTTCAATTTTTTCCCTGCAGTGCAAGAGCAGTTTTCCTCAGGAGGAGCACTGTGGTTCACAGACCTCACGGCACCTGATTCCACGTGGATTTTGCCGCTGTCCCTGGGGCTGGTGAATTTGCTGGTGGTGGAGGTAGGTTGGTGGAACAAAGCAGCAGCACATAAAGGTGGCTGCAGGTGATCTCTGCTTTAAGTGCACCGGGCAGAAGTGAAACACAATCTGTTTGCTCTGTGTGTTTTAATGTGTGGGTGGCTCCGTTCAGAGACCTCCAGGTCGGATGGATCTGCTCCAGCCTCAGGAATATTTAGTCTTGACTGCAGTTCCTTTGAGAACGCTGCTGTGATGAGATTTCTGGGTGTTAATCCTCAGTTTCACAAAGAGCTGGTTTACAAGCGTGCCTTTGTCCCCTTTCAGATCTTTGCTTCCCAAACGAAAGTGCCAGTTTCGCGGATCCAGAAGATTGCCACCAACTTCTTCCGCGCAGTGTCCGTGGTGATGATCCCTATTGCTGCCACAGTGCCCTCTGTAAGTACCCTGGGGTGTCACCTGTGCCCTTCTGGTGCTTAAAGGAGAGCCCAAAAGCCTCACATGTTTCATGTTTCCATGTTGTGATAAGGCACAAAATGATGACACAGACACTGCTGCTCTCAAGGAAAACAAAAAAGAAAAAAAATAACTTTATTTTCTGACTCCAACATTTATAGTTTTCCAAAGGTGACAGTGGATTGGAGGGGGACAGTGCCACCTCTCCAATGCCACTGGACAGACCAAGGGTCCATCAATTCTCTCCCCCTCCATGAAAGAATGCAAAACATAGGTTATTTACTGTGTGTGAGAAAGTTTGTTGAAAGAATGTAAACATCAGAAGGCTTAACAAAGTCTTACAAAATCAAGGCGACATCTCCGCTGCTGTGTGCTTAAGAAAAGTCAGATGTTCTGTCTGTGTGTGTGTTTAAGTCTCGTTGCCTTTGGGATATTTTTGTTCAAGGAGGAAGACTTTGCAAACTTGAAAGGGGTTCATGTCCTTCGTGTAGCCTGAAAAAGGAGAGGAAAGCTGTATGTAAAGGCATATAGGCAAATGCTTGTTCACTGGAAACCAGTGTAGCTCTTAAATTAGGAGATTTTCCACATCTTTCCTCAAACACTTGTCATTTTTGCCAGGTTTTCTACTGCAGAGTGTTCTTAGCAAAAACAAAGTGTCTGGTTGTTCGGCTCAATTATAGTTTCAAGTACAGAAGCTTAATCTGACAGTTCTTAAACTAATTCAAGCCTCAGTGTAGATGGCACTTTTCCCCAGAAGAGTTGAGAGACAGACAGTTGCATTTCACATGGAAGCCATTATTGCAGATGAGAGCAGGAGCAGTGGTTTAGGTGAGTTACGTGTCTCAGTCCCTGGGGGTGGCCCGCAGCAGTGCTTCTGGAGGAGCTGCTTGGAGCCGTGCTTTCCTTGCCTGCAGGGAGCTGACCTGTGCTTGTGTCCTTGCAGTCCATGGCGCTCTACTGGCTGTCCTCGAGCCTCGTGGGCCTGTCCCACAACCTCCTGCTGCGCTCTCCCGCCTTCCGCCGCCTGTGCCGCATCCCGAGGACCGCGTCCGACTCGGATACGCCCTACCGGGACGTGGTGGCTGCCTTGGCCACCAGGTACAGCCTGAGGAGACAGCACCACTGAGCTCCAGGAGGAGCTGCCTGGGGTTTAGTCAGGTGTACTTATCTGCTGTGTATTTATTTTCCAAATAAAACGCTGGCTGGCCACGAGGAAGGGTTGGTCAGCAAAAATGTGTCTTTAGTGGGAGGCTTTGTTTCAAGGGTGGTCCTTCTGCAGTTGTCCAGAAATCCAGGTTTGTCTCCTGAATTATCCTAAGAGATTGGGCAGGTGAGTATGGTTGTGTTCGAGGTCTCAGGAAGAGGGAAGACATGAGAATCTTGACTCCATGTTTCATATCATAATATTGTATTATATTATAATGCTGTACTAAAACTATACTAGAAAGAAAGGATTCATCAGAAGGCTGGAAGGGAAAGGAATGGAGTGATAATGACATCCTGTGACTGCTCACAGCCTCGACACAGGTGGCTGTCATTGGTCAAGTGAAAACAATTTTGCATGCTGGGTAAACAGTTCTTCAAATCACATTGCAAAGCAGCCAAACGTGGAGAAGCTGAAGCTTGCCAGCTTCTCAGGAGAAAAGACCCTGACAAAAGGATTTTTCATAAGATATGTCTGTGACAGGTGAGTGTTAAATAAAGCTATGACTCATATACAGTGCCTCTCTTTTGCCCTAAGTCCTAAAGGTAAAAAGGTTTGGTTTTTTTTTTTTTGGTTAAAATTATCAGGAATTAATTATGTACTTCTTGAAAGATTCCAAGCTGCTACTGTGATGTAAACTTAACAAAAATTCGGAAGCAGAAATTTTTAATGCAGACTTTGGAAGCATTGATTTGAATTGTTGTGATAGCCTAGTGGAACTTTACAGGTAGGGCTGAGATAGACTTTCTGACTCCAACCAGCAGTTTAGGAGAAAAAGTGCAGATGTCATTGGGCTAGTAACACTGCACTTTACCTGTGGGCATGTTTCACTGAGGTCTGAGAACCTCAGTGACAGAGTTATGCCTGGGTGCTGCCAGGATGGTTTCATACCAAAGAACTCCCCAAAACAGGTGTGAAACTGAAGGTAAAGCAGCCAAAAGCATCTTATCTAATGGTGTCTAACAATTCAAAATCCACAGATAAGGAGATCAGGAGGTATGTGGTAAAGCCATTTCCAGCTCTGCATTGCAGGTAAGATAATGTTCTAGACTTTTAAAGGGTTTTAGAAGTTCCTCTGAATGAATATTGCCATTTTCCCAAGGTGTTGGGAAAAGACTGTGCAAAGGGGAATGAATTTTTGTCTGGAAACTTGGTGGTAGAGGGAGCTGGTGCTCCATGCAGTGCTGATGGAAGTCGCCTCTCCTTCCTCAGCAGTCTCACCTGAGAGGGGCTCACATTCCCAGCCTGGGAACAGGGCAGGCTGACAACAGCCATGTCTTGTGTGCAGTAAAATAATAAAATCATATTTCTTGGGAAGCATAAAGAGGACTGAAACTGGTCACTGGAAAAAATGCCTCCCAGCTCTGTCAGAACCCCATATGTTCGATGCAGGACACTGGCTTTGTTAGATTTGCAGTTCTCTGTTTATTTATGTTTACTTTACACCTTTTAACCTCACAAAATGACATCCTCTGTCTTGAAGACGCAGTGTGAACTTGGGGAGCAGGGCTGTGATGCTTCTTACCTTTGGTGGTTGTGCCCTGCAAAAAGACATTGTTTATACAAAAGCTTTCCTCTGTTAGTAATGACTCTGTTCCAGTTCATTGTCCTAAAATCCTTGTCTCAGTGTTAGCTGCTGTTTCTGGGGAAGAGGATGGGAGCTTTGCTGTTTGCCTTTTTATGGTAATGCAATAATTTTGTTGTCAGTCCTTGCTGGTGATGCAAAGATGGAGCAAAGATCCATAAAATGGTGTGTGTCAGGTCAAATGAGTCTCCTTGACTGTGGAAGGGCCAAGGGAGGTTTCTGGAGAAGTCAGAAAAAACCTGTTGCTGTGTTCTCTGAGAAACCTGACTGGATACTGTGCAGTGCTCTTTGTGAATGACCCTTTATTAATTAGGTAATGTCATCTATAGCTCTGGCTTAACTCTGTCTCCACCTCTCCTGTTTGCTTCCTGTTCTGGCTGTGCTGACAGCAAAGAAATTGTAAGTAAATGAGCAAAACCCAGTAGCGATAAAATAATTGTGGTTTTAGAAAGGAGGGCAGTTTCCCTCCTAACTTCCTGTGATTGTTAGGCAGAAACACTGTAGGTGAGGTGAGCTGGCCCCTGTCCCATTCAGGAATGACATGTCAGTATAATCCAACCCCTTTTCCTGGTGGAGGGAATGCTGCTGTCTGCACCTTTGACACCTTCCCAGTGCACCTGGTTGTTCTTTGGGGCTGTTTTAGTGGGGAATCCAAACTCCTCATCCAAAGCGCAGTTACTAGGACGGATTCCTTGGAGTGCAAGGATTTTTTTCCCGGACTGAGTGTCACTTTTGGCACGGTTCCACGGTTTCTGGCAAGTGAAAAAGCGTCGGGGTCCTGTTGTTGCACTGCTGTACACACGGGGGTGCTCCAGCTCCTGTCAGCTGCTGGGCTGCCGGGTTCCAGGATCCAGGACAGGCAAGCACTGGACTTTTTTTTCCTCCTGTGTCTTTCATCCTGATGCCGTTCCGGAGCTTCATCAGGCTGTCCTTCACAGTGCACACTTCTTCTCCACCTCGCTGCCATGCCCCTTTGAAGTAACCCAGTGTTCAACACTGCTGAGTTGCAAGTAATGCAAAGGACTGCCTTGCTGCTCCCTCTGTGTGGCCGGGAATGCCGAAGGGAAGCGGGCAGGTGTCGGGACAATCCCTGGTTGTCTTTGCAAAGCCCTCCGTTGGTGCATACCTATATTTAATTAATCTAATTTCTAATGGTACATGAGGTATTCTTCATTCCTTTGAAGCTCAGCGTAGTGCTAAAAGCAACAGCAGCTGCTGCTTTCCTGACTGAGGTGTTCTGTTCTATTTCCTGAGTTTCAGGGATCACAAAAAAATTCGGAATGAGGGGATTAGTGCTTCACATCAGTGGCACCTCGATGGTTTTGATCCGTTTTTGCTGCACAGAACTGTGGTGATACAGGCTTTGAGTTTGGGTGGGGATGTTTAAAGAAGCCTGTGTAAATTTGGGTCATCATTAAGATGAGTGCACACATCCCTGTGTTCCTTTATTTAAGGAGTTGAGCTTTGTGGGTTCATTTGTCCAGGTGCCTATTCATAATTTGAGTGCCTCAATTAACTTTGCAGTTGGAGTAATAGTAAATATCATTTTTTTTAGCCTGTTTTACTTAATATAATCCCCCACTTTTGTTTGAAAGTGGAAGAGACTGCTACTGCCTTATTTGTAGGGACTGGGCTTTTGGAGGAGATCTTCCAGCTCCCAGAATCCCTGGTACTCAAATCCCTCATGAAAATAAGGGGTATGGTGCTGTGTGCTCTGAGGCTTAATATTCCCTGGCCTTTTCAGGCCTGGAGAGAGGTAGGGAAGGCATTTCCCTGTGCCAAGTACCCTGCCATCCTGCAGGGAAGTCACACGCCTGTATTCACACTCGAGCAGTACAAAGGTGGTTTTGGTACTTGCTGCTGAGAACAGAGGAGAATTTGGGATGCTGTCACAAGCTTCACTTTGGCTTTTACAAGTCCAAGGCTCAAACGTGTGAAATGGAGGGGACAGAGATGTTGGAAAGCCACTTGGAATGTCAATGGCTACCACAGAGGCTGTAATGGGAAGAATGTTAATTGGAAACAAATGCCAGCCTTCAGCATCATCCATTCCAGAGGAAAAGGGCCCTGTGCATTCAGGAGTTTGGGCCTGAGCATGTTCCCCTGGAGTTTTCTGGGGAGCTGTTGGTCAGTGGCATGCAGTTCTTCCAGAGGGGGTGGAATGCCAGCCCGTGGTGAGTGATGGGTCCTTGGAAGTGCAAGAGGGCAAGAAGGTCTGTGGCTTGTAGTTAAAATGTGCTCTTGGCAGGCAAGTAAAACAAGCCAAGAAGTGCTTTTCCACTCTGGTGTATCAAGATGACCTGAGATGGGCCAGGAATCTTCAGGCAGGGACATGGTGAGTTTTGAAATACTTAAACTTGAGCAGGGCAGATCATCTGCTTAGCTTTAGTCCTTCCTCTTTGGGGGCTGTGATGGATTCCCATCTGTCCTTGTGGCTGTTTTTCACTTTGGGAATGTGTGTAGGAAAACGGTGAGCTGTGAACCTTATCTGACAGGATAGCATTTAAAATATGGATTTCCTGGAAGTTTTGAAAGGCTGGATTTGATTTGAGAGGTCTAGTGGAGGCACCAGAACACTCAAGTGCAGCGATTTTCTTTTTTTCTTTCAGCACCTGAGTAGTTTGAACAGAAAAGTGACCTCTGTCCTGCTGACAGAGGTTTATCAAGCATACCTCAGTGGGAGCTGCTGCAGGCAGAGAACACGCTCTTCTGGACGAGTTCCTGACCTTGAGCCCTCTCTGTCTAGAAAATAAATGATAAAATCTTCTTCTGGGGGAAATCAGTCGCTTAGAAATGTAGCTAATAAAACAGAAATAGTGGCGGTACTCTCTAGGCATGTTATTTCTGCTTTGGGGAAGAGCTGCAGACTGCAAGTTGGCAGACAGCAACTTTTTGGAGGTGTCATATCAATGCAGCCTAAACCTTTTGGGTACAACTAAAGGGATTTTAGTTTAGATTTAGTTCAGAGCTCAAGTTCTTTGTGCATTTTGTTCAAGCCCAGCTGGCCACGTAATAAAAAATGGGGTTTTTTTTTGAAGGGTCTGTAAAGAGGTACTTGATACTCACTCAGCTGTTTGGAAATATTTCTGTTTCTTATTTTTAGGACGTCGCTGAGCACTAGGTCCTTATTAACTTCTGTAAGTGGAGAAGGTGCAGCTTTGTCAGAAGGGAATGGGGAGGGACTGCAAGTGGGTCCATGGATTCCCAAGTGGGGCCATTTGCCAGGAGTCCCTGATTTTCCTCTGTAATCGCCGTGCAGGTCGTGGTTTTTATTTCACTACTGCCTAAGTGCTTGCTCCAGAGTGCAACCAATAATTCTGTAGTATTTTACAAAGTAAACAAGCTCAGATTAATTTGCTAATAAAACCTTTGCTAGTCTTGCATTTTTCCACTTTAAATGCTCTTGCTGGAAGGCTGAGAGATAAGCTTTGTTTGGAGATATTTAGAGTCATGATTTCAGTAATAAGTCCCCAGAGACTGACTATGCACATGACAACAATCTTTAGAAAAATACATGGTGACCTTTTCCCCTTCAGATGCAGATTGTTCAGAGTGAAGTGACTGTAGAAGTTGGGAGAAAGTGGGAGCTGTTTGCTCTTGTGGCAGCGCAGAATTCGGATTGAAGACGTTGGTGGGAAATCAGACTGAAATCCGGGAGGTGCTGAACTGCAGAAGTGAGGCCTTGACTACTAAGCAGGTTCTAAAAACCCTGAAGACAGGAAATACTGAATATAGGGAAAAGTAACTCCGTTATTCTGGCCAAATGAAATCTGTTTGGTGCTTTAGCCTTTTATCATATTTCTCCCCCCAGGTTCTGTGAGGTGAGAGGACGTTGTAACGCTGTTAAATAATGCAAAATACAGATTTGTGCTTCAGGGCTGAGCTGAGGAGCTGTGGTGTTCCTGTGCTGTCAGCCTCTGTGGATTTGGGTTGGTTTCTGTCTTTCCTCATTGCTCTTTGGATGAGCATCGCTGGGACTTGCTGTGGGCCAAAATTTTTCCCAATTTTGGCCAAGTGTGTTATTTTTATGCTTCATTTGAGTGAATCCATCTAAGTTCATCCTTTCAGAGAGTCTCTGAAGTCTCAAACCTGCTGCTGCCAGCAGGAATTCTGTGACTGATTTCAGTGGAATAAAGATTTCATTATTTTCTCCATTTTTTTTCCTCCTGAGAGCTGAGTGATACAAAGATAGTTTCTTTTGTATCCCTTTGCTTGTGCCACGATTTGGACACGTGAGCGGACGAGGAACATGTCCGCTGCTTTATCTGTAAAACAACTGCCAAAAATACTGAAATGATTTAGCAACCAACACTTGTTTCTCTCCACGGTGTATGGGTTATGGCTGAGCATTGCAGCATGCGTGGAAGGATCCTTTCTGACTGTTCCCATCTAAATACTTCTGGTTTATGGAAGGAAGCTGAGCAAATAAACTGCTCCTCATCATAGGTCTCTCCAAGTTTAGAAAATCCTTCACATTGCAAAAGAAAAGCTCAGAGAGGTCAACTGTGCAAGCTCTGTCTGAAGTTTATCACTGGTTAAACCCCCACAGCTGATTTTATGTAGAGTTCTTGCTGTTTTTTTGGGAACAAGCCTAATTGCTATTCCAAGCTTGCAGCCTCTGTTGCCTTTTATTACTAAAATTTGATGCTGGAATGCTGAGTATCTCTGTAAAGCCAAGGATATGCCACCCCAAAGGCTTGATTCTCAAGCCATAAAAGCTTTGTGTAGGGAAGTATAAACTAAACTAATGAAGGGATTTCGAAATGCAGGTTTTATGTATGGGTTTTGTGCTCCTTCACACCCTAGGGACAGCCATAAGGCAGGTTTTTCTATTGCTTGTCACAGGAGTTCACTGAGCCCTGGAAACAACAGGACCTGACTCCTAAGAGCTGTTTTCTTGAGTGCAGAAGACATTTTTGCTCTAAGGAATTGACTCAGGGAACCTCATTAGTGTTACATGCGGCATGAGTTCACCTCCAGAGATGTAACCATCGCCCTGGATCAGTGCATCTGGGTGCTTGCAAGATTCTTCCTTAATAACCAGGTACAGCTTGGTTTCTGTAGAATTTTCCTTTTTGTTTTAATTTAAAGACTACATGTGTGTCTGTATCCAGGCACAAAGAGGGTATGTGACCCGAGGATGTACATTTATTTGCCAGAAGCTGCTGGAATCTGGTGGTTTTGCAGAGCTGAGTGTTGAAATGGCAGATTTGAAGGAGTCAGGACAGTTTTGCTCAGGCTGTGGCTGTGTGTCACAGAGCACTGCCAAATGGCCACAGACACTTTCAGTCCTGGCTGCTGTGCCTCAGTGCACGGGGCAGGGGGTGTTCAGAGGGTCGTGGACTGCACGAGGCTCTCGAATGTGCTGTGGGAGATGGGATGAGATCCTGGTTGGGGTCCTAGGGATGCCTGTCCTGATGTTCTCTGCCTTCCCTGAGGGGCCACAGGTTGTTTAGCAGCCATCTGGCCTTCAAGCATGACATTCTTTGCCTTAAACTGCTCCCATCAGCTTTAGCTTCATCTTCCAGCAGGACTCAGTGTGGTGTAGTTTTACTGTCTGGATGCTGGCAGCTGCTCCTCACGAGCTTCTTGGGCTCATTTAGACCCAAACAGGAAACACTAACTTGCCATTTGGAGTTTCATTTGTGCTGCTCCTAGAAAAGTCCAGTGCACTCTCGGCTAAATGTTTCATTTGCTGTGGGAATTTGCTTTGGCTAATGCAGTTTTTAAGACCTGTTGGTTCATTCTGAGGTCGAGGAACATTTATGTAAGAGACTCCTCAATAACATTCCTTTAACTTGGCAAGTTGAAAAAACACAGCACCAATTTTTTTCTCCTCTTTGGAGTATTAAATTTTTTGCATGGATCATCTTGATTTCCAAAGAGTAACATTGCTTTAAAAGGCTGGATGCAGCATCATGTAAAGGTAGAGAATTAATTCCCATTGATCACCCTGTCTCCCTATTAATGAGGGTTATCCCAAACCCCAGCACACGAGGTTTTCAGGTAGACAGAGGTAAGATTTGGCTGAGATTCCATACTCCACCTTTCTACTGTTGGGATTTTTTAGGCATCCAAACATGGTGGAGGTAGCAGGTGTGAGGGAAGGCTCCGTGTTCTCTGTGTGTAGCTGCTTCTCTTCACTGAGAATTCCACAGTAATTTGGTGTTTTTTATCTCACCCTTCCTACGCTAATAAATTCTCAATAGCATTTCTCTTCTCTCACTCCATAAAAAACCCTCACTTTTTGGTCAATTCCATGTTAAAAGCATCAGGTTAGGAAACATTTGTACTGATTTCTTTCCCTAAGAAGGCAGACATGCTCCTGCCAGATGCAGCAAGGTAGGTTGGAGGCTGATTTTGCTGAGCTGCCTCATGTCAGTTCAAGCAATAAGAAAATGAAATTGTCTCTCCAGAGAGGTGGGTTTTTTTCTTTTTGCATTAAATGCTCTTTCTTGCCCTTTCATAGGCAATTATTTGATTGTGTGGGCGTGAAATTCATGTTGGGATTATGTAAAGCTGAAGGAGGAGGAAAATCAGGGACACTGCTGAGACACGGGGAGATCCCTGGCTGTGATTTCAGATATCATAGAAACACTTGATGGAAAGCTGCCCTTAATTTTATTTGCCTCCTTCTCTCCATTTCCTTTGGGACAGAACGATACTGATTGTTTTATCACCCTGTTTTATGGGCAGATCCTGTGCTCTGCAAATGTGAACCTTGGTTTAGCAACAAAAGTGTGTTTTGTTGTGTAATGATGGAGTTGTGTCAAACAACTGTTGAGGAGTAATATGTGAAATTACTGTGTGGCAGCTCTGTCACTCCACTGCTTCTTTTCAGGACTAGTACTTTCTGCTCACACAGATTTTTATGATCAAGAGAAACTGGGATCCCCTTGTTGGGTACCTCAGTGACATCAGGGCATTCCCACTGCTCCAAACTGAGAAGAAGTGATGCATGTTTGAAATGGCCCGTTTGGTCCCTTATCCCAGGCAAGTTACCTGCTAATGCTGCTGCATTTTGCAGGTTTTAGGGCCGGGGGAAAAAAAAAAAAAGGAAAAAGTTAGACAGTGGATGTGATCATTTCATGTGAGAGAAACCCCAGGTGATGAGAAAAAGTTCCTTTGTAAAGTCCTGAAAAAACCTATTTTGACCTTGAAACGTGTTCAGCCTTTTTTGTCGTACTGCAATGCTTGCAGTTGTACCTGTGGTGAATTAATCTCTTCGTTAGCTACGTCTGAGTGCTCAGCAAAATGGATCCCTCAGCTGGGTGAGCATTCCAGCACTGTTTTCATGCGAAGAGATGTCACCATTTTTAACAGCACATCCTGGGAGGGTGGCTAAAGCTTCTCACTGCTGAGAGGGACATGGCTGGGCTTCAAATGAAGGTTGAGAACACTGGCATAGTAAGTATATTCTAGTGCCTAAACACATGCACATGTGTACACACACACTTCTGTCTCTGGCTTTCTTTTACATGTGTGAGCCTTAAGAAAATCTGCAGTTTTGCTGCTGATCTAGTAGGTGATTTTCTGTCTGTAAAAGAAGAAAATGTGATTTTTTAACTGTATAGGTGTGGAAACTCATGTCTCTATCCAGAACTGCAAGGAAAAACTGCTGTTGTAAAGAAAGGTAAATTGCAGATTCAAAATCCTTTTTTTTCATTCTCAAATTTTAATAATTGCTCTCAAGCCTTTTCTAAGTGCTTTTTTGTAATGATTTTGAAGTGCTTTCTCAGATTTGTTTTCAATGTTTGTCTTGTAAGCAACACTTGATCCAAGTATTTTACTGCCTAGAAAAAACAAATGCAGATTTTCAATAAGCATTCCTGAATTTAAAAAAAAAATTAAAATTCCATACTGCTAGTGTGTTGGAAAAACTGCAGTTCTCATGGTCCTTTTTGGCTTTAGGCCCTAATATGAAGCTATAATTAAAAACTTGATTTCTAGCTTAGATTTTTATGCGCTTGACCTCCAAATTTCAGACACTTCTTTGCTGAAATTGAGCTAAACCTAGGCAAAGTGTTGTGATAAGTGATGGGAGGCAGGAAAGAATTCATTGTGTGTAAAGCTTCTTCCTTGGGTGGTGATTAGTTGGCCTTCTAAGATTATTAATGAGGTAGAGAAATTATTGCTGAAGCCATCATGGTGTCTGGTTTTCTCTCTTGTGAGAGAATTCGGGTTCTTAAAAAAAACCAAAACAACCAACCTACATCTTTTTAGACTGGATGAAAGTTGCTGATGCTCCTGGCTGCTCACGTTAGGATGCTGCTGCCTCATTTCTGCCCTCTTTTTATCCACTGGAAGTGAGCTATGCTGGCACAGGTGTGTCAGCAGGCAGAGCTCACACACTGCCAGATGTGCACATCTGTTGGACTGTGTCACTTAGCTTTCCAAATACTTTGTGGCCCCTCAAAACACTTTTTTTTTTTTTTGTATCACTGTTTTCTAACTGCTCTTTTTCTCAGACACACTACTTTTTTTTTCTCCCAAAGTTGAAGTGCCTTTTACCGTTTCATAGAATTCTCTGAGCCAGCTGCAGGTGATTTGCCTTTTCTTTCTTCCTGCAGCACAGTTTGGGGAGCTTTTGAAGTAGAGGAGAACTCCAGCTGGAGTCCAAAGTCAGTGCTCAGGAGAGGGCGACCCTGCCCAAAGGAGCCTTCAGCTGTGTTCCCAAGGAGTATGTGGGGAATATGATTTTTTTCTGTCATGGACTCACAGAGTTTTAAGATTGGAAAAGCCCTCTAAGTCCACCTGTTCCCCCAGCACTGACAAGGACAGTGCTAACCCATCCTGTAAGTGCCTGGTGCCACAAGTGAGCCAGGAATAATGCACCTGGTAGCACTGGAGTGGGATAAAATGCAGTTCTTCATCAGGAGCCATTTAAAAGATGAGATCTCCTTTCAGTGCGATCTGGGTTTGGTTTGGTTTGGTTGGTTGTTTTTTAAAGGAACTAAATTGGAATTTAAGATTATTATGCCCTAACCTGCTCAGTGTATTTTGGGGAAAGTAATTTGATTTACTCTGGGCAGTATACAGAGAAAAAAAGCAAGTTCTCAAGAGGTTCAGTAACAAACTTTTATTTGCAAGCTTGCAAAGGTAAAAGAAGGTACTAAGTGAATTTTAAAACAACATCCAGACAAAGATGCTTTACAAGCTTTAGCTTAGCAAACTTAGACTCAGCCAACTTTAACTTATCCAGACACAACAAGGCACTTACTAAGGTAATGACTGCATTTTTTTTTTGTCTGGCTTACATTATATTTTATTATATCATATTTGAGAAGAAGAAGGTAGGGAGAAGAAAGAGGGAAAGAAAGAAAGAAAAAAAGAGAGAAAAAAAAATATTTATTGATTACTCCAGGATCCCGTGTGGTCTCAACTGCTTCTAAATGCAGGGCAGTGGAGTGTCTTAACCCATGTATCGCTTCTTTTTATCTGCTCTGGTCTCCTGGGGCCTCCCCTGGGCATGGATGCACT
This sequence comes from Onychostruthus taczanowskii, assembly GCF_017590055.1. Taxonomy (NCBI): domain Eukaryota; kingdom Metazoa; phylum Chordata; class Aves; order Passeriformes; family Passeridae; genus Onychostruthus; species Onychostruthus taczanowskii. Next base: position 828,566 of record NW_024498074.1, on the reverse strand, counting down.
TGAACGTTCACTGTGGGGCCCATGCAGTCAGTCACCGCCATTTTGTGTAAGGACACAGGTCAGTTCCTGCAATTTCGGGTCTCTCAGTAGTCTGTGAGTTGGTTCCTGCCATTTTGGGGCTGTCAGGAGGTTGTAGGTCAGTTGCTGCCATTTTGGGGCTGTCTGTGGGTCAGTCACTGCCATTTTGTGGCCCTTAGCAGTCTGTGGGTCAGTCACCGCCATTTTGTGGCCTTTAGCTGTCTGTGGGTCAGTTCCCACCATTTTGTGGCTCTCAGGGGGACGTGGGTCAGTCACCGCCCTTTTGTATAAGGACACGGGTCAATTCACACAATTTTGGGGGTCTCAGCACACTGTGGGTGAATCGCTGCTATGTTGGGGCTCTCAGCAGTCTCTGTGGGTCAGCCACCGCCATTTTGTGGCTCTCAGCAGTCTGTGGGTCAGTCACCGCCATTTTGTGGCTCTCAGCAGTCTGTGGGTCAGTCACCGCCATTTTGTGGCCTTTAGCTGTCTGTGGGTGAGTTCCCCCCATTTTGTGGCTCTCAGGGGGACGTGGGTCAGTCCCCACCCTTTTGTATAAGGACACGGGTCAATTCATACAATTTTGGGGGTCTCAGCACACTGTGGGTGAATCGCTGCTATGTTGGGGTTCTCAGCAGTCTCTGTGGGTCAGCCACCGCCATTTTGTGGCTCTCAGCAGTCTGTGGGTCAGTCACCGCCATTTTGTGGCCTTTAGCTGTCTGTGGGTGAGTTCCCCCCATTTTGTGGCTCTCAGGGGGACGTGGGTCAGTCACCACCATTTTGGATAAGGACACAGGTCAGTTCATGCTATTTTGGGCATCTCAGCACACTGTGGGTGAATTGCTGCCATTTTGGGTCTCTCAGCAGTCTCTGTGGGTCAGCCACTGCCATTTTGTGTAAGGACACAGGTCAGTTCCTGCAAATTCGGGTCTCTGAGCAGACTCTGAGTTGGGACTGTCAGGAGGTCGTAGGTCAGTAGCTGCCATTTTGGGGCTGTCTGTGTGTCAGTCGCCGCCATTTTGTGGATCTCAGCAGTCTGTGGGTCAGTCGCCTCCATTTTGTATAAGGACACAGGTCAGTTCCTGCCATTTTGGGGATTTCAGCATGCTGTGGGTTAATCACTGCGATTTTGGGTCTCTCAGCAGTCTCTGTGGGTCAGTTGTTGCTGTTTTGGGGCATGCCATGATTCAGCCATAGCCATTTTGTGGCTCTCAGCAGTCTGTGGGTCAGTTGCCGCCATTTTGGGGCTCTCAGCAGGCTGTGGGTGAGTCACTGCCATTTTGGGGCACTCTGTGGGTCATTCACCGCCATTTTGCGGCTCCCAACAGTCTGTGAGTTGATTTCCACATTTTTGGGGCTCTAAGCAGTCTCTGTGGTGCAGTCGCTGCCATTTTGTGCCTCTCAGCAGGCTGTGGGTGAGTCACTGCCATTTTGGGGCACTCTGTGGGTCATTCCCCGCCCTTTTGCGGCTCGCAACAGTCTGTGAGTTGATTCCCACAGTTCTGGGGCTCTAAGCAGTCTCTGTGGTGCAGTCACTGCCATTTTATGGCTCTCAGCAGGCTGTGGCTCAGTCACCGTCATTTTGTGTCTCTCGGCAGGCTTTGGGGCAGTCGCCGCCATTTTGTGGCCCTCAGCAGTCTGTGGGTCAGTGGCTGCCATTTTGTAGCTCTCAGGGAGCTGTGGGTCAGTCACGGCCATTTTGTGTAAGGACACAGGTCAGTTCCTGCCATTTTGTGGCTCTCAGCAGTCTGTGGGTCAGTGGCTGCCATTTTGTAGCTCTCAGGGAGCTGTGGGTCAGTCCCGGCCATTTTGTGTAAGGACACAGGGCAGTTCCTGCCATTTTGAGGCTCTCAGCATCTTTGTGGGTAAGTTCTTGCGATTTGGGTTGGGTCGTGGGTCAGCCACTGCCATTTTGTGGCTCTTGGCAGGCTTGGGTCAGTCACCGACAGTTCTGGGGCTCTAAGCAGTCTCTGTGGTGCAGTCGCTGCCATTTTGTGGCCCTCAGCAGACTATGAGTCAGTCACTGCCATTTTGTATAAAGATGCAGGTCAGTTTCTGCCATTTTGTGGCTCTCAGCAGTCTTTTTGGGTCAGTTCCTGCCATTTGGGGGCACGCTGTGGGTCAATTCTCGCCATTTTGTGGCTCTCAGGGGGCTGTGGGTCAGTCACTGCCATTTTGTGGCCCTTAGCAGAGTGGATCGGTCACCGCCATTTTGGGGCTGGCCGTAGGTCAAAAATGTAAGTCCAGTTAATACAGATATTCTGTTCACCTTCTGCTCAAGATTCCAGCTTGACCATAAATCAGTTCTTTTTTGTCCAACAATGTAGTGCCCACCAAAAAACCTCCTCACACTTCTTGGAGTAATCCTGTCCGTGAAGCCGATATTAATGTTATGGCCTGCCCCTGAAGGTGTTGATAATAGATTCCCAGGTTGTTAATAGATCCCTTGGGATGGATTTGAGTAAAATGACTGGTGTTTATAAATAACTATAACTACAAGTATTACTATAACTATAAATATCTGGGTTTTATTTTAGAACAATTTGGTTGCAGTGGGAAGGAGGCATGTAGCCATTTTGGTTATTATCTGTAGAAATATAGCAATGTAAAAAAAGCATAAGAACATAATCCAATGAAATATGTAAAGAAGAGAAAGAAAGGATAAGAGTAGAGAGATATCCCCAGCTGTGAATCCATCAGGGGAGAGGGAAGCCCCTGAAACATCATGTTTGTGTAGTCTGTGTTTACTGCCAAGTTTTGAAGAAAAGCAAACTGCTGAACTGCTGCAGGTCCTGGGATAATCACAGAAATTTGACAATTAGTGGGCATGTACTAGTTTTTTGATGACATGAGTCTCCTCTGCAGTTGCAGGTGTGTATAACATTTGGGAAAGTAAGTATTATAAAAGTAAAACCAGAACTCTCCGTGCTTAAAGTGGAATTTTGCTCCTGTTTCATGTGTGTCACCTGGCTGTGAATGCTGCAATAAAAAATAGTCTCTTACAAGACAGGTCAATGAATAAATTTGAAATTGCAGCCTTTATTTCTCCACACGTCATGCTCCATGTATTTTCATGTATGAAGGATGTAAACACTTTTCTGATTGTCACAAAGCTGTTTCTCTAATTCAGAGCGGGTTCCAAGCAATTTTCTAACCTCTGCTAGAACATTTAGCAAATGTATTCTACATCAGTACTTAGGCCAGCCAGACAAGATATTTACATCCTTCCCCAGCTCCGAGCTTTTACCACTGTCCAGAAAGAACACAGCAACTAAATCTTGTTGTGACGAGGCAGAACTATCCCAGCCAAGGTTTTGCTTCTTTGTCTGGCTGATGTCTCTGCAGCGACAATTATTTAAAGCTCTGTGAAGTGCTGTAATTCACATGTCTCTGTAAATAAATGGGTGTCTTGGGGGAAAGGCTATGGCAGCTAATGGGGAATGAGAAACTTGCAAAGGACCTTCTAGTCAGTATATTTCTGACTTCAGCAGGACAAAGAACCTGCCTGAGAGGTAGATTTGCAGATTTTAAGAAAAAGGAGGGGAGATAATAAAAGTTGCAAATGAAGCACAGTTTGATGTACTTTGAAAGGGGCAAAACCAGGTACAAGGTGTGCTGTAATTCTTCATATACATTATGATGTCAAGCTTAATCATTTATGTGTTTTAAGATAAAATACACTTCAAAACTTGAAATGAGAAGTAGTTCAGCAATGTTTGTTTTGTAGCCAATAGCTGCTGTGAGCCCATAGTCGAGTGAGGATTTTAGGTAGAGATTTTGCTTGTATATACTGGTTTTTTTACCTTTTTTTTTTTTTTTTTTTTTTAGCCAGTACATTTCTGTAGAAAACAATCTAATTCTTAAGATCACAGGCTGGTTTATGTTGGAAGGGACCTTAGAGATGATTTAGTACCAATGTGTGTGCCCACGGGTGACAGGGAATTGGCAGATGTCAGTGACGAGTCAGGAATTTCTCCTTGCTGTGGAGAGTTATGATGTAGCAGAGAGAGAAGACTTGGCTTCAAAACTACAGGTGTCATCAAGTGCAGTTCTTTGCTAGATCTGCCAGAACTCAGGATTTGGAATAACCTGGAAAGTGGATAAGAGGCAGAATTCTTCTTTCCACTCTGGGGACCTGGCTTGATTGCTGGAGCTGCCTCCTCACGCTCTAGCCAAAGATAGCAGATGATTTTTAATGGCCACACCTCTTTAGGATTGTTATTTTTTTGTCTCCTCCAATAAAGGAGGGAAGAAATGTTGTTCTGTTTCCGAAAAATACGGCAGGCATCGTCAGTGCTTCCAAAACTAACAATTCTTTAGAAGAATAACCGTGCTCTGGGGAGGAGTGGACTCAAATTCTTTGTTAGTGTCATGTTTGCCTAACAGGACCCTTATTAATTTAATTAGTATTTATTGTGCTGACCCAATTATGTATACCAGCTCCTTCTGGTTTTTAGCAAGTTCAAAGAAATGCAAGCAGTAGGTTCTATCACGGAATCACAGAATGGTTTGGGTTTGGGTTGGAAGGGACCTTGAGGGATCCTCCCATTCCATCCCCCTGCCATGGGCAGGGACACCTTCCACTATCCCAGGTTGGTCCCTGTCCAAGCCGGCCTTGGACACTTCCAGAAAAGTCTTTCTGCAGCTTATATTGCTGCATGGCTAAAAGTTTGTGTTTACATTGTTGAATTTACAGATTGCTGTATCAGTTTGCAGCATGGAGTTTTCTTGGCTGGTTTCCAGCATTTGTTATGGAATTGTGCTGGCATTCCTAATCCTTGAGAGAGCCTGAATTCAGACTAGCACACAGGGTGTTGATGGAAAAATGAAAGCATTCTTGATTTTTGAAGTATTTTTTGTGTGAAAGAGTTTCTGCTTTAGAATGTGGTTGGAGGCTCCTTGGTGTCCCTGCAAGAGCAGCCTCCAAGCCAGGCTGATTTAGGGCCTATGGAATTACTGCTGTCCCCAAACTCCAGCCAGTGCCAGGAAACCACAAGAATCAAACAAACAATAGGATTTGTTTGGTAAGAAAGATTTTTTCCCAACCCTGCAAGATGTCATTTGTTGCACATCAGGGATTTATGAGGAGGGAGGAGAATTCCACTTCTTTGAGCCCACTCTCAGGGGAATGTACGAGCATGTCTTTGGTCCTGTGGAGAACTTCTGAGCTGCTGCAGGGAAGGCACACACAGCTTAGGGACAGCTCCCAGAAGTGCTGAGGAAGTTTGAGTGCGGCTCAAGTGTGACGTGACTTCATCTCCTCATCTTCTGAAGCGAGTTCCGCGTGTCCCGTACTCATCCAGTGGTTAAAGGCTAACCTTTCCCAGCACTGCACACACGATGCCTTCCCTGTGTGCATTTCACAGCCTGCTGCGGGGTTGTGGAGCTCTCTGAAACTTCCAGGGTATCCTGGAGAAGTTTGACATTACAAGACATTACTTGAGTATTTCCCGGCCTTTTTCTGAGAACATTTCTTGCAGATAAAATAGCAGTAAGCAGATATTTATTTTGTGTTAAGGAAAAGAAAATAGTTTTCCTAGAAGCAATGTAGCATGAAAGCCCCTGTCCTGTTTTATACAGAATTAAAGGCACGTGTTATTGGGACAAAATCAAACCAGATTTCTGATGAACTCTTGATAGTTTTATTACCACTTAAAACCCAGGTATAGGAAATTCTCACTGGAACTGAACAGCCAAGAAAGATGTAAGCAGCTGAAAGTTTTTGGCTTCAGTTTTGTCTTTTTAAAACATAGAATTGCTCTTTCAATTGCTAAAATGAACAAGAAGGACATAGGTCACAATTAGCAATAATATCAGTGAGATGGTCTGGAAAGAATCAGCCTTACTGGAGCCTCTCCCATCTTGAAAAGGTGACATTGAAATCTTTAACACAATTCTCTTTTAAGAAACAGGAGCTGCAGTTGTATTTCTGTGGTATTGAGTGCAGGTGAGCATTCCTGGGATCCTGAGGAAGGGGGTTTTCATTTCTGCTTGGGTGACTCTGCCCTTACGGTCTTGATGTAAATAATTAAGCTGATAACTGTTTCGCTGCCCTATCAGGCATTTAGCAGAGACTTGCCACAGTTAAATGGTGCAAAACCTGAAGATCTTGCAGCCTTAAATGCTTCAAGATAATGATAAAACACTGGAAACAAAACTTGTAGAGTTTAGAGGAAAAGTCATTGGCGAGACATGCTCTTTGCCTTATAAAAAGCTTGAAAATTTAGAGGTACCAATAAAATCTTGAGAAAATGAAAAGAAAGAAATAACAGATTGGCCTAGGAGTTTGGTGTGGAACCAGCAGCTCTTGGCTGTGTACAAATTCTTTCAAAGAAACATTTGGAAAAGCTCTTTGCAGCGTTTTTATTGTGTTTTTCTTTGTCAGTTTTGTTGCCAAAATGATTTAATGTGGGCTGAATACTCGCCGTGTCTTATTCTCTCAAAGTTTTTTTACACAAGCATCTCAAAAATAGGCAACTTTTCTCTGTTAGACAGCTCAGGCTGGCTCTTTAGAGCAGAGGAGAAGCAACTGTAATGCAGGATAATCCAGATGGATTTCGGAAGGCCTCGGGCCAAGGCTGTGCATCCTGGGCCTCAGGAGTCTGTTTATGGCTTTGCCATAGCAATCAGAGACAGTCATTGCCTGGTTTGCAGTCCTGATTACTGAGGGTGGCAAGAGAGAGCCTGACTTTGAGACGTCCCAGGAGCCACAGATCGTAGTGAAACCACCGAAATGTCAGTGGCTCAAGTGGTTAGTGATTCACATGGCACCAAACCCGGGAATAATTGGGAATTTCTGTTGAGCAATGCTGTGTTTTTGTAAGCGTAGAAAAGTTGCATTAGTTGAGCAGATAACTGTCCATCTGGCCTAATATCCCACTTCTGGGTACTTGAAAGCAAGGTGTTAATCTGCCTCTCCTCAACATCCTGTTAATTATCCAGCACTGTAGCTGTGTTGGGCTTGGAGCAGAGGGGATTTCTTCCTGATCCCAGCTGGTGATCAGCTTGTGCCTCGATGATATGGACTGATAGCCCCAATAATTCTCATATAAGCCAGCAGCAGTTTCAAATTTAATCCTTTTCATAATGGAAATTGCATTTATGTTTTGCAGGCATCCACCGGGCGAGGCGGAATCTTAAATATTCCGGCAGCCTTTGGAAGTTTGCTGCCTGGTTTGTCTGAGTAGCCTCATCCAACCTCCTGTGAATTTGGTTAAACCACAGCTGCACTTAGCCCCTCTCATATCAGTAGGAGCCAAATCTTTTCATCCATGATGAATAAAGTCCTATTATGTCTAACGAGATTGACCCCAATCCTCCCTCACAGGACAGGCAGTGCTCCATCTGTACGAATTTCAGGCACTAATATTCCTCTTCCTCTAAAAAGTCTCTGATTTTGTGGGTAGTTTGAGCAGCCATGGTTTTGTTGTTTGCTGGCCCTTTTCAAGGACACCCAAAAGCTGTGGTGGGCTTTTGCAGGTCTACAAAGACTCCAGGTGTTCTTTGTAGATGCCTCCCTTTGGTCTGGAAGAAATATTGGTAGTTGGGATTAAATATTTTGGATTTCAAAGATGGGATTTCTTTACAGGAGCAAGCTCTTGATCTCTCCTTCTAATTTACTAATGCTCTCACTTCCTTCTGGTGTTTGGATTGCTTCCAGTCTAGTCTGAACAGCAGCTGTGACCAAATGTGTTTCTTCATTAAGCTCATTTTGTAAATCATTTGTGCCGTATCCCTGTTTGACTGCTGAAATGACATTTGGATCACAGTTGTCTGTTCTAGATTAATAGGCAGTGTGTCTATATAGGGAGTTTTTCTGTGATGGCATGTAAATGGACAAACAGAACTTGATTCTGTCTCATTTCTGCTCTTGGCTGAAGCATCTGGGCAGTTCCATGAGTACATTTTAAAAGCCCAGTCAATGCCTTCCTTATCTCCCAGGGTTCCTCTAAAAAGTCTCTGATTTTGTGGGTAGTTTGAGCAGCCATGGTTTTGTTGTTTGCTGGCCCTTTTCAAGGACACCCAAAAGCTGTGGTGGGCTTTTGCAGGTCTACAAAGACTCCAGGTGTTCTTTGTAGATGCCTCCCTTTGGTCTGGAAGAAATATTGGTAGTTGGGATTAAATATTTTGGATTTCAAAGATGGGATTTCTTTACAGGAGCAAGCTCTTGATCTCTCCTTCTAATTTACTAATGCTCTCACTTCCTTCTGGTGTTTGGATTGCTTCCAGTCTAGTCTGAACAGCAGCTGTGACCAAATGTGTTTCTTCATTAAGCTCATTTTGTAAATCATTTGTGCCGTATCCCTGTTTGACTGCTGAAATGACATTTGGATCACAGTTGTCTGTTCTAGATTAATAGGCAGTGTGTCTATATAGCGAGTTTTTCTGTGATGGCATGTAAATGGACAAACAGAACTTGATTCTGTCTCATTTCTGCTCTTGGCTGAAGCTTCTGGGCAGTTCCATGAGTACATTTTAAAAGCCCAGTCAGTGCCTTCCTTATCTCCCAGGGTATGTAGTGTTGGACAAGGCCCCGTGCCACTGGAATCTGGCACTGCCTTGACTTTGTAAGAGAAAAACAGGTTAAAAATGTGGCTTTGGAGCATTGGCAGCACCCACTTCAGCCTTGCCTTACGTCACCAAGATGAAAAGGGAGAGCTGTCGGTGACAGCCGTGTCGTTCGTGTCATTGCACTTCACAGGCAGCTTCCAGCTGCCTGAAGGGGATCAAAGATGGCAGAGAGAAATCTGGCTGTCTCCATCCTGGAAATCCACTGCAACTGAGCTGATGTGGCTGTGGCGTCCGTGAGCCAGCCACGTGTCCTTAGGGGGAAGTATTCAGGGCTTTTTTAACTGGTGGAATGAAATGGGAATGTCCATACTGACAGTTACCATGTCTCTCCTGTGGACAAGAGCTTCTTGGGATGTCCTCATGAAATTCCCTGTGACTGTGCAGTAATCCCACTATACCTGTGTCTATGAACCTTTTCTATCTTTTCATGAGTTGGGTGTTTGTTTCTTGCTTGCAAATAGTTGCAAACAGGCCTGATTTTAATTCCTGGGAATGTTGACAAACTCTGGTGACAGGCATTGGTTGGCTTTCTGACAGAAAACAGGTACCATTTCTCACACCTGGTTTTTATTTTCTGTGCTTTCCTTTCCTATACTGCAAACTCAATCCCAGAGAACATGATCCAACCTCCAGCAGAATTCCAGCAGGGCTATGTTCTTCTTTATTCCTGGTGCAGGCAGCGTTCAACAGGAACTGGAAATGCAATGTGAATTTGTACCACGGCTATATGGAGATGTCTCTAACTCAAAATCTAACTCAAAATGGGGCCCACCATTGCTTGTACATAGTTCTTCCCTGCTTTCCTATCTTGTCAAACAAGACCCACGTGGGAGGCTTTTAATTTTCTGTGTGGACCCGGAGATGGGATCAGATGTCAGTTGTTTGCCTTTTTCAGCGAGTGTTGCATTCATAGACCATGAGAAGTCTGTGTTCCACCAGGGCCACGAGAGCCATTGCCAGGCTTGGACTTGATGGACCAATTCTCATTTTCCCTGCTATTATCAGAGTGAAAAACAATCCTTTTAGATGCCAAACCTGGCCCTTGCTCGGATTGCTACTAGGGTTGGCAAACTTTCCACCAGTCTCATGTTCTGACTTAATTCCAGCATTCCCCAAAGCCTCAGTTATTTCTTAGAAAAAAACAAATTCCTTTTGAAATGAAGCACTAGCCATAGTAGTGTGCATTTGTGTAGCAGGGGTCACCCCACAATCTCCCAGTGGATATGTTCCTGACTGTATGTCCAGGATGGAGTCCTCACGGGATGATGGAACTGAGCAGGAAAGCAAGACAGTGTTCTGCAAGAGGAAGTAGGAATCTTATGGAAAAGCAGAGTGGAGAGGCCAGGGGTGACCTCTCCTTCCCCTCTCTGTATGATAAGTGCAGGATGATTGTTGGCAATTAAATGTGATGAGAACCAGCGTGATCTCGCCCCAGCTCAGCCCTCTCCCCCACTCTTCCATGGGGTGTGCAGCTGGTTGAAGCACTGCTTCAAATCCAAGTCCTTGAGTTTCGTGAACCTCCACAGAGTCCAGTCAACTGGAAGTTCAGGGTTTGTTGGGAGTGTGGCCCTTAGAGAGTAAAGAAATAAAACATCCTGTTAATAGTTGGTGCTACTAGTCTGCTCTTTATTTCTTCCTGTTCATTTCCCTTGGGTAAATTCTTTTTTATTTTATAAATAGTAAGTTCTTTGTCAGCTTTCAACTCTCAAAAATACCCTTCTTTCATGCAAATTACTTTTATATTTAGGGTGATGGATGCATCTGTTTATCCTGAGACTGGCACCAGCCTGAGGTAAAACATGAAAGGGTTTGTAGCAAATTATTCCTTTCTTCTCAGAACGACACTCATCACTTCAACACACCGCTGCTCTCAGCTGTACCATTTGCAAGGACTGGCAGGATATGAAGAAAAAGTACTGCTTGCTTTATGTGGAAACTTTGCTACTCTGGGGATCAGCTGGAGTGAAGCTGGAAAATATGATCATTCTATTTTCCTAGCCCAGTGCAAACTAGGCCAGCCCAGGTGGCACCAGGAGCCGTGCGCAGTGCCCGGTAGCACGCGGTGCCAGATTGTGCGGAGCTGCATCTGGCTGCTGGAATTGTGGAGAGCTTTGGGGCAGAGCTAATTCCTGCCCCATTGGTGTGCCCTGGTCTGCCCAAACACACCGGTGCCTTCTGTGTGGGATGGGTGATGGAGCTGTGAGCTGCTGAGGGCCTTTAACAATGCCTGGCAATCACACACTACAGCAGGGAAATGGAGTTTAGGTGTAAGTGAATACACATACCTTGTTTCTCTGCTGCATAAGAAATCGAGCACCAAATCAATTAATCATTTGCCACAAAGCCCCAGAGTGCCTTTGGGTGACTCTTCATGTTCTTTACACAGGAAAAGGTCCCAGCAAAGGTGGGACCAGCAGCTCTTCTCCTGATATCCCAAGCCTTTGGGATTTTTGCTGTGCTTGAGAGAGATTTTATTTAGACTGCAGGTTTGTTATCAAAATGTTTGCAAACATGCAAACTGTCTGCAGTCCTGCTTTCCTCAGGCATTCTTCCTGTTGGTCCTGCAGAAGGAGGAGCTGGGGTGGCAGATCACATACCCCTCAGGGGTGTGTTCTCAAACCCAGCACCTCCTCATGCCTTTAGGGTATTTGCAAAGGTGAAGCACCACCGTTACACGTCCTGTATGGTGAACTTGGTAAAGTTTGTAACCTCATCCTCCCTAAAAATGTCTTCCCTTCAGTTTAGATAATATTTCCTCATGGATTCTCGTCTGAGAAGGCTTTTAGCATAAAGAGAAATTGATAATCTTTGCTGTGTCATTGCTGGAGCAAACCCAGTAGCAAAGCAGATCCTTAGGAAAAGGTTTTGTGGGGTGGTGTTCAAACCTGCATAATCTAATTAGTTGTTTGATTTGTCAAGGTTTTATAATTTCCACAGAGCCTTTCAAAAACCCAGGAACAACATCTTGCTTTCATTCCTCCTAGACTAGATAGGTCTGTTGCAAAGGTCCTGTTGTGCATAATGATAAAATCACAGAATCACTAGGTTGGAAGAGACCTTCAAGATTTCAAGGTAGCAGACTATGACAGAATTAGACAAATTAGACCAGAATTTGACAAAAATATTGATATTTGTCAATATAAGGAATGTATTTTCAGATTTTTTAGCACCATTTCTATGTTTTGCTATTGATAAGAAGCCTGTTTCAATAAAAAGTTGTTTAAAAATAGCTCTGCTAGATAAAGCAGGAACATCTAATGTCAGGTGAGTGAGGGCAGAGTTTGTATCCCATTTTATTTGCATGTTTTGGTGATGGACACACTTAAAAACATGTGGATTTAAACTGACTTTGGAGCAGTTCTCTGCTGTTTGGCTGCCTGAGCAGCATGATGTGGGTTGGAATACTTGGGGTTCCATCTTAGGCAGAGCAGAGCTGTGCTGCCTGGACAGGAAAGCACTCCCAGGGGACACAAGGTTTTAGGTGACTTGATGAAAAATAGACAGATTAAGTCTTCAAGTTGTTTTCTAAATGCATTCGTCCCTGTGCACCCTCCCCAGCAATGACACTGGAACATTCCTTTAGCTATTACATGAGGCAGGATCTCCTTTCCAAAGTGTTGGAATGTGCAGTCAGTCCAGACATCTGATGGCTGGAAAAAAAGCAGGGGCACCGTGCAATTTTTATTTAAATCACAGTGCTCTGGGTCTGTGACCTCCAAACCATTTGTACACCCTGCAATGAGCAGATAACTTGTAATTAGTGGAAGATATTCATGCAAATTCCAGTAAAATGAACACATACAAAAATCTTGGGAAACACTGAAGTAAAAACTCTTTCCCTTGTGCTCTTGGAGCGTGTCAGCCATCAAGGGATTGATATGATGTATTATCACTGTTTGCACAGTGAAACCTAGTTATTAAAAGAGGATTAGAGATTGTCTGCTTGAAGACTGAAACATCCTGCATTGGTTTTTTGGGTCAACAAATAGTTCCAGGATTTCAGGGTTAATTCTAAATGTCATGTTTTGCTGCTATTCATTGATGGTTGCAAATAGCTGAGTTGAAAAAAATAGAAAAAGAGAACAAAAGAGGTTTCAGATATCCCAGTACACTCCAGGAAAGCCTGCCAAACCTCCAGAAAACTGAACTTAGTAACCAAAGCTATTAAAATCAAAACTCTTTATGGAGCTTTCATTTCACTGTGCTTTCGTCCTGAGGTATTCAATAGAAAATGGTGTGCATGCAGCAATTCCACAGCAGATGCCACTGTCATGGAGCAGCAGTGCTTCCCACTGGAGCACTCACTCAGGAAGGGGGAGGCAGGAGGTCTGGGTGATTGTGTGTTCTCCCCTCCCCGCACCAGGAAAGCTCTGGGCTCTCACACTGATGTTTACTGATGGTCCTCACAGCACACAGTTTGGGGAAAGGTGACAAACACAAGGGCTGCAGGTGGAGCATGCCACTCATCTTTTAAACAAAGGGAAGGAAGGAGTTCTGGAAAACACTGCTCTTGCTCTGACTGCTGGTGCTTCAAGTAGCGCCTTCCTTTTGTGGGAGAGGGGCGTGGGACAGGAGGTTTTGCCTCTGTAGGTACAGGAGGTTTTGTCCCTTAGCAGATCTCTCTGCAAGTTCAAGGTAAAGCAGTAGGAATTATTCTGTGCTAAATCCCAAAACAGCAGTGTAAGACTGAAATGATAACCGTGAGGGAGATGGTGAGTGAACAGAGCACTGGACAGACACTCCACACTGGATTCTTGCCTCTGTTCTGGTGCATCAGGATTTTGCAGTTAACTGAAGGGAGGCAAAAAGTGATTTCCCAGGAGTGGACCTTTCTCCCCACTAACACTGGGATGATATTTTTCATATTGCAGTGGGCACAGTTGGAAATGTACATATGTGGAGTTTTACTGTCTCATCATTCACCAGAGACACACACACCCCCCAGTCTCCCTCCCTTCCCAAAGAAAGCCTCCTGGCGGCTGCTGAAAGGGAAACTCTTGTGGATTGGTATCAACTTGTGCATTAAAAGAACAAATGTTTTTTTTGTTGCATATTGGGAAGCTTTTCAGGGATGGCTTGTTTGTGTTGCCGCTGTGTTTTCTGTCCATTTGCATCAGTGAGAGGTGATATTTGGGTGCTTTCCAGCAGCTGCCAGGCACCACGGAAGGTGTGGACCCGGCTCCTTTCACTGCCTGAGCAGCAGTACCTAATTCCCTGTGGAAAACTGTGCTCTTTCACTCCTTAGCCCTTTGTCTGATGCCCAGCTCCAGTCTGTATTGCCAAACCAGAGATGCTAAGGGGGTGGTATTGTTTCAAACACCATGAAATCCAGCCTCATGGAATACTCAGGGATGACTTAAAATCTCACTGACTCTTCCTTTGTAAGAGCACAAGCCTTGTTGTTCTTCTTCCCCTTTATTCCCAAGCAGCCTGAACTTGTCTCCAGCAAAACATATAAAAATTGGCTGAGAAGTAGTTTTAAATGTCAGTAGAAAAAAGCCTGGAAAATTGCTTAATGTTCTAAAATACTGACTTTAGATATTCTAAACTATGAACTTGAAGTAGCATTTTATTGTTTCTTTTTTGCCACTTTGCTGTTGGTGCATGCAGGAAGGGATTTTTCAAATGGCTTCTGTGATTGTTGCACAGCCTGTCTTGTGGTGCTTTACAGATGAATAGTGGTCCTGAAATTCCTGAAAAAGGAACATGCATCCAGGGCTTGGGTTTTACTGGCATTGCAGGATGCCTGAACACAAGCCCTGCCTTGCTTCCTGCTCATTCTTTATATTGTCACACATTCTAGAGTCCCTGAGAGATGAGAAGCAGGTGGAGGGATTATCCAAAGGGAAGACACTGGATGTGTTCTGTTTCAAAGGTGGTTTAAAGGTGGGCTTGCTCAACAATTATCTCAGCCATATTTTCTGGCACAGCTTGGCAAATTCCTCCAGCACTTCTGGAATAGGTGCACGTGTGACTTGTACGTATCCTCGGAGCAGAGCTTCATCATTTGAAAGGGGGCTGGCAAACTGTGCTGTTCACTGAACAAAATGTGTTTTCCTGGAATCCCGATGGATTGATTTCTTGCCTCTGCAGTTTTTGTCTGGCAGCTGCCCCACTGTGCAGTTGTGCCTTCTGGGTCAGAGATGAAAGGAGCTGGCTGTAACCCTGTGCAACTGAAAGCCTTTTTCCGAAGGTACGGTAACATTTTAGCTGTTGAAATGCAGCTCTGCCTCCTCAGTAAAACTGTGAATTCATATTTTTGTAGCAAAGAGAATGCTTGGGTTCTTTGTTGCTGGACACCTTTGGTTGCTGCTGGATTTTTGAGACGTCTAGGTCAAAAATAGTTTCTTTTCATTTTGACCTCTTTTTCATGAATCATGGAAAAACCCCCATAATCTGGGGTTCTGTTTGTGGATAAGTGTATAATTTCCAAAGAATTTCTTCCAATCTGGTACAATCCTGTTGTATGGAGAAAAAAAAATACTGTTAAGGATACTTACAGAGGTTTTGCATTGAGGACTGCCAGTTTTTCTCAGACCTACCTTTAGAAGATTGTCACTCTGCTGACAGCTCTTGGGGTCACCTTCATGAGTATTTTCAATATTTATGGTGCAAAATGGCATCATAGTGTTAAGATAAATTCATCCATCCTGAAGCAGAGCTTGGAAGCAAAATGACAGGAAAAAATACTGGGAAGTAGATGAGTTTTGTGTGCTTCTTGTCACCGCTCAGCTCACACCCAAATCTGAGGGCTTTCTGATTTTCAAGCAGAATTTTCAGTTCTGCAATACCCTTTTGAAATTCCAGATTTCAGACTATTAAACCAGTATGAAAGAATCTGTGCTGGAGAGATTTCCAGCCAGCTTGAAACACAATCAGTGCTGGAATTTTCCTTTGAAAAATCTGATCTTGCAAAACTGCTCTGTGTGTTTCCAGGCCATTAGAGTCTGGACAATCTGAGATGAGCAGCTAAACTCCACAGATTTCTTGCAGCTAAGTCTGACTTGCAGGGAATCACACCACAGGCAAACCTCCCATTTAGAGGCTTGTAGAGAGAAAAAAACATGGCTCTCCAAGTTGTTTAAAAGCACTTCATCTGGTTTTAAATAGTTTGGTTTTTTCATTTAGGAACATCCATTTTTTTTTCCTGTTTTTCAGATGGAGGAGTTTTGTTGTTTTTAGTAGTATCTGTACATTAATTCATTTATTATAAAATAAGATTTTTTTTTTTTTGTAGAAACCACAAAAAATGCGTTAATTTTAGAGATTTCAGAATTTCTGGAACTATATTCAGAAATATAAAACTGGTCCATTTTTCCTGGATTTGAGTCTCCTCCTACCAAACTATACAGGAAAGAATTCTCACAGGAAGTACAGACCTGTCCATTTTCCAGGGACACTGAGGAGCTGTGGGCATGGAATCACTTCAGTTGCATCAGGGTCTGAGTGCACATTATCAGGGAGGAATTCCTTTTTCTCAGAAGTGACTGACATTCCCAAAAATTGTCCATTTTCCTCCCATTTTTAGGAGAAGATTTTGAAAGGCAGCATTATGATAATCCTTTTTGATCTGCTGTTTCATTGACAGAGGTAAGAGTGGTCGTGGATCTCACAACTGGAGAGAGGAGAGTCCCCCAGGAATAGGATATGATGTGTTGGCTGCTTCCTTATGGAGTTAGCAGTAGAAGCAGAAGGAGGGCTCTTCTTCTAGTGTGTTGGGTGGGGTGGTTTGGTTTGGTTTGGTTGGTTGGAGTTTTAATTCAACCAGGCTTTTCCTTCCTCTCCTTCCATGACAGCACACTGGAGTTTCTGGGAAGGGGTAGCTGGCTGGAGGCATGGCTAGCAAATCTGAGGAAAATTGGTTGAGTTTGTGAACTTCTCCAGTCTCCCTTAGTCCATCTGTACTAAGTGAGGCATGTTATGGTTATAGATTTACCAGTCTTTTGGGTTTTGAAGGGAACACTCAGAATACCCTCTGAATGAACACCATGACTTAGAATGTCCCAGTTTTAGGGAGGTCAGGTGTGCTAGAGGGTTTTTTTGTGCCAGCAGCCATAACAGCAAATCAAGCCAGTTTATACCTGATTCTTCCCTCTCTGAGCACCTTGCTTGCTTGAGTCTTTCTGAAGTCCATAGTCACAGGAACAGGGAGAAATTGCAGTTCGTTATGCCCACGTCAATCTAAGAAATGACTGATGTAATAGTGTCTAATTTTTATGCTAATTTTTGGAAAAATATGTCAGACCTTTGAGAGTTCAGTTCTTGACTGTAGCTGTGATTAAGCATTTTTCTCACTCCTTGCCACAAAGGGATATAGAGAGCCCTGATTATTTCATTTGAACTGGTGTGTTGTAAATTAAGTCTGCTTTCTACAGGGAGTCCACACCCTGAGTTCCCCCTGTGTGAAAAACATTTTTCTTAGG
Source organism: Onychostruthus taczanowskii (assembly GCF_017590055.1). Taxonomy (NCBI): domain Eukaryota; kingdom Metazoa; phylum Chordata; class Aves; order Passeriformes; family Passeridae; genus Onychostruthus; species Onychostruthus taczanowskii. The sequence goes on along the minus strand of NW_024498074.1, from coordinate 811,554 downwards.
AAATGAAGCATGAGGTTTTTTTAATTCTTGTCCTCTCCAGTGAGGGGCCAGACAGTCTTCAAAGCTGCAGTGAAGGTATGTGAGCACCCTGAGCCACCTCCAAGGCAGGGCATGGCAATTGAAGAAGTGATAGATTCAGAACTGTGCTGCTGAACATGGGAAATCCTGCAAATAATGAGGTTATTGTGTCCAACAGATATGAAGTATTTATTTTGCATTTTTAATTTAAAAGAAGAAAAAAACGAGCATGAAAGAAATCTCAATCTGAATTATGCATCTTCTAGTCCTCAAAAGAGTAACCACTTCAGTTTAGCCACAGAAAAATTAATATTTCCTGCTAAGGATTGTATTCTTGAGATACTCATCAGTGTGTGCAAGAACATGACATCGCTGTCCTCTGGGAATATCCATTTCCATCTTTTTCCATCCCATTCAGTAAAACACTCTGTGAGAATGAAACGATTCCCTGAATGAATTCTCATTTTCTTTCACCTCTGCCCTGGTGGTGAACCCTGTAAACACAGAACAGAATTAAGTAGCACAGGGGAAATGAAGATATAATTTTATATTAAAAATATTATTAAGGCCTCTGCATCTGGGGATGTTTATTCCCAGTCTGGAGAGTGGTGCTGGTTTTTAGATGAACCTTGTCCCTGCTTTCCATAGGTGTGGCATATGTGTGATTATCCCTGTTGCTTGGAATCTTCATTTTGACAGGAAAATCTGTCCAGAGCCTGTTGAAAGGAAATGGGGCATGGTGAGGACTGATTGTTCCTCCATACAGCTTGCAATGCACTGTTCCTTCCACTGGACCACGATGCTCCAAGTCAGAAATAAAGAGCTTAAAGCACGGGTTTGATGGGATTTTGGCACCTGGGGAGCTTCTCCTTAATCAACATGAAACTAGTGGCATTGCCATTGCATTTCACTCGTGTTCTGCATTGCTGGCATCAAAATGTCACTTTATAAAGAGCAGATGTTATTGCTATTAATAATTAGTAAAGGATGCCCCTTTTCACTGTGTGTAGCATTCAGGATGTTCCTATGGCTGGAGTCAGACAGTGGCTTTGTTGTTGTTGTTTTAAAGTCTGTAAACACTGGCTTTTAACCAAACCTTACAGCAAGAATGTTTCTGTACTGGATGAGGAGGGCAGTGAGTCAGACTCTGTCTACTTTTGGAATATTACTGGAATATGATAGTAAGCTTTTCCTGTTGACATCTGAATATGGGTGGGATGGCAATGTGGGAGGTCTGATGTTGAGCAGGACCCCACCTGTGCCAGGACTGTAGGAAAAACCTGTTTTCTCCTCTTCCATTTTGAAAGCACCATGATCCACGTGGAAAGGTAACTGTTATTTACAGGGATTCAAAGAGAAACTGCAAAGGCCCATCCCCTGTGCAGTGCTCTGGATTGTGCTGCAGAGATACAGCAAATCCCAGTTTGAGTGATGTGTGGCCAGTTTCAGCTTATCTTCAGTCCAGTCTGCAGACACTCCACAAGGATTCATGTTGGGCTGGACATTCTAACTGCTCCGTGGAAAAGGTAATTCTAAGCCTTGATGTGTGGCCAGTTTCAGCTTATCTTCAGTCCAGTCTGCAGACACTCCACAAGAAAGTATATTCACGTTGGGCTGGACATTCTAACTGCTCTGTGGAAAAGGTAATTGTAAGCCTTATGGCAGATTTTAAGCTATTTTATATTTGTTGCAGATATTTTATCAAGCCATAATTTAGGAACTGGCTCTGGATTAAATTTATTCAGTGAGAAATCATGCTGGAAATCGCTGTCGAGCAAGATTTCTAACAACTCCTGGTTTTGACAACCTTGGAAGCATAAGAGGAGTAGCCTTCCTGGTTGCCTGCATTCCTTCAGTCTTCAAAGGGGCTTTTTGTTCTTTTGGTTTGGCTTTTCAGGAGAATATGAACCCCAGCTCTTAATTCATTTGAACTTTGTGTACATCCTCAGAGTCTGTTCTGTTGGAGAGAGCTTGGAGGGCTTTGATTGATATGACATCTCTTTTATCCCTCTTTTTAAGCTGATATAGGAACACTGCTGAATAATGCTAAATTCAGTGTTTATATGGCAGGCTCCAAAGGTCCCTCTGAACCTGCATTATTTCTGGAACAAGATGTTCTCTGAGGGCCACGTGTGTGGGGGTAGGTGTGAGCAGAGGCTGGGGCACAGCACCAGAACAAAAAAGAAGGCAGAGTCCATCCCAAAAACATGACAGCAGCTGCCTGTGGAAACTGTCCTGGCCCAGGACAAGTGGATAAGCATGGAAAGCTTAAGAAAATGAGGTATTGTTTCCTTAGGAAGATTTGTTTAACTAACAGACTTAATTTGCCAATGGTTATCTTGAAATCAGAATTTACAATCCCTTGCCTGATTGCTTCAAGATGTACTTTTTTTTTTTTTTTCCCTTCAAAGACTCTTAAATCCCAGGAGAATCCATCTGTTCTGGCTTCTCTAGAGATAGTGATGGGTGGCTGCTGTGATACTGTAATTAGCTGTGGCTCCTTGATTAACTGGGATTCTTGTGTCCACCTGGTGGCACCTTTTAATGGGAGCAGAGAAGTGCATCCTCTAAGTGTAGGCACTGCATCTGTCAAAATGCTGAAATGAAATTCAGGGCTTGTTTTATTTATGTATCACTTACATTTTATACATGTAATTATCTAAGCTCTTTAGTGTATAATCTTGGGATGTTATCACAAGTTAAGGTCATGGTTTGCTGTAAGTACAAGTACAATGATTTACGTGCATCCAGTGAAAATTATTTTACCTCATGAAGGATAAAATTCCCAAAATTCCATACTGATCTAATTCTGCTCCTGTCAAAGTTGCCACAGGTTTGAGAGGCAGTTCTTGTAAACTCGTGTGTCCTTGTGTATTATTTCTTCTTCATGTCTTTTGCAAAAAGGTTCTGGCCATTTGGTTAAGTGCACGGGCCTGCTGGTGTGTAAAACAGCAGCTGGCTTTATTTAGCAGACCAAGTTACTGTTGGAAATGAAAGGAAAAAGGATATTTTAAATCCTGGACAATTATAAATGACAGCTGGATGTAACAGCTTCTCTCTGGGTGGACAGGGAGGGTCTCAGACCCCTCAGTTCCTGTGGCTCAGTCTATAGATTGATCTGAATGTGTATTCCTGGATTTCAGGTCTGGACCTGAGTCAACTGAACTTCTCCAGTGTTTGGTGATCATTAAGTTGGACTGAGAGTCATGAGGAAAAGTGCTGGAAAACTTGGAGCTGGCTCTGAATTGCCATTCAAGCAATACTTGTCAAAAAAGGCTGCCAGGTGTTCACACTCAACATAGCATCACTTTTTTTGCTTTGCTGAAGGAATGGATTCCAGGGAAGTACCAGATTATTTCTGCCAATGCAGTGACCGATTTCCAACACAAAGAAAGAAAAATAATGCTCCAGCCTTACTTCATCGTGAGGGTGGTTGTGACGGGGCCGCTGACAAAGGAGGTCGTTGGTGACTTTCTTTCCTGCTGAAGATGCCACTTAGGATTGAGTTTGGGAAAGGATGAAATGCTGACCTACTGGCTGAATCCTCTGCACAGGGAAGCTGGGTTTGGAGATGAAACACTGAGTTCATACTCCTCCCTCTCCCTCATCATTAAATACACACGGGGAGCCGTGACAGATGGGCCTCGTTCCACGTTTTCAGAGCATATTTCAGAATTAATTGTGCTGACAGCATTTTAGAAAGAGCAGCTCCAGACTCTTTTCTCTTTGGCAACAGTGGCTTCTGGCTGCTGTCAGGCAGATGAACACGTTTTTCTGGGTTTATTATTTCGGGTTTGTCTCCCATGCTCACTGTACCGATGGTTAGGGGTGTGGAGGGAGCATTACCTGTGTTCATTAACCAGCCCTGAAATACTTGCAGCCATCAACAGCTTTTTACCTGAGTGCCTGTGGCTCTGGGAGGGGGAATAGCTCTGGGACTAGATAAGGAGAGGTGGGAGGAGGCCTGGAACAGGATCCACGCTGTGTTGTTGTTTGTGGCCAGTAGAGATGGCTGTCAGGGATCCAGAGGGCTGAGGTCTGCTCTGCAGAGAATTCCAGCGAGGTTTAGTCTAGACTAAACATTTTTGGATGCGCCGAGTCTCTCGCTCTTGCTTAGATTCCCCTGCCAGGGACTAATTGGAGCTGATGATTTCCTGCCATGAGAATTGCAAATTCCTTTTCAAAGGTGCTTTTTTTTTTTTTTTTTTTTTTTTAAAAAAAGCAGTTTACAGGTTTTGGCAAGGGGCTGGTTTTGGCTCCGAAATGACAAAAATGCTTCCAGCATAGATTTAGGCATAACTGTTAATATTCTCCAGATTCCTTCATTGAAAAACCATGCCAGTTACAAACAAACAAAAATTCACCCCTCTCTCCAATTTGGTTAGCCAAATTTACTTTCTGTTCTTTTATTTTCAGCCCATAAAAGCTCTTTCCTTCAAGCCTTGAAATACAGAATGCATTCTTTCATTCTGCTTTTGACAGACATCCGTTATATGTTTCTCCCACAAAATTTGCATGCTGTGGTGGGATTTCCAAAGCATTCCCCCTCAGCCTCATATTTCTGTGCTTGGAGTCAGCAGGATCAGTGTTAGACTGACTCTGGATGCCCTGGAAATCTCCTTCTTGCTCGGACACTTCGTTTGTTGTTTGTTCATTTCTTAAAACAACATTTTACCTGGACAGACCTTGAATAGCTTTACCTCATTCTGAGTTTTCAACGTGTGTTACTTGTCAGTACAAACAAAAGGAAGATGATGTGTAGTGTACTAAGATGGATGTTAGGAATTGTTGAAGATTTTCTTTAATTTTTAGAAGCAGCTTTGAAGCATCTTCTCTCCCCATCTCCAGCTTTGTCAGTTACAGGAAGAAACCTTAAGGGCAGATATTTTAATGGTGGCCAATCAATCAAAGGCTTTATTGAGAAGAGATATCAAAACTCAGTCCCTGTTAAAATTAAGGTTTGGACCTGAATCTTACGAGGTTTTTGTTTGTGTTTCCATAATGCTAATTCGGAAACAAGGAGATCTTGTAAAAGCTGTGAAGTTTTTAATCATGCAATTTAATTAATTTACATTTTCCAAGTCTTTTAAAATCAATGCTAGAAGTAGCTGCAGGAAAGCTGCAGAATGGGTGAGAAGGTGAAAAACAAAAACTTTGCAAAGGAAGATAACTTTGCTGACTTAAGAAACAGTGTTTATAAGCATAAAGTAGACACTGGGATTGGGATCAGAATAAAGGTCTGGCTGGGATGAGATGAAAAGTTACTGCTTCTCAAAAGTCCACCTGAAGCTAGTCCAGGTTTGAGGACTTGGATTGAAAAGATCTAATAATCAGCCTTGCATGCATTACTGTAATAATCAGATAATTATTATCTTCTCTTTGTGTGGTGAAGTTAATTTCAGTATTATTCTGAAAGTCCTAGCTCAGCTGTCTGGCTGGATGGGAAGAAATGCAGACTTCCAGAAAACTCTCCCACTTACTCATGGTTTTTCAAGGGTAAAGCCTGTTTTGTGATGAGTCAGGCAGTTCTGGCTCCCATTTTGTGGGATAAAACTCCTGACATACTGTATTCCTCCTGTTGCACTAGCAGCCCCTAGAAATCCTGGGAACCTCCAAGATTATTCCAGCCCTCCTGAGATTTCTGCAGGATCTTGGGAGCAGGCAAAGCAGAGAAATCTTCTCCTGGAGGGCCTGCTTTCTGTGGCCTCCCATTCCTTGGAAAGGCTTCTGAGGAAGTGGCAGCTGACTGACCCTAACAGGATCACGGGGCCTGGACTCCTTGATGTTCCTCCTGTAGCTGAGGGAAGCTGTTGGATGTCAGCACACAAAGAAGTGAGATCCAGCTAGGAGTGGTAATTCCAGTTTGAGACTGTCACCTGTCAGTCCAGGTAATGTCAAGGTAAAAGGTTTTGGTATTTTTTTAAGAGTCCAAGGCTGATCTTTAAATAAAGCATTTGCACTCACTTGTAGGAGCTGAAGCCAGTTGTGTGCCCTCTAATTACATCAGCCCAGGAATGGAGATGTTGGGAACAGCACCAAATGCTGCAGGAGCTGCCAAGAGGGATTTGCTCCAAGCAGCCATGCGGAATCTTAGCCTGTGCTGAAGTCACAGTGCATTGCAGCAGTAATTCTTGGGCTCTCTGCTATGCTGTTAGTTCAGTCACGGCCTTGTAACAGGCTAAGTGGAAAATGCTGGAGAAATGCCATGGTAAAACACATGATGCCAGAGCTGGAAATAGTGGGTTCTTACATTATTGTTAAAATGAGGCTGTAACAGACCTAAAGCAAGAACCCAAACCATTTCTTCTCAGATCATAGAAGCAAAAAGATAAATAATATTAAATAGCATCTCTCCATTAATCAGTGAATTTGCCTTGATTTACACCAGCTTAGTGTCACAGCACATTTCTTACCCTAAGGGAAGCTGCTCCTGGGAGATGTACAAAGAATTTTTCTCTTAAAGAAACCTGGGATTTAAAAAAAAAGAAGTAATAAAATGTAGAAGAGGCCTTGTCACATGGTTTGAATTTACTTGGCCCATAGCCACAGCCATAGGTTTGATTTGTATCCCAGCAGGTCACTGCAGATTATAACATTTCTGTTAAAATGTGCTCAAATTTGTTCAAAGGCAGCATACACACACAGTGTGTGATCAGTTATCCATTTTAATAGTATTTCCCTACAAAAGTCAGCAGGAAAACTGCTGTATGTGTCCCTGTGGCCTGCTTTGCTCTTTCTTATAATACATTTTTTCTTTTTACTGTACTTAAACTCAATACCTGTTCTAAATTCTTCCTGAATTGCAAATGAGGCCATTTTGCATCATCATAATAAAAGCTGAAATGCATTGTAGCAGAATTAATCCACTGATTAGAAAAACTGTTTAAAAATCAATCAGTATAATTGCTTTAAGTCCCTAAAGGATCAAGGCTGTTTCTTGGCTCAGGTGATTCTGGTGGTGAGCAACCTTACAAACCTATAGCAAGTTTCATCTCTTAGCTCAGAGTAAATCAGAGTGAGTAATTTTTGTTTTTTCTTTAAATGCTCAGCACACTATTTGTTTATGGTAATTTTTTTATTTCAGCTCTGTCTTTAGTGTTGGAAATCCTTCAGAGTTTTGCCCTTCAGAGAAGCAGGATTAAACTTGCTAAAAGCCAGCAGTGGCGTGAGAAAAGAGTACCAGGCAGCCTTGAGCCTCTTGGAAAAGGAATTCCAGTCAGGAGCACTGCATCTCACAGTATCATAAAGCCTTCCTTTAAACTGATGGAGATTTGGGCACTGTCTCAGGGGATCAGCTCCCCACAGGCTCTCCTTAGCCTTCCTGCCTGTGCCTTGGTTAAATGATGGATTCTGAAGGGAAGCCTCAGAAAACCTCCAAATTAGCTGTATTTATGGCGTGGTATTTTGTCAGAAACCAGTTGATGGTGATTAACAGAGAGAGCAGCAGCACTCTGCTTCATTTTTGCAGAGTAATAACTCCTTTCAGAGGCAGCCCAAATTTAGGGCTGATGACAGCATTATTGTGCAGAAAATGGACGTGTTAGTTCTCTTCCATCTCTCAGACTGGGAGGAAAATCATTTGGTGCTCACAGCAATCAGGACAGAGTCATTAACATGTTAATAGAGAAATAATATTTCCCTGTCTCTGTCCCTGGCTGAGTTTTGGTGCCCAGCCTACCCAGGCTCTGGTGATTGCTGCAGCTGAAGTCCAAATTCAGCTCTAGGGCATGACCCAAGAGTGATAAAACTAGTTAGAAAATCAAAAAAACTAGTGAGACCTGAAGAGGCTACTGCTGTTCTGTGTTCCTGGGCTGCAGGATTCAAACACCAAGGGAGAGGAGTGAAGGAAAGGATTACCTTGAGTTTACCTGCCTAGTCTGGGAAGGATCAAGAAATGGCCTGCAAGTGATAAGGTGTGAAGTGATCAAATGCTTCCTTTCTGGTTCTTTCATCCTTTCACAGGTGATGGGAGTAAAGACATACCTGAGAACGTGCAAGGGGCTTTGAACAGATGCTGACTCAACGTCTGTGGGATGCTGAGGAGCTGACTTCAGCATGGTGTAATGAAAGGAAATGCTGAGGTTAGGGCTTCTGGTGGGATTCCTGGGTGGTTACTGCCCATGTGTGCACCACTGTGATGTGGGGGACAGCTCAGACTCCTCCGAAGGGATTGCCTGCGTTACTTGTGCGGCGTGTGGAGGAAGGGTGGCTGCATTCCTTGTCTGGAGCACGTACTGCTCCATTTCACCAGCAGCCTGCATGAGCAGAGGACTGGGGGAATCAGTTCTGGGAGGCAGAGTTGGTGCAAATCAAGGCTGCAAACTTCAGAGTAAAAGTGACTTTGTGTTATGAGTGGGATGGGAGTTATGGGTGGGACGTGTGATGTTTGTGGGAGAGGCACAGAGATGAGTTGCCTTGGGACAGAAGCCCCTTTCCACATTACATTGCAGAGTGTTTATTTCATGTGGGACAGCAAGAGCACTTCAGTCTTCATCCCTTTCCATCCTCAGTCCTTCCAAAGACAGTCTGCACTGTCTGGTGTCCTTCCCCAGCAGAAAACATCCATTTTCTGTTTGTGCCTTCTTTGGGAGAAGAACAGATTTTTGGGACTGTCACTGCTTCTTCCCTTTGTTCTGACCTGATGCTGGGGGGCAGGATTAGAATGGGGAAGAACGACTTCTCTTTTAGCCTAAGAGAAAAAGTCACAGCTGGCACCAGAAAGGAGAGCAGATCAGTGGCTGTGTCTGGTGTCAAGGAAGAGGCAGAGCAGAGGAGCTGCCAACCTCAGTGAAGTGTGTGTTGATGCTGCTCTCTGCCTTTGGAACGCTCATTTGCCAAGGCACTTGGGGTAAAACTGAGCTCGGTGCACGTGGAGAAGGTCAGGGGATTTGAGAAAGATCCAGAACCATCCAGAACTTACTGGAGCTCGCAGCACTGAAACCATCAGGCTGATCTATCTGTGTGAGCTATGAATTTTGTATTAAATAGTCCATTTACACTGGGTAAGTGGCAGCTAAACACAACTTAATGTATCTCTAAGAGCAAGCAAGCCTTTTCCAATTTAATGAGGGTGAGGAAAGTCCACTGTGGCCATTGACAGTCCAACCTGCCAGTAGTCTGATATTGCCCCAAGTAGACTCTGGGAGAAGTATCTCATATTTCAGAGTCTTCATCATGGTACAGGAGCACTTAAATTGTTTCTGACATCTCTGTCTTATTTTGGTGTGGAGTTGCTGAGATAATACCTTTGTTTAAGGGAAATGAAGTCAGAGTTAAGGAAATCCCAGCTCTAGGGGCTGTTCAGAAATTTGAATATATTCCATTTTATATAATTTCAGTGGGAGAACTTTGGGAAATACCAGCTGCCTTTCTCCCGATTTTATTTTTCTATGGACTTCTTTTGTTTCATTTTGTATTCAAGTTTCAAAATACTCACTTAATTTCTGAGTATCTCTGATACTCAGTATTCAGTCTATTTCTTTTTCCCTTGCTATTCTCTGCTTTTACACTCCCTTCCTAGGGAAGTAGGAAAATTCATTGGTTAAGACTGGAATGATTTTTAGTGCTGTATTTTCAGCTTTGAAACTTGCAGCTTTCCCTTGCTGTCCTCAAGCTGATGAGATCTTCTGTGTGAGAGCAGTGGCATGGATTTTCTGTGTAGATGTCAGAGTGAGCAATACATCCAGAGTGAAATCCCCAGTTATGTCATTTCAGCACAGCTCTGTGTCATCCCAGGAGGAGCATCCAGCTGAAATAGATGATGCTTTGCCAGGATGCAAAAGGAACCTTCCTTAGGACAACATTTCTCCTTCATCTGAAATTGTTCCCTTTTTTTTATGGTATTAGTACAGGTTTTTCAGCTGGTTGATTTAACTCACTTTTTCTGAAGATCACCAAGATTTCTGTATGGGGTGTTTATTTAAAATGAGTTTATTTAAAATTTACCATGTAAGATGTACAGATCCAACTTGAGCCTCGTTAAAAGAACATTGCCAAAAATGGAAAGCCTTTGGAGGCCTATTAGAGTGAATTATCCTAATGAGAAGCATGAATTCTGTCCTAGCAGCTCAAACTGCTTCAGTGGATCTGGAATTCTCCCAAAACCTGCCAGAATTTAAGGACCCGTGTCTGTCTGGCTTCCCTTGCCTTGTAACCAGGACAGAGAGCAGCCAAGTGCTGTCTGTGCCAGCTGTATATTCAGAATGTAATTTAAACAAAATGCTTAACTAACAGCAGAAACTGTTCTGGCTTTGCTTAGCATGTGTAAGGTATTTTTAGATAGATGAAAATTCTCATTATCATTTCTGACAGAAAAGACTTGCTTTTCTTCCTCTAATAATTTCCTACAGGTGAGCAATGGGAATTAAAGTTCATACCTTAGTCTCTGTTGTGAGCCACTCAGGAGGATGGAGAGCAAGGAAATGAAGGTCCAAAGCAATCAGAACTGTCATTTTGAACATATTCTGGCCCAAGGTTTTAGGTGCATGTTCCCTAGGAAAAAATAATCACTTTGTGTAAACTATTGTCTGCTTTAATTGTAAAAGCATCAAGTGGCATTTCCTTCCCGGTGACATTCCCAGATGTGGCCGTGAGTTATACAGCTGTAACCCACGCAGTCCCTTTGTTCTTGCTGCAAGCTGCTGTTCTCAGTTGCTCCTTGCTGCTGGCTCCTGTTCGTGACACCGACAGTCAGTTTGGAGCGGTGCTGTGTTACTGAGGGCCCGTGTGGGGCTGCAGCCGATTCCCGTGCCGTGTGCGGGAGGCTTGTGGCACCTCCTTCCCTCCCACTGAAGTGGGGTTTGCCCCTCTGCTTTGGGCTGTTTTACATAGAGGACGTGCTGGTGGCATCCAGCTGCTGGGTGCTGGGGTCCTGAGGCCCGTGAAGAGCTGCACAGAAAGCTGCAAAGGTAACTCATCCTTTCGAAACCAGGCTGGCAAGGTCAAATGGCTTTCCATGCAGGATTGCTGGATGGAGCAGTCTTTCAGTTCTGGATTTAACAGGGAAAGCTCATGTCTTATCTTTTCAAAATTAGGAAGGTGTGTTTTACTTCTTGATTTGCTCATTCTGTCCTTTCTTGCCGCTGCTTTGTTTTTTCTCCTGGGTGGCCACTTGCAAAGTGCTCGTCTCAGAAGTCATTTTCACCTCCTAGCTGCCACACTCTTCAGGGAACATCCAACTCTTCCTAAGGCATAAGTGAATCCAGGTTTTCTCTTGAATTCCCCCATGCCAGCTGAGGGTATCTGGGTACTCAGTCCTTCCTGAAAAAGCTTTCTGTGCATTAGCCAGCTGTTGTATCTGAATCTGGGATCAGGTAGAAGACCTTTTTTGCAGGACACTCCTTTAGTTATGTTCCTTTTGCCGTGCAGTTTTTACTAATAAACAATATTGTTCATGCTCAGTAGCTATAATAATGATAGTAATTTTTTTTTTTCCTCTGGGTCTGACATTTCTAGAAAAATAAGTTCATTGTGTTTTCTGTCAGGGCTGTTTTATACAGAAGTTATTTACTTCTTAAACCATAAGGAGTTAATGGAGAAGTTTCTTCAATTCTATCTCATTCTGGAAATGCTGTCCTACAAATGGGTGTCTCTGGAAGGGACTGAATGAAGTGATGTACAGGGAGGAGCAAAGGTGCAGATAAATGTAACAGTGTCTTTTTGTGAATGAATGCAGCAGCTGTCAAGTGAGTTAAATTTCTCAATGCAAGAGCTGCTTGAAGCTGATAATTATTGTGCCTTTGAGAAAGCAAAGCCCTCTCATTATGAATATGTAATGAACTATGAATCCCCATCTCATGCAAAACTATCTGAGATTAAATCTGCCAATTTGCATTGTTCAAGTCATTGTATCTAGCCGGGGTCAGAGTTTGGATGATGCATTCCCAGCCCTGGGGTTTATCCCCTGGCTCCAGGACCAGACCACAATGTCAAACAGCTCAAGGAGGTTTCCTATTGACTCTGCTTTGGCTATTTTCAGATGTGCTGCTCCTTCCTGCAGTCTGATCGATGCGACCCTCTGAGAAGTTCTCCGTTCTGTGCCTTTCCTTGTTTCCTGAAGCTTTGCTTTCCAAACAGAGACATCCACTTAAAATGCAGGGTCTTCATTTAGACTGCATTCCTCAGAGTGATCTCTTCCCAGTTCCAACCAGTAAACCACAGTTAAGCAGTAACAGAGAGCTGCTGTGCACTGCAAGGCCAGGCTCCGACAGCAACGTCTGGATTCGTTAGGGTGAGCAGGCAGAGCACTCCGGGGGGGTTAGGAGCAGTGTTGTCTGTGTGTTGAGCTCCTTGCTCACCGTGCACAGGGCCTTCATCCCTTCACTGGGAAGAGGAGATGGCCAGGAGAGCCGGGTGGGATGATAACACATGAAACCTGGGAAGGGATTACAAAGGGCCTTTGCAAATGCAAGTCCATGTCATTCCCAGCACCTCGAAGATGCCCTGAGGCAGCTGCCTGGAATGCTGGATGATTTCAGTTTGTGTAAATCCATGTTTTATATGAAGGCCACTTCCTCAAACAAATTATTCTTCTGAAGTATGTGCAAGATGTAAAAGATTTTCCTCCAGTCCTTTCAGTTGGGAAGAAGCTGTTTTCCCCTGCAGAGCTGAGCAGTGATGTCCCCCGTGTCACTGTTCCCCTCAGCCCTGCTGGCAGTCAGAGCTCTGATGTCAGAAGGAGCAAGGATGTATCAGAAGGATGCATCCCCTCACTCCTGAGTTTATTACATCACTTTGGGAGTCACTTACCTTTGGATGGTGTGGTGCTACATGAATGTGAGATGTCACCCTGCTTGTGCTGGTGGCAGCTCTCTTGTTCCCAGACCTGCCCTGCCAAGCCACTGGAAGCAGCTGCAGAGCAATGAGCTGCCTGTGTGTTTCTGGAAATTTAAGTTGACCTGGATGTCATTTGCTTTTATTCAGCAGCCTGTGCATGTGAACTTCCAGTGACTGTTCTCTTAAAAAAAAAGGAACAGGAACTGGAAAACCAAACAGATGTGGAGATTTGGGCTGTTATGCAAATGGGCCAGCATTGGATGAAACTTAAATTCTGTGCACTTCCAATTAAATTTTCTTTCTTTTTAATCTTTTCCCTGTAAATGTTGTGGGGTTGTGTCTGGTCTTTTCATACAGAACCTTGCACAGAGATGTCAGCTGGGCTTGCAGGATGAAGAATCACCTATCACCTTCTTCATGTAATGTCAGTCAAGTACCTTTGAGCTGTCCAAGTTGATTTCTGATGAACATGAGTTAATTTCCTCTCTGGTGCTGCATGTTCTGGATCTTTTATGTGCCTGGAAACATGCATGTTGCCTCTTCCTAGAACAGAGATTTCATGGCTTACATCATCGAGTGGCATTTTTTACAGCTGTTTTTGCTCTTTAACAATTTGCTTCTTTCCTCTGTAGCTGAAGGAAATGATGGAAAATGAGCCAAAATGAGTCAAGAGGCGCAGAAGTGCTGCCAAGCAGCGTTCCCACCACGGCAGGACAGCTCCTGGGCTGGTGAATTCCAGAGGAATGGCTCTGTGGTGGCTGGCACAGACAGGAGCAAGGCGGCAGGTAAGAGTTTCAGTGTCTCACTCGTGCATCCAGACACTTTGTGGTTTGCCAGTCTGTGGTGTGGGAAGCATGTCAGCAGGTCATCCTTGGAATGCTAGGGCTGCTGAGCCAAGTGGGAAGAAGGTGAGAGAGGGAGTTGCTGATTTGGGACTGCCAAGCCTCTGACTGCAAGGTTTTTGCCTCCTTCACTGAAACAAATAACCTGAGGTTCAAGATTCTTAATGCTTTGACAAGATACTGCTTTTTCTTTTGTTTGCTTCTTCCAGCTTTAGAGAGCTATCCCTATCTAATTCCAAACTAATTCCAGCCATCCACTGCTGCTGTATTGGCACTGTTCCAGCCTACCTATGGCTCTATGTGCCCTGCTAATTGAGTGCCTGTATGGCTCCAAAGGGCAGAAATAGCTGCATCACCTCCCCATCTGAAATCATGTCCTTGAAATAATCTTCACTTTGGTGAGAAGTAGAGACTGTTGGATAATAAAGTCAGACTCTGATTTCTACATACTTATTTTAAAGACAGTACCAGCCCAGCATCTTTCTGTGTCCCTTTTAATGGGAAACTGTAAAATTTAATCTTCAAAAATCAGGCCTACCAAGACTCCTTCAGTCACAGCCATTAGGCACTGCACAAAAACCAGTGTTTTCAACTCAAGATTTTCAAGTCACAGTCTTAGCACCAAATTTCTTGTGCTAAAACCTTTTTCATGGCTTGGACTTCACCCAGCACTGGGTTTATACCCGGAGTATCCTGTTTGAAAGGGCAGAGCATATTGTACTGGTGCAGAAAGAGCAAGCCAGCTTTGCTTTTACATGATGAAAAGTAATTTTCTGGGAAGGTGGCTGTACCCTTTCTCAGAACTTTAGGCAGTAGAATATTAAAATGTGCCACTTCTGGACATGCAGGCTTAGATTTAATTTTTCTTTCTGCTCCTTCTTTGCTAGATTGTAAACCTAAACTTGAATTCAATTATATGAAATAATTTTAACCAGTATTAAAACTCGAAAAAGAAGCTGAAGAAATATCCAAGACATTATTAAAAAGGAGCTGATCAGTTTGGACCTCCAGATTAATTAGGAAGTCCCTAGGACAGTGTATAAAGTCAGTAAGAATTTGATGGGCATTTTCCCCATAGTTTTGCTCTTGGGATAATTCTTTATAAAAAACTAAACAGGGTTGTTATTAGTATTTGTTTTGCTTTCCTGCATCTACAAAGCTGATGGAGGAGCCTTTTTCTTTTCAGAGCAGGTAATTCAGTCCTGAAGCACCTGTACAACCTCATGGATCCTGGGTTTGTCAGTGTTGTTTGCTGGTCTAGCCCTCACCTTTCAGATCTGGCAGGTGTCAGATGCTGGGCACAAACCTGGAATTCTGTTTGTTTTGCTTGATCTCAAACCCTTTGTATCTTTAAGGCAGCATCTTTAAAAATGGTTAAGAGTTAAATCAATTTTTTCCCATTTTCTGCTTATTTGCACTTTGAATTCCAATGATTTGCACACAAATCTCCCTGTGAAGCACCTGAGAAGCTAAAAAAAAAAGAGAACTTTTATGGGATTATAGATATTTCAGGTTCTTCACATGCTTAAGTGTTCTCCTGTAGCACTGGATTTAAGGAAATGTTCTGACAAGCATTTTAGGGATAATCTGGTCTAGCTACGTCACACTGAGCACTTTTGGCATTTAATTCAGCATCATTATTCAACATGTAGCTGTGCAGTCAAAACCAAATCTTTGTATTTTTCACTTAGGAAATACTCCTGTGCATGTGATGACATTGCTTCAATTAAAGGTAAAGACCTAAGTTATATAATGGAAGAAGTAAGTTATTAGACTATTTCCTTGATGTATTTTGAAGGATTTTTTTCTCTCTGAGGCTGATGTTGCAACTTTTCTTTTAGGCCACTTGGATAGTCTTTTCCTTAAGCTACTGCTTAAGGAAAGACTGCAAAATTTGCAGGAACAAAATCTTCTTAACAAGGAAACTGCATCTTGGAGATCTCTACCTATTTGCCAAATTTTATTAGAATTGGACAATCAAAACACATTAAGGAAGCATGTATTTACACACACACACAAAAAAGTAATTTTGAAATCCCTTCTAGCTGTAGTAAATTAGCAAAAAAAAATCCCAATTATTTGTGATTTTCCACCATTTATTGTCAATTTAATCCATTTTCAGGAGATCTTAGTATGTTTTTGTCTAATAAATGGTAGCAGTTGTAAAGAGGAAGAGCCTCAGGATACAGCCTGTAGTGACAGATCTTCACTCCCTTGATTCTTAGATAAATCTGGGAAGTGAGGGAGAGTGACCTTTTCCCCCTAACTTTAGACTTTAATGTTGGCAGCAGCATGGAAAGGGGTTAATTGGAATGTCTTAAAGGGAAAAAAGGCTTCCCACATGCAAAATAACAAAGTTTCAGTGGTATTGTGTGGAAATGAGCAGCCTTTCCTGACAAGGAACCCAAAAGTAGCTTCCCTGGCAGGAAAGGAGCTTACTTTAAATTGAGATTCTTTTAAACAAGAAGTGAAAGGTTGCTTAGCTTATCAGTCAGACCAAGAAAACCAAGGGTCCTTTGATAAGGATTTTCACAGACCAGTAGAACATTTTCCAGAGGCTTTAGCTTGGGCTCTGTGTTTTTTAACTGTCTGAAGAGTCTCCTTTCCTACTTTTCACTCGGTGCCTGTTCCTTTTGTTTCTTCTTGCTGCAACAATATCCTTTATTTTAGTCTGTGTTTTAGGCTAAAAACCTCTTATCCCTTGGTGCCTGGTAGCAACTCCATGACTTCCAAGGAACTACACCAGTTTATACTAAAGAGCTCTCCTTTTTTCTGTATCACTGGATAAAAATGTGAGTGCTTTGGAATAGATAGAGTGGGATGAATCTAAATATGTTTCTGTTTGGAGAAGGAGCCTGGAGAAGAGCAGAGCTGTGCTGTTGACTCAGGCAGGATGGGCAGTCCCAGCACAGATGGGGCACATCAGTGGAAGCTGGGATGAAGGAAATGCAAAGAAGAAAGGCTGGGAGTG
Source organism: Onychostruthus taczanowskii (assembly GCF_017590055.1). NCBI lineage: Eukaryota > Metazoa > Chordata > Aves > Passeriformes > Passeridae > Onychostruthus > Onychostruthus taczanowskii. The sequence continues at coordinate 794,949 of NW_024498074.1, read as the reverse complement.
ATATTATAGCATGAATAAAAATGGGAATAAAGCATCCTGTGCTGTCAGCACTTAGAACCATCAAGAGGAGCAAGTCAAAACCCAGGCAGTTCTCAGCCTCGGTTGCCTGCAATGGTCCTTGGGCTGGACCCACCAAGGGGACTCACTTTTGCTTCCAGTGACTCAGAATAAAGGTACCTCTTATCCTCCAGCTGTTTTAGAGGACGTTTTGGGCAAAAAAAAGGACAAATATTTTATTGTACAAATGTGATTGTCAGCCCAGAATGTTTCAGGATCTTTTCAATGCTGGTTTCCCTTTCTTTCTTGTCCTCAGAGCTCTCTTTGAGCCTTTGAGATGTTTTTGCCTAGTGGAATTTTTGAGCAGAGAGGGGGAAAAGCAGTTCTCTTTTCAGAACTGGGGAGTGGGCTGCTTTTTCAGGAAGATTGAAGGTAGGCTTTCATTTTATGTGGAGCCTCCCATCCGTGAGGCACACTGTGGTGTTTTATACGGTGATGTGATAAATATAGAAAGGTGACCTAGCAGGCAGAACAGAGCAACCACTCAATCACTTCACACATAGAACACTGGACAGTAAATGAAGGGCTTCAGTAGCAGCAGGCCTGGGATTCCTGACCTCTGGCAGCTCCCACTGGGGTGATTTTAAGGAGTTACTGATTTCTTTCCACTCTGCCCCTTATCAGAGGGGACAGCTCACTGCTGGCACAGGCAATGGAGAAAGGTAACTTTAAATCATCCCCACATGCCATTCCTGAACTCAGGAGTTACAGCCAGATTGCAGCATAGGAAAGCTTTCCTACAAACTTGGTCCAGCACTTAAAAGCCTTTTAAATGACCTGAGCTGATGAGTGGTTTTGCTGTTTAAATCACGTGTACTACAGACCTTTATGGAGCTGTAAAGGAAAATAGATACAATTCTGCTCTTTTTATTGTATTTGTCTGTAAGGTGTTAGATTCAGTAAAGCCTGCAAAGGACAAGGAGTTAATCTACTGCAGAAGATAAAAGTGGTGTTACCAGAACATTTGCCTGTTGCCAGCCCAAAGCAAGGTAAAAATTCTTGAGAATGACCAAAAGAGGCTGAGATTTCAGTTAGGTTTCAGTGTTCTATTCTAGTGTGATTGTTTTTTCAGCTTTCCCTAGAAGGTTTGAAGAAGAAGGTTTAAATAGTCAAGTTGTAATGTGTGAATCTAAAGTCTGGGAAGTTTTGGTTTTTTTTTTTTTAGTAAGGAGTATGGAAAATCAGCTCCTGTTTTTTTGCACTGCCCTGCTTGGCTCACCTGCACCTGCTCCAGCAGCTGAGGCTGGACAATTGCCTTCAGCCAAGTCCACTCTGCCACTGTTACACTGGGAAAACAAGACCCAAGTGTCAGCAGGAAGTGAAAGGGATCAGCCTGTGTACCAGAGCTGAGCTACACAGTGTTTCTGGTTTGAATGTAGAACCCACAAGCTGTAAGCTGCCACTCACCTTGCCCAGGGTTTGAATTCCCTCTTTCTCCTGTGCTCAATTCAAGTTTCAGTTGTGTGTAGAATGAAGCCTGTGAAAAGACTCTGGTGTCAAGTGTCTCTTCCACAAAGCAGCAAGGCAGCAAGTAGTAAATTAAGAGACTAGAAAAAGTTTCATGCTGCATGGCACTCTAGGAGAATCAATAAATGAGAGCCATTTTATTTACACTGAATAGTGATAGGCTAAGTCCTTTCTTCATTTGAAATGAAAATAGATTTTTTTTTCTCTAAAATGCAGTTCTTTGCTAATAAGAATCCAGGGTTACAAAGTCTAATTATATGAATATTTAAATGAAGGACATGGGACTCTTCCTCAGGCTCTGACATGGGATAACCAGGTGAAGGATGCTGGCAGGGAATGAAACAAACAGGTGCTAGCAGTTACAGATATTTTAAATTTGGCTTGAATTGCCTCGGATGATGAACTTCCCATTTGAGGCTGAATGCTACACATGAGTTTTGTACCTCATCCTGTACCTTGTCCTGAAGTCAAAACCAGCTGCACTGAGTGGGAGGCTGAGGGGAAGGTGCAGAAGGACCGTGGGAGGGCAAAGATTCCAAATTAAAGCTGGAACAGTTAAGAAATGCAGGTAAGGACTATGCTTTAATTATACTTGGGTCATGATTACTTCAAGTCACTGAAAGCAGCAGAATGCTTGGGGCCCTGGGCTCATGGCTGTTCCTCAATAACTTCTGAGTTCATTGGCTGAGCTCTGCCCAGTCCATTAAATTCACACAGGTATCAGAGCCTCTGCAAATATGTGGCACTGCACACAACTTGAGGCTCAAGGAAAAGTCCCAGTGAGGGCTCACATGCATGTGATTAGCAACCTGCAAGGATCAGGCTCCATTTCTACTTGGGCACTTGCTTTTCTTCCCATTCTTCTCTCCTGCTTTTCCCTGCAGGGTGGAGAAATAAAGAACGTGAGAAGAGAACACACTGCTGAGGCCAGACAATTTAAAACTGCAGTCTCTTGCTTCTAGCTGCTCTGGGAGCTCTCTGAATTTAAACTGAGCTTAAATGAAACTGCTGGGAAGAAATGCAGGTCAAGCCTAGGAAAGCATAACCCTGAGGAATGAGGCTTTGGCTTTGAGGGAAAATGGTATTACTGGTTAGACTTTGCAAAATGTGCCATGATTTCATTTGGGAAATAAAATGGAAAGAGGAAAGGTTGAAATGCCTTAATTATGCTGATCTTGACAGTGTGTGTCCTGTCAGAAACTATATTGGACAGAAGGAAACCTGAGTGTTTCTTAGTCATCAGATGCTTTGCAGTTTTTAATTGTTTTCTAAGTGAAATGTTGTGTTGCTGGGACAACTGTATGGCACCTCCTGGGGCCAGGGGCCATTAATAGTGAATATTCCAGTCTGGGTAAAGGTATGCAAACCAAATAAATTGATAAATAACTGTATTTTTGAAGTATTTCTCCATATAGTTATCACTCAAAAGTGAAAGTGCAGTATAAAACCTCCAAAAGAGTGGGGAGCTAGGACATAGATCACCCCCATTTAAGTGAGGAATTTCAATAGAAGCTGTCTTCAGCTTTGAAATTCAGGGCTTAGCTTTTAAAAAGGACTTTAATCATGCCTCTATAACAGCATGGTATGTATGTATGCTTGTCTACTGTGTTTGAAGTCATAAACACTGATGACCTTGACTAATCAACAGAAAAGAAGCAGGAAACAACTAAGAAAAACATCTTTATACATATTTCCCCACATGGTTTCATGTGCGTGCTTACTTATGTGTAACTACACCACAAACTTGAGGTGAATTTCAGGTATTATCCTGCAATGTGTTGCAAACAGGCTGGAATGTAAATGAAATCCTAAACCAATACCAGATGTAGTGTTGTGGTCCTTTTTGAAATGCAGATCAGGACGTTTGGCCAGCCCGTGCTGTCCCAGGGGTTTCTGGGGCTGCAGCCCCTGTGCCATAGCTCAGCCCTGGAAAATGCCAGGGCTGTGTCACACCCTGGAACTGGAGCTCTCAGGGCAGCCTCCTTTAACTCCACTGGCATTTCTAGGTACATTTATACACTCGGAGCCAAACACGTGTGTTTGTCTGCACAAGGTCTCCCTTTTCCTCCTTTGGTGCATAGGACTGGAAGTTCCTGCTGCTTCTACTTTTCTTAAAAGTGGCCTAGAAGTTGAGTAAAAATATTGCAGTGGTCGTTTCCCCTCTTAAGCAGCATCCAAGGTATTGTTTCCTCTGCTTTTCCTTTTCCCAGGAACAGCAAGCTGCTCTGTTGAATGGATTTCTCCGTGAGGTTATTTTGCAGGTCAGGGGGTTAGCTCACTTTTGTCTTTCTACTCAGCTGCTGCAGAAGAAATCCTCTGTGTGTTCTCCTGAATTGTAAAGGCTGGTAAGAAAGAGAAGCCAAAGTCATCCATTAATCCACAGGCAAAGTCCTATTGAAGCTGCTGCAGTGAAAGCTCTCACATGCTGCCCTGGAAATAACCCCGGCCGTGACGTGGTGAGATGACCCTAGGTAAGGTCAGAAGCTCAGTTCTCATTTTCATTTAAGCTTCTGTTTTTTAAACAGTATTTGGGATTGTGCCCTGTGGTTCTGCTGAGCCCTTAAGGCAGCTGGAGCACCCTCTGGAGAAGGGGACTCGGGACAGGCAGGGGTTTATCTGCTAAACTTGCCACTGTCTCCTCTCAGCTTCCTGTTGTTTTGGCTGAAATATTTAATGACCGTGGCCCCATGTGAGAGCAGCAAGTGGTATCAGGACTTCAGCCTAAGCTGCTTTGCAGAGACAAAGCACCTGTTTTAATTCCTTCTGGAAATGGAAGCGATTTGGAAGTGTCCCAGCAAATTGAAGGCAAACTGCTAATTCCTGACTGCCTGTACACTTTCTCAGGAAGCGTGTGAATTGGAAGGATGCGTGTACAGAGCTCCTGGGCAGGATTTTCAGGAGGGCTAAGAGAGGCAGTGGTCTCTGTCCTGGCATCCTTTGCAGGGTTGCAGCTGTAGTGCCAAGATGCATTTAGTGGAAAGATAGTGGCATCAGCTGTTTGTGTGTTCTCTTCACAGGCACTGATACAGTAAAATGTGATGTGTAGGGTTATGGTTAGGCTGGATGCACCTTCCCCTGGTCCTGCTCAGCGTGCCCTGGGAGCAGCTGGCAGCTGCCAGGAGCAGCGCTGTCCCTTGGGATCCAGCTGCTCGCTCAAACGCTGGCCGAAGGCGCTGCTGCTGCGCTTGTGCTCCTGCCGTGGAACGAGCTTCTGGAACGAGTTCAAGGAAAGAGAAGTGACAAAAACTACTGACAGGATGGATTTGGAGTGTTCTGTGGGGTAATCAGGTAACATCGGAGCTCCTTGGAGTAAGGAGCTGTGATTTGGAGCTGAATCAGCCATTCTCATTGACTTGCTTAGGGAACTGATTTTCAACAGGATATTACTGATTTTTACTTTTCATTTTTCATTTCTGCGGTGCAGCTCTTGCCTTTTCTGGGTTTAGGGAGTCATGCCAAGCAAGTTGATTTTCATTGCATGTGAAAGGTAAGGGAGTGCTGAAGTGTGCAACCTCCTTCCCTTTCTCCCTCCAGCCCTCCCTCCCTCCGTATGGAAATGCGTTTTGTGTGAATCAATGACAGAAAAGCAACCACTGAAAATATATTCTCTTTCTTTCTCTGCAGTCATCCCCCTCCCCAAAAACTTCTCTAAGAATGTGACTAAAACCAAAGCACTTTTTAAGTTACAAAGGAATAGTGTTGAGCTGGTGAAGCCAGCTGGAAATGAACATAGAATCCCAGAATTGTTTGGGTTGAAAAAGACCTTTGAATCATCAAATACAACTGTTAACCTAGACATGGAACAGGATTATCATTTTATTGAAGATTCAGGGTGGGTTTAAGTGCACTTTATTTGGCACACATAGTTTTAAAGCTCGTCACCTCGGAGTAGGAACAATTTTATGGCATGTGCTAATTATACAAAATTCACAAACACTGCTTCTTTTCATTTTGATTTTTCACAATGTGTTTTTCAACTATAATTTTCACATCTCACATTTCTCAATCCAGTTTCCTGTGTCTTGTGGTTAAATCTTGACCACAAATCTTGCTCTGCTTTGTTAAAAATAATAGGTGTGCTATATTTCTTCATTTAACAACCTGCTGGATTAATAGTGGCTTTAAAACAATTAAATATGGTTGTGCAGTTTAATATTCCCAGTTTTAATGCACCATGAAGGAGAAATGAGAGGCATTGTCTTTTATGGAGTGCTTGGGTTTCACGTACAGTCTGGCAATCTTTGGCAGCCTTGGTACTGGGATCTTCTTCTTACATGGCTCATGCCAAGAAAAGCTTTCAGTGCAGGTTTGGAAATCAAATGGCAAGTCACTGGGTGGCAAGCACGGCTCAAATTTAACGGGGTTATCACAGCCAAAAAGGCTTTGGGACCTTTGGGATGCACAGCTGGAGCTGTGGCTGGGAGAGCTGGAGGAGGTGCCTTTGGGACCTTTGGGGGGCACAGCTGGAGCTGGGGCTGGGGCAGCTGGAGGAGGGGCTTGGGGACCTTTGGGATGCGCAGCTGGAGCTGTGGCTGGGAGAGCTGGAGGAGGTGCCTTTGGGACCTTTGGGGGGCACAGCTGGAGCTGGGGCTGGGGCAGCTGGAGGAGGGGCTTGGGGACCTTTGGGATGCGCAGCTGGAGCTGTGGCTGGGAGAGCTGGAGGAGGTGCCTTTGGGACCTTTGGGGGGCACAGCTGGAGCTGGGGCTGGGGCAGCTGGAGGAGGGGCTTGGGGACCTTTGGGATGCGCAGCTGGAGCTGTGGCTGGGAGAGCTGGAGGAGGTGCCTTTGGGACCTTTGGGGGGCACAGCTGGAGCTGGGGCTGGGGCAGCTGGAGGAGGGGCTTGGGGACCTTTGGGATGCGCAGCTGGAGCTGTGGCTGGGAGAGCTGGAGGAGGTGCCTTTGGGACCTTTGGGGGGCACAGCTGGAGCTGGGGCTGGGGCAGCTGGAGGAGGAGGCTTTGGGATGCACAGCTGGAGCAGTGGCTGGGGCAGCTGGAGGAGGTGGCTTTGGGACCTTTGGGATGCACAGCTGGAGCTGTGGCTGGGGCAGCTGGAGGAGGTGCCTTTGGGACCTTTGGGATGCACTGCTGGGGGAGCTGTGGCTGGGGCAGCTGGAGGACGTGGCTTTCCGAATTGCAGCGGCAATGCTTTGGAACATGAAATTTGGATCGTAAATTCTCCCTGTCAGTAAGGCTGGAAACCTGAGAAGGTCATGGTCACATGTTCTGGTGTGTCCCAGAGCAGGATCTGGGTCCCCAGTCACCCTGCCTCACAGGGGATTCCATCCTTGTGTTATGTTTCCCTCCAGGCAGGCTCCATGGAGAAGGAGGACCCGAGGCATGAGATCTCAGTCGTTCAGGGTAGTCAGGTTTTAACACCAAAGCCATATTTCAGCAGAAGGAACAGAATTGATTCCTTCCAAACTGGCTCCTATTAAGAAAGGTGATCAAATGCATATGTAGATCAGAAACTAAATAACTAGTAATGATTCCTAAATATCAGGAAATGTCACTGCAAAACTGGGCATTAAAACATGTGCATGGACAGGATCAGTGAAGACTGGGATTTGCCTGGATGATAGCTATTATTCCTAGATGTTGTAGTTAAGTTACACTATAAATATTCCTGCTAGATGTTATAGTTGAACTTACAAGGGGCTTGTCTCAAAAAATGAATATTTGAAGCTTGGATTAAATAGCATTGCAAGAACTCCTGATCAGTAACTTCTCACGGTTCCACAGAGGCAATATCCTTTAAATTTTCTCAGTTTGAATTCTTGCTCCAGTTAAGCCTGACTTGGAAATTGTTTTGTTGCAGACACCTCTGCTGCGAGAGGATGTGGGACCTCATGGAGACTGTGTTCCAGATCAGGTAATGCCATGTTGGACTCCCCTGAGTGTTATCCCTGCCAAATCCTTCCCCCTGGCCCTGTGCAAACCCTTCCAGACAGAGCTCGGTGCCTCTTTGCTTCAGGCCCCAGTCTAGGTTCATAAAATATTTGTGGCTGTCAGTCTCGTGCATCAGCCAAGGTTGCACAGATGCAGAAAGCCTGTCTGAGGGATTTTAGAATTGCAAATGCCTAACAGATTTTTAACAGCTCTATATATGTATACACATATGTAAATACATATATGCATATGTATGTGTAACAGACTAGAAATACACACAAGAAATCTATGATTTCTCTGGTAATAGTGTGCCAAACTGGGCTGCTGGAAGTGAGAAATGTCTTTAATTGAACTTTCAAATCCTGCCTTGATTTACTTGTGTTACAGGACTGGCACTTGCTGTGGTTTCTTATTAGAAATAATGGGGCACCTAATTTTAACACTTTCCTTTTGCTTTCTTACAGTTCTGGCAAGCCTTTGGTAGACTACAAAACAGAGATCTGCCCTGATCCCCAGCTTTGTCTGTTGTGTATCGTGGTTTCTGTGACTTTCAGAAACGTTTTAAGCCAGTTTGGCACAGTTTAATAATTTAGGAGGTCACAGATTAACACTTGCAAGATTGTTTTTAAGAGCATAGAAACAGTTTTACTAGAGGCCAGGACTTTGTATCCCTGTGCCTGTGGAAGGTGTCCGTGGCCATGACCGGGGGTTGGGACTGGATGAAATTTAAACTCTGTACCCACCCAAAGCAGTCTGTGATTCTGAGATTCCCTGAATTACCCTGGACAAAACACCTGGGACTGTGCACGTTCATGGTCTCAGCACACAGAAACAGGTGGCTTGCAGCACACAGGTGTGTCACATTGCAGACAACACACCAGGACAGCAAGGTTGTGTTCAGGCTCTGAACCACGTGCAGTAACGTTGGAGGTCGCCTAGTGAACATCCATGAGGGAAGTAAAATCAGGAATATCTGCATGGTAAGTGAAATACTTTTTTATTTAGAATTATGGAGCTGGCACTTTACAGTACCTGAGCCTTTCTGATTCTGGGCTTTCCCAGAAGTGGCTCTGTGCAGCTGCTGCTGCTGAGTGTGACAGGCTGCTTTGTGTTTTAGGTGAAGAAATGACTGTACACTTGTATTAGCATATGCATTCCCACTCTCTCAGGAAAATTCCTTTTCATTTTTTGCTTTGTGAGGGGGTATTGTGCAGTTCAAGACCTATGTCCTCTGAAACAGTAGGGCTGCTGTGGTTGGAATATTCAAGGTGTCTTCTGAAAATCAAGACTGAAGCTCTCCTCTTTAATGTCGCTGTGACAGAATTTGGATTTAGTAGAACCAGCATTTTCTTTTTCATGTTGATACGATGATTTCTGGCAGGGAGGTCAACTTAAAAATTTTAGTTAAGCTGTCACATGTATTCTGAGAACATTTAGCAGCAGCAGATCATGTGTTCGTGCTACGTGAGGCCAGCAGAAACTGATAGTGGTGGGTTGTGATGTTTCACAGGAGTGGTAATGCCCAAGGTACAACACAATGGCTTCTAATTGGATTTTAGGATCCAGATGCTTGTAACGCTGGCTAATTCTGACCCTGAAAAAATTCAGGCTCAGCTGAACATTGCTGGTGCTTGAGGATGTCGGAGTGGTTGATCTCTGCCTCCTGGAAAGTTGCTTCCCCCTGGGGATGGCCCAGTGGGGTCTGTTACCAACTGGTTATGCACAGCTTCAACTGTGTAGCATCTTCTGGGGAAAGGAAGGTGTACAGAGGGTGCTTGTGCAGAGTTCTGTCAGTGGAAGGTACTGTCCAAGTGGGTTTTGTGTTCCACCCAGGCCAGGCACCATTTCTTTTTGTGTCGTGTGCCGAGCTCCCAGCTGGTGAGGAGAAAAATGGCTTTGTGGTCAGACTCCAGTCCAGTGGGACCCTTGGGAACTGCTGAGACAGGACATGGGGTGATGGTTTTAAACTGAATGAGCATCAGTTCAGGTTAGATACAGGGAAGAAGTTTTTTTACCATGAGAATGCTGGGGCCCTGGCACAGGCTGCCCGGGGAAGCTGTGGCTGCCCCATCCCTGGAAGTGTTCAGGGCCTGGTTTGTTGGGCCTTGAAGCAGCCCAGTCCAGTGGCCCCCATGGAACGAGATGTGCTTTAGGGTCCCAGCTTCTTTAAACCATTCTGGGATTTTAAGACTGTAGCTGTTGGGTTAATGGGAAGTACGGGAGCTTGAGGATGTGGTCCCGGGCTGGGGAGCTGCTCTGGGAGTCCCTGCCAGGGTGTGATGCAGGCAGCGATGGCGGGTGGGATGGATGGATGGACGGCCGGCCGGCCGGCCAGGAAAGTTGTTTCTCGGTGGATTTCAGGCGCACGGAGCAAGGGCGGGGACCGCCGAGGATGCAGCGTGAGCGCAGCGATAGGATTTGTGCCTCGGCGTGTCCGTGCGCGGAGCCGGGCGGGTTCCCCGGCGGTTCCCCGGCGGGCCGGGCCGTGCCTGACGTGGAGCGCCGGCTCGGCCGGAGGCGGAGCCGCCGCGGGTTTATCAGCGCCGCGGGTCGCGGCGGGCGCGCAGCAACAGGCGGCGCGGGGGACCCGGGCGGAGCGCGGCCGGGGCCGGGGCGCGGGCGGCCGCCTCGGGATGGTGCTCCTGCCCCTGTGGCTAGTGGCAGCCGCGCTCCTGGGGGCCCGCGCTGCGCCCGGCCGGCAGGTGAGTGAGGGACAGAGGGAGAGAGGGGACCCCTGCCCTGCCCTGCCCTGCCCTGCCCTGCCCTGCCCTCTCCTCCCTTGTCCCCCCACCGGCCTGGGGCGAGGAGAGGCTGAGATGGACGGGCGGCTCTCTGCTCTCTGCTGTGCTACAGACCGCTGCATCCAAGCAGCCTGGAAGCGGACACGGCATCCCCCGCCCGGGATGGATCCCGCAGCGGCAGCCCCTGGGTCCCTTCCCTCTGGATCCTATGCCCCTAGGTCCCCTATCCCTGGCAAGAGCAAGTACCCAGCCGGCAGTGAGCTGACCATGGCATCGGATCGCTGCCACTGTCCCTGCGGTCACTGTGGTCCAGCTGGCTTTCCCATTCTCTAGCCGAGATACAAAGAGCTGTCAGCTCACTGCTTCCTCTCTGCCCTAGCACCCGTGCTTCTTGGAGCTCATCGCTTTCCTGCTGTTGAATCCCCTCTTTGGCCACCAAACTTACTTTTTGGCACAGTGTCACAATGCATAGAGCAGGTCATTCAGAATCAGGATTGCTTAGCAGCTCTATTTATGTTAAACTTGCTGTGGTCTCCGTTAGTATATTGGGGGGAACAGCTGTTTATTCAGTTAAGGAAGAGCTGCCATCCCTGGAAACCAAATGAAGAAACATATAAAATAGTGCAGCGCAGACCAAGTGATTTTTCAGCCTTCTGCCATTCCCCATTGCATAGTAATTACACTAACAACTTTGTGCATGTGTTTCTCCTCTCTCCTGCAGGCTGGTAAAGAACAGCAGATCCAAAGAGGTAAGTCTTTTTAGCTATTATTCCCGCTATCAAGAGAGAAATAAAAGAAGTTAGCTCAAAGACTAGTTGTTTCTGGAGAAATGATCTGTATGCAGGCAGGCATTCCCTGTGCACCCCCCACCACTGCCACCCAGAAGCGTTTGTAGTTGCAGTGACGTGGCACGGCTTGAATTTGCATGCCCTCTCGTGCTGCGGTTTTGCATCTTTATGTGCCTGTGTTTCCCTTCTGAAATACAAGCCAGTCAAAGTTATGAAGTCTGTAGCTGCTCACTGTTGCCTGGTAAACTGATAGACCTGTGCAGCAAGTTCAGGGTCGGTGGCACATGAGGGAAATGTGCCTCTGTGTGCCCACGGGGTGCTTCTTACTGAGACCTCAGCCTCTGGGACTCTTCCCAAAGACAGGAAGCTTCCTTTAGCTGGGAGGATACACCCACAGTTTAAATTTCAGGAGATCTGTGTTCATTTAGAGTAACTGGCAGTTGGTCCTCCACAGGATGGAAGGGGTAGTGGAAGGATGTGGAAGCTGGCATTCCCAGGGCATTAGTGGCCGTTAGGGAATGCCATTCCATGTGCTCCTTCCCTTAGCCAGTGTGAAATGAGTCAGTGCATGTCCCTGCACACGAGTGCTCTCTGGAGCTCTCCTGCGGTGGGAATGGACCCCAGGCAGTTCTGCTCCAGCTGCCTTTGGACCTCCAGCCCTGAGGTTTTGGTTCAGCTTTTGTTCAGAGAAGAATTTCAGGCGTTTCTGTGAATTTTGGAGGTCTTGTCTCAACTTCAGTTCTGGCACTGTGTGCTTCTGGGCTTAGGTTGGTTTCTGCCGTGATCAGTGAATAATGGGAACAGAGACAGTGAGGTACATTTAAAGCTAATTGGCAAACAGAGGGTTTTTCCAGTGGTATGCTGATGCTGTCTTTTATTTCTAGTCCTTTCCATGAGAAATGGATTGTATTTGAATTTCAAAAACCATAAGCTATATAGGAATGTGTCTTTTAAATTACACAGTACATCAGGCAAAATTCCTGAATCTGGAAAATAACTCTTTGTCCTTTAATGTTCTTCCTTTCTTCTAGAGCTTGGCACTGATGTAGTCAGGAATATTTGGGGCTGAATTTGATCATGTAAATTCTGATTCAAAAAATACAGAACCACAGAATCCTGAAATGGTTTGGGTTTGGAAGGGACCTGTACAATCACCTCATTCCAAACCCCCCAGCCACGGGCGCTGACACCTTTCACTATCCCAGGTTACTCCAAGCCCCTTCCAACCCAGCCCCATTCCAGGGATGTGGCAGCCACCACTTCAAGCCATGGCTTACTCACTTGAGAGCTGTAATGACTTGGATGCAAAACTTGCAAATGCACTGTCCTACTTCTGAGTCCCACGAAGTATTGCTTTGCAATGGTGGTGTGTATTTTGAGTTGGCCCAGGGCTGGCTTCTGACAGCAGCTGATCTTTTCTTGTAGCCTGCAAAGTCACCTAGGGAAATTAAGGCAGCAGCACAGGCATACAGTTAGCACACTTAATTGCCTGCATTCATGCACTGCAGTGAGAGTCATTGTGTGTCACTCAGCTGAAGGTGCTGATGCTGTGCTGCACCTTCCCCTCCCACGCAGCACAGCTCTGTCCCTGCTCAGTGCCACTTCTGGAAGACACCTGTGGCACAACTGTGCCGGGCCCCACCGCCTGCAGGAAGCACCTGCAAAGCACCTGGAGCTGTGCAGAGGCTGCAGAAAACACCACACCGACCATCCTGAGCTGTCTGTATCCCTGGGACAGGTGACAGTGAAGCAGAGGAATGAGGACACCAGAGAGGTGTCCCACATCAGCCTCTCTCCTTGCTTTCATGCATCCAGCTTCCAATGTCCAGATCCCACACAGCCTCATCCCTTTTCAGGTGCAGAGCTGAGTGGGAGTTCTCGAGGAATATGTGCCCCTTTCTTGTCTTCTCTTTCTTTCTGGGCATTCCTGCCACCTAAAGGCAGCCAAACAGAGAGCAAATGGTAGCTCTGGAGTGACCCAGGTTGTTGAGAGGGACCAAAACTGCTCTGTTGTTTCTGGAAGCCACCAGCCAACAATGAAGCAGAAAAGGGTGATGGCAAAACCCCTGCTGGGCCTGTCCAGTTGTCTCCACACCATCCTCTGTTACTGAGCATCACCTTGCTAAGTGACCAGAGCAGCTCTGTGCTCATCCCAGCGTGCTTGTCTGCGGGACAGAAGCGTGATCTCCCAGAACATGGCACGGTCTCTTGATGGAAGCTCTGTCCTCTTCATGTCTATGGCAGCAGGTAACTGGTTGTTCTCCAGTGCTTCCACGCCAGAGCTGTGTCTGTGACAGTGAAGCACTGTCTGCCATCCAGCACTTTGGTTGTGTCACAGCTTGTGACTTCCAGGCAGAAAATTCCATGGTGATGCTCTGGACATGTCACCCTAGATCCAGTGCTTTTGCTGAGGTATCTGAGCTTCCTGACCCTCACATCCAAATGCATCTTCCACGTTCTGGAATCTGCTGGTCATCCCATCTTGTCCTTATGGAATATTCTGGGACTCAGCAATAGGGCCCTGTGCAGAGACTGTATGTATGGGATGTTACCAGGAGTCCCCACATTTCTTTTCTTGGGTAGTTTGGTCTAGACATAGAAAAATAATTTGAACTTTGAGAAATTCTTCCTTTTGCACTGATGCCACTGATTTGCACACAGACTGTGCCTTTGAAATCTTCTCAAGAGGATGTTTAGGCATTTGGCATTCTGCTGTGGACAGCCACCTGAACGGTTTTTGATCTCTGTATTTCAGAGAATCTTAAGCATAAAAAATGCTGTTTTTCCAAATGTAGGAGATAAAAAAAGTTTAGGTTTTCGAACCTCCGCTGAGCACAGCTGTTGTACAGTGCAGAGACAGCTCTTGTGAGGCAGTGGTGTTAATGCTGCAGTTCACTGGGTTTTGAGAGGAAAGAGAGCCCGGACAGCTCTCTTCAGAGGCATTCTCTAGCTAATTATGTTTTGGCACAAAATGAAAGAATGTGGTCTTCCTTCTTAAGTGCTTCCTTTCAACCTAAACATTGTGCAACTGGAGCAGCATTTTAAGGGCAGATTAAAAAAAAAGGATGAAGAAAATTTACAGTTAAGTGCTTTTCCTCTTGCTCTGATCAGCACTGTCAGCTTTGAATTAGCAGAGCAGATCGGCTCTGAAATTTTAGCTTAGGAAAGGGAGCACCTACAGCTGGGATAGCATTTCCTCAGAGCGTGCAGTTTGTGGAAAAAGGGTAATGTAAGTCAGCAGAGGAGTTCAGATGTCGTTGGGATTCAGTCATGTCCCATTTCATTTTAATTGCCTTTGAACAAAAGGCATTTCCTCTTCTAGCTCAGCATTTACAGACTCTGGAAAAGGCTTTCGCTGACTCAAAACCTTGACAGTTCTTATTTTCCACCCTTTGTCCCTACCTTCTTGGGGCTAGCTGGCTGCTCCTATTAGCCAAATAGCCGGGGTTTTTCCCCTCAGCCTGTGGAAATGTGGGAATTCTGCTGCAGGATGTGCAGAGCAGTTTCTCAGCCGTGTGGTGAGCACAGACCTCCCATCACCAGACTGTGGTCTCTGGCACTGAACATCCTGCTTTAAAGAAAGAGGAAAACAAGCCACGAGGAATCTCAGCGAGGTAGAAGGCGGGATGTCAGCCTGGGAATGAAATCCCAGCCTTGAAGCACCGGCAGTGTGAGGATCTGTGGTTTTACTTTGACCCAGTTAGGATGTACAACCCGGCAGCTCTGTCTCCTGGGCATGGCCTGGTGTCTAATTAATACAAATGACTTTAGAGTTTTAATTTGGTCCCTTCTCTAAGGAGACAGATTAACAATCCTGCTCAGAATTCCCAGTGTTTAAAATGGGAATTATCCTAAGGATAATGACCTAATTAGGATGCCAGTTTTAGAACCTGATCTTGTGGGTGTACGGCAAAATAGCTGGAGTTGGCTGCTGCTGTAACTCACCCTGTGGCTGTGGGATGTGGGGTACCAATGGGCTTGGAAATGACTTCTCACTTTCCTAGGATATAGTATTTGCATACCAAGATATTTACAGTGCAAGAGTTTACATGTGTGCATCCTGCTAGTACATACATTGTGTTCCTGTCAGATTGCTCAGTAACTGGCTGGAAGAATATTAAAAACAGTTCCCTGAAGCCATTAGGAACATTTTCCTGCTGAAGGTACTTGTTGAATGCATGAGTCTCTTAAAACCAGCAGCCCTTGCTACCAGGAGAGGGGAACTGGCTACTGAGCTTTTCCTCTGTTTGGTTCTCATATCAAGCGTGATGCACATGGGGAGCAGGTGAAATTTAGCTCACTTAATTAAGTATATTTATTTGAGGAATTCTCAGTGGCACTTGGCGCTGACATCAGAGCTATCAGATCTCTAAGCTTTTAGAATGAAATTGTCAGTAATATCACTCTGATACTGCTTTCACCAGTTCTCCCAGGATGAAGGGAGAGGGGAAGAACTATTTTTGTGGGAGATGTCTTTTTAACTCTCACGTAGTCAAATAGAGAGGCTTAGACTTGGGCTTAGGACCCATTCAGAGCAGCAGTGTGGCTCACAGCTTGACCTGTCCCTTCCCTTACAGCCTGAAAACTGGACACTGAATATCCTGATTGCAGCCAGATTACAGAGGTCTCACTGAAAAGATAAACTCATTTGAATGGATTTGTTTTCCACTGGTGTGAAATTACTTGGAGGCTTGTTGCCTTAGCTGAGGGTTGTGCCATTGAGCTTCTCCAGGATTACAAACAATGTGGCTTTGCTGAGTTTGTGGCTTCTCTCAGCTGCACTAAAGTGCAAGATTTAGGGTCAAATTTGTGCAGATCTGTGTCGAGTTTTTTAATAATTAGATTCTCTCATTGGTTTTGATCTCCATTACTCAGAGGAAAGGCAACAGCGAGTTGCCAGGTAGGGGGATTTGTAGAGGGAAAAGTTACTTCCTTTACCAGTGCTAACACGGATTAATTTATCAGCAGCACGTGATCCGCTGGATTTTTTCCCTATTTCTGTTTCCTGAGAAATTGGTATGCAAATTGTGCTTGTAACCAAGCTTGGCACTTCATTTTCAAAAGCTTGATGGAAGTGCTGGCACAGAAGCAAGTTCTGTGTCAGGTGTACAACAGAGCTGCGTGGCATTCCTTACAGGAGAATACAGAAGGGTCCGTGCCTCTCCTGCAGCTGTGGAGCAGGCCTGAAACAGAAAACTCCCCAGATAAATGTCAGTGAATATTTCAGGCTTTTCTCTGTACGTTTTAGGAAAATCATTTTTATAATAGCAATGGACAGGGAGAAGTTCTTCCCTGTGATGGTGGTGAGGCCCTGGCACAGGTTGTCCAGAGAAGCTGTAGCTTCCCCATCCCTGGAAGTGTCCAAGGCCAGGTTGACCGGGCGTTGGAGCAGCCTGGGACAGTGGAGGGTTGTGTCTCTCCCCATGGCAGGGGGTTTGGAACTGGATGGTCTTGAAGGTCCCTTCCAACCCAGACCATTTTGGGACTCCATGATAAAAGAGGAGCACTGACACGTGCCTTACATTTCCCCACGTTAGTAGCTGAAACGGGAATCCTAAATTGGGATTTTTGGAAGGTGGAGGGGTCCTTCAGTCTTTGGCCTCATTCCCTGCTCCCGTTCTTATTTGTTTTGGTGTCTGGGTGTGTTTCCTGGCAGAGTTCCAGAGCAGAGCCAGGCCCTACGGGTTGGTGATTCCCATCAGCACGGCCGCAGATGGCAGCTACGTGTCCAACATCCTGTCGGCGAGCCGCCAGCGGCGATGGGCGCGGGAGGCGCCGCGGAGCCCCAGGCGGCTCTACTTCAACGTCAGCGCCTTCGGCAGGGAGTTCCACCTCCGCCTGCGGCCCAACGCGCGGCTGGTGGCTCCCCAGGCCGTGGTGGAGTGGTACGGAGACTCTCCGGAGCCTGGCAGCCATGGTGGTAACGCCACCGACGGCGGAAGCGCTGCGGAGCGCTTGTGGAAGAGAGAGCCCCTGTGGACCAACTGCGCCTACGTGGGGGACATCACGGACATGCCCGGAGCTGCCGTGGCCATCAGCAACTGTGATGGGCTGGTAAGGCTGGTTTCGCGGCATGTGTGTCCGCTGTCACGCTCCGGGCACGGCTTTTGGTGCTGTTAGCCACGCGTTCCTAACGGTGTCATTTACAGAACTTTATTTCTTAAATGTCTTAGAAAATATTAGTGCCCTGCTGCTTTGGTTTGGGATAATTTCTCTGAGTTTGATGAGCAAAGTTCTTAATGTCTCGGGCATGTGAGAGAGAACTCAAACCTGCATGTTGTTGGGTTTCCTTTTTTATTTGCATGAGGTGTTACAAACAGGAAAATGAATAATGAAGACATTTTCAGACTTAAAAGGTTAACATAATTTAGATTTTGGTGTCCAAATCGTCCCTCTTTGCTTCTCAGGTACCAAAATGATGGGCTGCTCTGTTATCCAAGAATAGCAGCATTAAGTTTTAAAGGGTCCCTTTATAAAGTAGAGCGTGCTTTTTATTCTCTTAGCTGCAGTTTTGTTTCATCAGGAGGTGTCATATGAGAATTGAGTAGCAGGTAACAGGTTTGTTTTCAGTCTGTCTGTGAACACACAGGTTTCCCTGTGGCTGAGAAGATGCCCAAATCCTAGACTGAAGTCTGAGCATGT
This sequence comes from Onychostruthus taczanowskii, assembly GCF_017590055.1. Lineage (NCBI taxonomy): Eukaryota > Metazoa > Chordata > Aves > Passeriformes > Passeridae > Onychostruthus > Onychostruthus taczanowskii. The sequence continues at coordinate 777,365 of NW_024498074.1, read as the reverse complement.
TTGGAGCCCACACACCATCCCTTGGTTTGCTCAGGCAGCAGTGAAAGCCCACAATACCCACCTTGTGCTCTGTCACTGGTGGGACACACCTGCAACCTCCAGGGAGATGGATGTCATGGTTGCCCGCCCACACACCATTCCTTGGTTTGCTCAGGCAGCAGTGAAAGCCAACAGGGACATGGATGTCGTGGTTACCTTCCTGCTGTTTGGGACAGGAACCACGTAAGAAAGTCTGCAGCAAGCATCCTTTCTTGGAAGTGGCTTTCCCACTTCCCATAGCTGCCACGTGGTCATGATTTGATTCCATTTGGAGATAAGTCCTGGCTAGGAAAGCTCCCACCTCAGCAGTGGCAGCAGTCACTGTGGAATAACAGCAGAGATGGCTCAGAACCCCCATTCAGACCAAACCTCCTTGAATTGCCTTGCTTAGGGAAAGGAAATACTGCTAGTGCTTGCATCAGAGGTGATAACTAAAGTCATTTTGGTGTGTTTTGGGGGTTTTTGGTGGGTTTTTGATCTACTGTGTTCACAAAGGCCAAGCAGACCCCTGGCTGGCAAGATGGAGCTTCCCACAGAAGGGTTCTGATGAATGAGACCCTGGCAGCTGGGTTCTGGCAGTAAGCCTGAATGAAGCTGTTGTGTTGAGACAGCACGTGAAGACAAGAAATTGGATTAAGTGGAATGAGATTAAGGAGTGTAGCTCCGTCACAGATTGCCGTGGGGCTGGCAAGCTGCTTGTGGTGTGTTTTCAGGTAAATGAAGCCAGAGGGGGCTCCTGGAGGGGGAGTGGCTTCACAGTGACAGAGGACAGGGTTGGATGGGATACTGGGATGAAGTTCTTGGCTGAAGATGGGGAGTTGCTGGCACAGGGTGCACAGAGAAGCTGTGGCTGCCCCATCCCTAGAAATGTTCAAGGCCAGGCTTGATGGGGCCTGGAGCAACCTGATCTACTGGAATGTGTCCCTGCTTTCCCATAACATCCCATGTGCTTCCCATGGTTTTGGTGACTGGAGCAGGAGGACATGGGCTTTTTCTTTGAGGAGTAGTGGGTCAGTGTTCCTGGGTCACTCTTGTGTCTCTGTTCATTTTGACCTTCGCTGTTTTAACATCTCTTGGGGCTCTAATCATGTGAATGTGAAAGAAATAAATAATCCTGAAGATTTATTTTAAGGTTTTTTCCTTCCAGGGTAGCAAAAGGAACTTGCAATTACTGTTTCTGCCCTCTCTGTTGCTGTATTGTGTGTCTCTCAACCCAGCTAGAATATTTGAGCCTCAGTGTATCCTAAAGACGTGAGGAGTGAGAAAATATGGCTTAACAGAGACTGGAACAAGAGTGAGAAATTCTAGGGGCTTGTGTGTGCTGGAAGGATTTATCTTTGACTTCAAAGGAATGTAGACACTCTCCAGAGTAGCCAGCTAGGCTCTGAAATCATGGAGAGAAAGTGGAGGGAATCACTGGGGTAGCAGTTTGCACAACGTAGAACTTGTAGAAGAGTTTGGGTATTGTAAGCAAGAGAAAAAGAGCATTTGGTACTAAATTTTGGTTGTTTGATAGTAAATATGTGGAATAATTTGGAATAATTGGCATTTGCACTAGCAAAGTAAGATTTTGCCTGTAGTCTCTTCCTGAATCTAAACTTACATTTAAATCCCCAAATACTTGAATGCTTTTGTTTTGAAATAGTTTGCATGTCTACTTTTGCAGTGGAAGTTGTCTGTCTGCCATCAGTTCTGCAAATTCCTATTTTCACATCTGCTTAATCTCCCTTGGAAATGACCCTGTTTATTTAAAAATCCCACATGCATGTGCCTGCACTTGTCATGGCAGAAGAACCCTTCATTAGTCACGGAGGAGCTGCCTCTTGTCTCCTTCACTGTGTGTCAGAATGCTGGTGCTTCCACAGGTTTCTGCTGCTGTTTGGTCCAACTAGCAGTGTTTATTGTCAGAACCCTTCAGGAGTGGAAGGTGCCAGCCTCAAGAAAGCACTACAAATGGTTTAGGTTGTAAATGGAGAGAAGGCAGCAAGCCTAACACTGAGAAATAGTGGCTTAAAACACTTTCTACCTGTTAATGTATAGAAAATCACCTCCAGCTTCCTGCCTTTATAACAAAATCTGAGCAGGTGTTGGTGTGTGATGCCTTCAGCTTGTACTTCCACTCTGGACTGTGTTCCTGTGGATGTGTGTCTCTGTGCTGGAGCTGGGATCTGGCTTGTGCTCACATCCGTGCCACCCCAAGGGGCAGGGCTGGTTTCTGTTTCTGCTAGGAACCTTTCTTCTTTCAAATGAAAAGGCTGGGCTCAGGACAATGAACCTGTAATCTTTGACTTCAGATTCCAAGTAAATTGTGACTTCTTCTTTGTTTGTTGGAAGTGATTTGGAGTATTTTTGGTTTTTGGAATTCCATGGCCTTCAAGCCCAGGGCAGCATACGGTTGCTGGAAGCACAGCTGTTTGCAAGTGGAAGATGCTCAGGAATCTGCCTGCCTTGTAGTGTTCAGCTGCCAAACCAGGGAAATCCTGGAAGACAGATCAACCATCAAGAATTTAAAAAAATACCCAAACGTGCTTAGATCTGTCATTTGTGACAGATTATTCCTCACTTGCTCATTGCCATCCCTTTTTCCAAGGATATGGAGACATGAAGAAACACGTCTGTGCATGTTTCACAGCTACTTTCCTTTGGCAAATCTTTTGGAAATACAGGCTGGAGTATCTCTCAGACTAGAGCTAATTGCACAGGCTTTAAACTCGGTTCAGGAAAAGCTTTAACAATCTGTAGGAGTTGGGGTGTATGGGATCCAAGGAGTTTCAGGGCATTTTGATTTGTTTCAAATCCTTTTTTATTGCCGTTTTTTCATCAAGACTGAGCTATTAAGGCTTATTTCTTGTTCCTGTGTTAGTTCTAAGCTAATATTGCAGCATGACAGAATTCATTGCTGGCAAGACAGAATTCCTAAATGGAGAAACATCTTTCTAGGAGGTGATGGTGTTTTATCCGATTGTTTTGGAATAGCATTTTGGAGACAAACGCTTGAATTGCTGCAGAGCACCTGGTTGTAGAAAGTCAGAAATGTCAGAAACTCCTGCAGAGTTTGGGATTGAGGCTGGGATTGTCTCCTCAGGCCTGCAGGTTTCTGCCAGTCCAAGCTGGGAGCTGTGGTCGAGGGGACATCTGGTCATCCACGCCTTTCTGGGAGGGCAAAGAACAAGGAGAGCAGAACAAACCCCAGGGAGATGGAAGGAGGAGAAACCCTGAGGAGAAGGAAGGCAGGACAAACCCTGGAGGATGGAAGCAGGACAAACCCTGGGAGATGGAAGCAGGACAAACCCTGGAGGATGGAAGCAGGACAAACCCTGGGGATGGAGGGCAGGACAAACTCTGAGGAGAAGGAAGGCAGGACAAACCCTGGGAGACGGAAGCAGGACAGACCCTGAGGAGAAGGAAGGCAGGACAGACCCTGAGGAGATGGAAGCAGGACAAACCCTGGGGATGGAAGCAGGACAGACCCTGAGGAGAAGGAAGGCAGGACAGACCCTGGAGGATGGAAGCAGGACAGACCCTGAGGAGAAGGAAGGCAGGACAGACCCTGGAGGATGGAAGCAGGACAAACCCGGGGGATGGAAGGCAGGACAAACCCTGAGGAGAAGGAAGGCAGGACAGACCCTGGAGGACGGAAGCAGGACAAACCCTGGGGATGGAAGCAGGACACACCCTGGGAGATGGAAGCAGGACAAACCCTGGAGGATGGAAACAGGACAAACCCTGGAGGATGGAAGCAGGACAAACCCTGGAGGATGGAAACAGGACAGACCCTGAGGAGAAGGAAGGCAGGACAGACCCTGGAGGATGGAAGCAGGACAGACCCTGAGGAGAAGGAAGGCAGGACAGACCCTGGAGGATGGAAGCAGGACAGACCCTGGAGGATGGAAGCAGCTGTGGCCGCGTGCTGCTCTGGGCAGATGGCAGAGGTGCCTTAGGCTGATTTAACACTCCGATATTCCTGCTCCCCGGCCCTATTGTGCTCTTCCCACAGTAATTCCCTCCTTGCCATGACCTCCCCTGCCCTCTGTGCCTGCTCTCAGCGCTGGTGTTTCACTGTGCCTGGCAGCATGATGAGCTGGGTGAGATGGGCTGCAGCTGGACTCCATCCCCGTCACCTCTCCGCTGTGCAGCGCTTCCCACAACCGAAGGAATCCATAGGAAAGAGGATGTCTGAAAGTTCAGGAACTCCAGAAACTTGGGAAAATGCATTCTGTCATTTGGGCCTTGGGGCTTCTTGATTAAAACCCAGAGGGGAGGAGCATTGGTTGAGAAGGGACGCGATGGGGACGGAAGTCAAGTGTCAGTATAGTGTACGGTGATAAACTCTAGAAATTCTTTTGTATGTCTGGTTTGCTTCTCCCTGAAATCATCCCTCAAAGCAAAGGAGTACTTCATTCTTACTTCCAGTCAAAGTTTATGCAGATGGTTGCTCAAGCTCCATTTATTTATCCTTGTTTGTTTTTATAAATTCTTCTAACACGGCCAGATTTGGTCTAATGATAGGTTTGTCTCATTTCCAAGCCTTTGTGTCTCCTCCTCTCTCTCCTGCCTACCTTCAAACACAGACTTTGGGCCTTACAAATTATGCTTTGGCCCCTTCAGATGAACCTTTATCCCTCAGAAGGGATGTTTGGAGCTTGTGAGGGTTTGTACCCTAAAAATGAGGTTTTTAATCATAGAGGCAAAATTTTGAACTCCAGAAATGAGGCTTTGTGACCCAAAAATGAGATTCCTAGGTCTAAAAGTGTGATTTAGGCTCTGTGTATGAGGGATTGGACACTCAAGATGTGTCTTGGACCCTAAGGATTGATTGGATGGTGAAAATGGAGCTCTGGACATGGTAAATGAGGCTCTGGGCACTGTAAATGGAACTTGGAGGTATATGTTTGAAAAGATGAGGGTGCAGTGAGTTCAGGCTGGCATCTGAGTGCCCTGTGATGTCACCTAAGGTGCCTTCTAGAAAAGGAGGACTTCCCTGTGGGGCCTCTCTGGAACAGCCAGCAGGAACAGCCCAGAACACTGAGCTGTGAATTTAACAACTACCCCAGGCTGGGCAAAACGTGCACCTGGTACGTAGCCACGGGTGGAAAATATGGTGCTCAGAAGACTAGGGTTGTTATTAGTCTCTTTTTTCCTGTCTTCAGATTGGAGACAATATTTGAAGGTAAATGAAGAAACTTGACAGTCTAGTGTGGGTGAGGCCAGGTTAGGAGAACATCCTCTAGGAAGGGGTTCAGGAACAGGCAGCTGGAGAGAGTCTGCCTGGAGACTTTCCATAAAAAGTCTCCACTTTGGTTGCCACAACTTTAGACTTTTATTTGTAATTTATTTCTGATGTTGAAAAATCATTCTATACAGCAAAGCACAGGTTTACATGTAATCCCTCCCTTTTAAGCAATATATTTAGGGGCTGAAGCTGCTCTTACAGATCAGTGTGTGCTTAAAAATGGTCTGGAACAAAGGGCTGGTGCTGCTCTGGAGATGTCTTTTGTAGCTGTTATTTAATCACACCTTGCAGTCCTGGTGATGCATTTTCACAAAACACTGCTTTTAGGGCACTTGGGCAAAGAATTTCCTTTCTGGATTTTTCCCTCTTTGTTTCCAAAACAGCAGATGCTTCTTAAGTGTTTTCATTCCTGGAGGCTCACAGCTGACAGTTTATAAAATAGCATAAGCTTATTAAAATGACTAAGTACAGCCCTTTTTTATGGTTTCAGTAATGAATCCCAGATTGTATAACCTGTGTGGACCCTCAATAACACAGCCAGAGTGTGAGAATTGGGCTCTCATTCATGTCCTGCTCCACGTGTCACCTGTGGGAAAGTGTGTGTCCCAGGAAAGGAAAGCAAACAGACACTGAAATAGTCAGGGTTGTCAACATTCAATCCTTGTAGGCTCTCTCCAAGTTCTCACTGACTGTGGAGTGAATTTGGTGGTGGTGGTGCTGAATTTGTGGCTTCCTTTGGTAGGGTGGAGGTCCAGGAGCCCTATTCAGCAATGGCTTTTTGGTGTTCCATGTTTATCCAGTGCTGTACCTACTTGGAGCTGGAATTTAGCCTGCAAGGCACATGGTCTGATGTCTGCAAAGGGGCAGTAAGCAGGGCTGGAGAGCAAGCACTGTGCCAGGTCATTGAGAAAAAGAGTTGGTCTGCTCTTTCCTGTTCTTAGGTTTCTCTCAGGGTCACGCTGCAGCTCTGAACATTTTGCTCCCATCCAGGCTTTGAAAGAGTCATGGATAGAAGAGTCAGTTGGTTCCATCTCTGTGCCCTGTGTTTCAGCAGGAGCTTCTTGAAATGATGGATAAAGTGCAGCACTATTGTTCCCGTTAAAACAATCTTTGCTTTCACTTCTGTTTTAAACAGATACTTAGTTTTCATTGAGTGCTTCTGCTGCTTGGCTGAGAACTTCAGTGAATTACAACCATGCAGCACTAAATCAGCTTCCCTACCTCATAAAAATCCCTTTGTCATTCGACTTTTTTGGTTTGTATGTGACCAACTGTGTAAAACTACTTCTCCTTTTCCTTTGAGAGATTTTACCTTAGTTTGGGTTTGTTTTTTTTCCTTTGTGCAAGGATGTAGAACCAATCTAAAACCATGAGTTTGATGGAAGTATTGCTAGCTTTGGTGCTTCCCAGCTGATCCCCAGAGTGTTTCCATTCAGAGGAAGCTGCATCAGTTCTCTGTGCTCCTCTGACTTCTCTCAGAGGAGATGATCCTCTCATGCATACTTTGGGTGAGTTTTCTGTTGCCTTGGAAGAGTGATGGTGCTGTGGCATCACTCCTGACTGTTGTGTACAGGCAGCAGATAAATCAGTATTTCCTTTGTGTGCCACTGTAGAAATGGTGCTGCTGACGTCCAGATCATGAGATCTTCACATTTTGGCATTATTTATTAGCTTTATACTTGTGGAGTAGTCAGCACCTGAAGGTCTCATTTCCCCTGCTCTGAAGGTGATCAGATGTCCTCACTTTTTGTTTTCCTTTCCACGTTTTAGAGGAATCTATGACTGGTGGCATCCCATGACTTCTGGATCTGGGAAAACACCACATTTACTGAAGAACTGGCAACCTCTGCTGTCTCCTGTACCATTTCTCCATGAAACAGTTCCCAGCAAAGACCTGCTGTAGCTGACACAAAGACAAAACTTGTGCTCAGTAAATATTTCTACAGAGATTTGCTGGGACCAGGGAGGTGCCTGACTGCTCTGAGCATGTTCCATGCATACTTTTCCCTCTTGAATAACTGATATTTTAAACCCACAGCTCCTTCTTTAAGGACAAAGCATTTGGCCTGCCAGCTCTATGCAGCAGTTTGCTGTTAAAATGGTTTTCCAAGAACAAAAAATAGAGAGGTATTTTTCCACATAAAATCAAAGTTTGTTTTTTTTTTTCTCCGTGCTTTCGTGTAACTCTTAAGGGCTTCCATTGAGTTTTCTTAGATTTTCTGAAAGGGGGAAAAAGAAAACCCAGCATTTGGATCAAAACCAAGCATGAGAAATTTCAGCATAAAGGAATTTTCTTAAGGATGTTTGTAGAGGAGACTAAAAACCTTAATTCCAGTTCAGTGCAATGACCCAGTAAATGCTGACATTTTCTTTTCTTCTGTGCAATTTCAACAGGAACTTGGTTAATTTGATGGCTCTTCCAAATGCCTTTTTCTCCTTAAAGTGGTATCAATTAATATGTTGAGAGACTTCAATTCCTCTGGGCAGATGATTTCCAGTATTTTAGTAGGAGCTTGTCTAAGAGCCTTCTAAGTATTGCCCATGGTTTGGAAGAGGATGTTAAACATTCCTACCTTTTCATCTGTTTCTGAATCTTCTGAACAAATAAGACTTTTCTTGACAGGAGGTTTTTGTTTTGATTTAAAAATCTGGTATTAATGATTGGTCACCAACTGGTGCTGGGTTAATAATTCAGTTGTCAAGTCTCTGTGCTGCCTATGTTCAACAGCCTTCAAGGATGGAGCCTAAAATTCTGAGATGCATATGGCCAGGATAAAACATGGCCTAGAACATGAATTTTTATATCACGCCGATCTTCCAGAGATGGAAAATGAGCTGTGGAATTTCTGCTTGCTCCTCTGGGAAGCACTCCAAGGGTGCTGGAGCTGGATAGTTAATAAGTGGGGATGTTTTACCCCAAAACTGTGGTGTTTTCCCAAAGCCAGACACCTCCAAGGAGACTGGAGGCCCATCCATGGAGGAGGAGGAATTCCATCTGCAAACTCCCTCTGTAGGCACCCGGCAACTGGATCAGCAACATCTGTTTCTCCCAAGTGCAGCAGTGCTGCAATATTACTTTTTTCCAGCATTCCTCTAATGTGTAGTGTTTTTTCAGATGCCAAGTATGTCGAGGCCATAAATACTTTAGCATGCAGGAGATGTGGAAGGAGGGAAGTGTGTCTGTTTGGATGCCTTTCCCCTTCCCTGCCAGAGGGACCTGTCAGAGTCTGTGAGCACGCTGGGACGCGGGATGAGTGACAGGACAAGGGGGATTGCCTTCAGCTGGCAGAGGGCAGGTTAGGTGGGATATTGGGGAAGGAATCCTTCCCTGTGAGGATGGTGAGGCACTGGCATAAGCTGAAGAGTGGCATCACGGGCAAACTCAACAACTTGGGAAGCTTCTAGAGGATTTTTGAAAAGAAACGCGGAGAATCGGTTGATTCTTGCCGAAATATGGAACCCTTGCAGCATGGGAAATAACATCCACCCAAGGAGCTGAAGGTGTAACCCTGGAGCTGCACAAACTTGGAATCAGTGTCCACCCACTGTGGCTCAGTTTGGGGGCAGGCTGGCAGAGGGAAATGTGCTGCAGGCAAAGCGTACTCCTTTGCTTTTATTTTTCTTCCAATAAATCAAGCAGTGTTCGGTGCAACCCCAAAAGCTTTTTGCCTTTGGATTGGAAAGTGGAGCAGCAGGTAGGTGTGACGCAGGTTTTGCACAGTCACCAAGCTGAACCCACCTTAAGCCAACAGAGAGGGTGAAAGGTAGCAGTGTTTTGGGGCTGAATCGGTGTTTTCAGGCGAGGCAGCACCTCTTTTATAAAAGCCTGTTTCTATGGACTCCTTAAGGAGTTTAGACTGGAGGGCTGTCTCCAGGAGCTGCCCCCTCCCCGTTCCAGGTCCCAGGTGTTTGTCTTGGCAGGAGGCAGTGTCTGCTCGGCCGGGGCTGGGATATTAAATTGAGGGAACACAGAGCTCTTGATGCTTTTCAATAGGGCTTCTATTTAGGTGGGGGCAGGATAGAGCTGTCAGGCACCTGTGATTGTCCGACGGGGAAAAAAGAAGGGATGAGGAGTGGGGGAGAGCCCTGGCAATGTTTTCCAGTTCCATCAATAGAAGGGTGAGAAGAAAGTGTTTCCTGGGAGGTAGAGCCTTGTGCTGGTTTGACTGCTGAGTGCTTTGCTGCAGTCCAGGCATTGGTGGATGGAGAAGCCAAGGATGATACTGGCTGAAACAACATGGGATGGCGCAAGGAACCTCCTGAACTGAGCTTCCCACACGTGGTGAGCCTTGTAAGAGATTTTGCTACAAGCTGAGTGATCCATGTGTGGCCCAAAGTGAGAATTAATCCAGGTATCCTGATTCTGATACTTGGGGTAGTTCTCATTTTCCATATATATTACAGATATGGATTTCTGCATTTAATTTTTAGGGTGTCTGGGGTGGTTGATTCATTTAGTTTCCGTAGAATGGAAATTTAATTTCAGTGGCCTTAACCTGAAGGATGAAAGGTTTGGATTGGGTATTAGGAAGAATTTTTTCCCTGTGGGACCTTGGCACAGGCTGCCCACAGAAGCTATGGCTGCCTCTGGATCCCTGGAAGTGTTTGAGGTCAGGTTGGATGGGGCCTGGAGCAACCTGGGCTAGTGGAAGGTGTCCCTGCCCATGGCAGGGGGTAGAACAAGTTGGTCTTTAAGGTCCCTGCTAACCCAAACCAGTCCATGATTCCATGATTTTGTGTGGGAAACAAGGGGAGTCCCTTTGGAGTCCCCATCCATTTTGGATGCTTGTAGGAGATGCAGGTGGAAGCTGAAACCAGACCATGGCAGAGACCCTTTTTATTGGATAAATCAAACCTCTGTTGGTCTTCATGAGAACAGAGGACACTCAGCTCCTCTTGGTCAAATAAAGGCTTCTGCTGCCCTTGTTTTGAAGAATGGCAGGGGAAAGAGAAAACATTTGGAGAAATCTCCAGGCTTTGAAATTCTCTCTGTTCCCCTGTGTTGGTGCAGGTGTTGGAACTGATCTTGTTCTGTGAAGCAAGCAGGTTCATCCTCCTGAGCTTAGTCTCTCCCATAAAACAGGACACAGCTAGTTCTCCCTTTTCCCACCGAATCCTTCAGTGTCCTTGGGTTGGAAAGTAACTGCCAGGCTCTTTGACACAAGCCTGCTTCACTCTGCTGAGTGCTGTGATCTTCTCATGCTTCCCTTCTAGGTGGGGTCCAACAGCACAGTCCATGTTTGCACCTGTGTGTGACTGAAGGGGTCTCAAGTGGGAACCACCTTCTGGAGGGGAAGGGGATTTTGGCATCCTTAGATCCCTGTGTTCATTCCTGATATTTTTCTTGCTTGTTTCTTACTGAGGATGACTATTTCATGTAGCCTCCTGCTGCTGAGCAAGCTCCAACCTGCTTATTAATCTGCTTCCACTTATTGACAGCCTGCTGTGTTTGGAGATGAATGTAGAGCCTTGAACATGATGTTAAGTTTCAATTATTTAAGCTTGTATCTCCAAGGGGAGATATAAGCTTAAAAAGCTGAAACTTAGCATCACATGAAGTTTCATTTCAGCTCTTCCCAGTGAAGAGCCAGCACGTGGTGTTTCCAGATTAGTGTGTATGACAGAGGGATGTGCAGATCCTGAGGCAGAGAGAGGATGGCTGTAATACAAATGAAGGTTTTCTTGTGGAGAGATGCAGGGAAGCTCTGTGCATCTTGAATTCCCATCTTGTGTTGCTGGTTTGCTTAAAGCAGCTTTACAGATCTGTTCTCCCACTGTTCAGAGCTGGTTTAGGAGAAATTGCTGCTAATTAACGCCTCGGCTCCCCAGGGTGTCACATCAGTGTTTGAAAAACTCTTTCTTTGCTGTACAAAGGCATTAAGGGCAGTTAAAAAACATATCTTACAGCATTTTCTTCTTTCTGAGAGATTCTGTGTCTTAACAAAGTGTTCCCAGTGCAGATACCAGCAGAGTTTGGCATGGAGCCTGGGAGCAGAAGGTGAGAGCATCCTCTGACCTCGTGGTGTTGACCATGGGGTGGTAGGATGGGTTTGACAACCCAAATCCTTTCCTACTCTCTGGTGATCAGTTTTAGAAGCACTTGATAATGGCCACCAGTGTGACTGCTGAGCAAACTTCCTGACGTTTTGAGGGTGGCCTTTCCAAAGCTCACCTGGGAATCAGCTGCCTCACCCATACTGCAAACCGCTAGAAAAGGGGGCATTTGACTTCCTAAAATACTTTTGGAAATCCCACCCATAATGTTTAATACTGAAGGTAAATGTGGCCATTAATGGACACTTCACAGCTCTCCGTTGTGCTCTCTGAATGAAGGGCTCTTTCCTCTTTCCCTACAAACACCCATGCATATTTATAGGGAGTCATGTTCCCCCTTAAATACTGTTGATTTTGGCTCAGGAAGTGATTCCTTAGTTTAACCTGCCCTTGTAGGTTATTTTCTCAAGGCTTTATATTGTTTCTTATTCCCTTATGCTTGTCTGCATCTTTTGCATTTTAGGGGGGAAAAAAAAATATTTTCCAGATTTTGCTTCTTCCATGGATTGTCCAGTAAAGGATGTAAGGGGTTTGGTTCACTCTGCACCATTTCTGCTGGATCAAGGGAAGAAGTGCAGGGATGAAAGGAATCAATGCTCTGAAGTCATTTAGACAGCTACAGATACTTGGGAGCCAGGTAGATGCTGATGGGACCTCGGGCAGGTTTCTTCTGGATTCTCACCTGGGAGAAGTGAGTCTGTAGCAAAGCCAAGGGGTTAATTCACTTCCCTGAGCCTCAGGGCTGAGGTGGTGCTGGCAACAGGCAGGTTTATTCCAGCCACTATGCCCCAAAGGCTGCTTTTGGATTTTGGTGGTCCTGTTGTCCTCCCTATTTCACAGAATCCTGAGGACGCCTCTGGAGAACTCCACAGTAGCGCAGATTCCAGCCTGCCTCCTTCAGTGGATGGAAATTTTGAATGTCATTAATTTAGAAGAAAAAAGTAGTAAAATTAATAGCATTCCAAGATTGGAGACTGCTTTCCTGGATTGCTCCATCAATGTGCTTTTGTGGGAAAAAAAAAAAAAAATTTCCACTACATACTTCTTTCTTGAAAATCCACCACAGCCTTTTCTCCAAGGGAGCCTTGAAAAATACGTGCTCTGAGCACCTCCCTGGACATCTCGTGGCTGGGGGCAAGGATCACTGGGTTGGCACTACAGTTTACAGGGAGGATTCACTTGGAAATGCATAGCCTGCTTCTGCCCCTTTGTCTCCATTCATTTGGAAAACTTCAAGCTCTTTTTATCCCTCTTGCTATTTGTTTTTAGAGCCTCAGGCTGGGTCTTTAGGCTCTAAAATGGCATATGGACATGTTTTCTCTCTCCCTTACCAGGCTGGAATGATAAGAACTGATGAGGATGAATACTTCATTGAGCCTTTGGAAAGAGGAAAGCAGATGGAAGAGGAGAAGGGAAGGATCCACATGGTGTACAGGCGGTCGGCCGTAGCGCAGCGTCCCACCGACGCGCTCCCCGATGTGCACACAGGAGGTAAAATTCCCCCCTGGCATCTATTCCAGGTGACTCCAGCCAGTGGGAGCTTTTGAAGGAGGCTGTGCAACTCCTGTTTAAAGTTTGGGTCCTGTTTCTTTCTGAGTAACAGTGAAATTGTGCCAATTGTATTGTTTTCCTCCTTCTGCTGCTTGCTATGAAACTGGTCTGAAGGCACTTGTGTTGATTGGATATATTTTGTCACATCCAGGAATTCCCCTCTGCCTTGAAGATGATGTGGTTGGTCCATCTGAGAATAATTACCATGTCTGAGAATAATTATCATGTAGTTTAATCCATTTGCTTGTGTGTCTTTTTAATGTTAGACAAATCCTCGTAAGCCAGGGCATTGCATATGGGAGGTTGAGGGTTGTGAGGCTCTGGATGAAAGAGCAGCTCTGCACCCATCAGTGCTCTGCCTTTATTTCAGTATCATTCAGCTTCTCACATTCTCACTGTGTTCATGTTGTGTTCACATATTGTTGAAACTGGAAGGGTTTGGGAAAGAAAAGGAAGTATTTACAATGCACAGAACTAGAGGTGCTTGGCTTTAGATACCCCAGCAAGGCCATTCCAGTTTAACTCAGGCATCTGGGATTGGTTTAGCCTGGAGGAGACCTTCTCTGAAAGGAGGTCAGAACTCCCAGAAAGGAGGTTCTAGCCAGGTGGGATTCAGTCTCTTCTCCCAGGTAAAAAGTGACAGTTCAAGAGGACATGGCCTCACATTGCACCAGGGCAGGTTTAGATTGGATATTAGGAACGATTTCTTCATGGAAAGGCTTGTCAAGCCCTGACACAGGCTGCTGAGGGCCATGGAGGAGTCACCATCCCTGGAGGCATTGGAAAGTCATGTAGGTGTGGCACTTGGGGACATGGTAGCCTTGGCAGTGTGGGGGAATAGCTGAACTCGGTCTTGGAGGGCTTTTCCCTGAAGATTCCTGAAGGTTAAAGCAAGGTGCCCAAGGCTGTGGAGCCTGAGGAAATGTTTGCAGTGGTTGAGTTGTCTGGCTGGTATGAGGTGCACATGAAAGTGCTCCTCTTTCTTCTCTGTCCTTGCTCACCCACCACCGAGCTTGGGCTCGAGGCAGCCTGCTCATGCTTTGGGAGCTCAGCCAGCACGCACAAGAGTCCACATTTTCAGTAACAGATGACTCAACAAAACAGCCATTAAGCTAAAAAATACTTAAAATTGTTGCTGTCAATGAAGGTGTCACAGAACTGGAAGCAGTGTGGCAGTCTTTCTCAGCAGTGACACGGGACACACTGTGTCATGTTTTCCCTACAAGTCACTTTTCTGAGAGAGAGGCTTCCAGCTTTTGCTGTGTGGAAGGAGCTTGCAGTCTGTCAGGACATCTGGTATTCCTGAAGGATTTCACAGCATTTGGGAATTGGTTGGACATTGCTCAAGCAGAGCAATTGTTGGACAGAATGAGTGTAGGAGTTGTAAGTGGAAAAGCTGCCATCCTGAGGGCAGGGTTTGAGCAGTGATCACAGTGCTGAGGAGCAGCAATTGGTTCCTGTCTGGTGCTCTCATGGAAGTCAGCACACCTACCCTGTTTCCTTTAGGGCTGTCCCTTGGATGAAGCTTCCCTGAGCTGTCTTAAGTGGGAACCAGAAATGTGGGGGGTTCTGGGGAAGATACTGGGATGCCTCAAGCTGGATAGCGTGGGTTCAGCCTTCCCACCCTGGAGCAGCACCCTGTGCTGATTTCTCTTGATGGTATCCATGGCTCTGGACAGCCTCTTTAGGGAATGACAGTGGCAACTTGCATGGATTGTTTTCATAATTTGCTTTGTGTGGAGGCTGGTTTCTTTAGAAGCCTTACATGATGCACTCAAGAAATCAGATTGGAAGTCCTGCCCCATTCCTGTGGGGAATTTTGCTTTGTGTGTGTGCACAACCAGTTTAGGTCCCTTGAAGGATTCCTTCATTGATTATTGCCTTTTTATACCTCTGTCTTTTCAGTCATTTTGGTGTGAGTAGGTTCTCTTGCATATAAATGGACCTGAATATTTGGGGTTTGCTTAGCTACCAGGGAATTGTAGATAGTTTTATATCTTCTATGCTTAGAAAATGCCTCTGCTCCCACTCGGTGGCATCAGGGAAATGTGGATCATTTTCCATATTTTGACAGGCTGTTGGCAGGATTGACTATTTGCATGTCATGGCTAATCTGTCTGCTGAGTCAAAGTGTCTTGTTTGACTGTATTCCTTGGAATCTGATCTTCCTTCTGCTAGGTGAGGCAGTGCAGGGAAGCAGTAGGTCTTGACCACCAAATGTTAAAATATTTTCATTAACCCAAAATCCTACTTGGTCCTTGTGCTGTCCATTGGACAGGGTGTTTGCTGGTTTCAGGTGCTGGGCTCAGGTTAGTTCCCCTGGACAAAGGAAGCTCTTCCTCTTCTGTGGGCTGGAAGGCAAGGTCTCCCATGGGAAATCCCACCTACTGAAAAACACTTCAGTGCAGTGGGATGTGACACTGGACATTTGTTTTTAAACTCATCTGGGATGAGCACCCGGTTAGGCCTGGTCTGGGAATCATATCAGGGAGCAGGACAGTGTCTAGAGGTCTCCATGGGTGGAAATACACATGACAGTCTCCTGCCAGCTTTTCCATGTCAGATTGTCCTGGGATGACATTTGTAAGCTCCACTTCCCCAGTCATTTAAGTCTTGATCCTAAAGACACTGAACATCTGCGCTTCTCGTTTGGGTTGAGTACTGCAGGTAGTCAGCATTCATGTTGTGTTACTCCCCAGTAATGTCTCTTAAATCAAAAAATGCTTATCCTTAAGGGCAAAAAGAAACAAAGGCCAAGTGTCCATGTTGGGGGTGAAGGGTCTGAGGGACAGAGAGCGAATGAGCTGTGCAGACAGCGCAGAAAGGAACGGAACAGTGCATGAGGCTGTCATGTTAAAACATGCTTTAAATAACTCCTTACCATTTTCTCACCAAAGCAGCTTTCTACTCAGGAGTGGAAGGAAATGCTCTCAGGACAAGCCTGAGTTTGGGAGGTTTTAGAAGTATAACAATGATATTCCTCTGTCTGGGTGGGATGAAAAGAAGCTGCTCCCTGTAAATGAGCTGGGAAACATCACTGAAATGTGTGATCATTAATCTTATTCCCTGAAAGCACTCAAGGCACAACAGAAACAGGCAAAGAACCTGTAGAATTTGCAATCACATTTGCACCTAGGAGGCCTTCTGTACAAGTTCTGCTGAATTTGGCTCAGGAGTGTGGTAAAACAAAACCCAAGCTATGTTTCAGAAACATAAAAGCCTGATCCAAGTCCGATGGAGTCAGTGGGAACACTCCAGCTGACAGCAGTGGGATGATGAGGCAGGGTTTGGATCATATGCTGCTCGAGCTGATAACTGAGTATTCAGTTTATCTTTCCTCCTGTTTGTTCATTTATCATTTTTCTGTGCACTTCTGTATGGTGGAATGATGACACCCAGCCCTGAGCTTAGCACAGCGTGGTAATGCACTCGGAGCTTTCCTCTTTCATCCTCCTCCTCACACCATAGTATTTTTTAAATGACAACCTATTCACCCAGCAAGCACTTGAGATGAAAGTATTTTTGTAATTACTTCCTAACAGTGGGAAACAAGGAGTAGGAGCCTTTATCTCCCAGCTTCCTTTCAGAATTTTCATTTTCCCCAAAGAACCGAAGTGCCTGTGTGTCTGATGGGGTTGCCATGGCGCTGGCGTCGAGTGTCTTTGTCCCAGGTGGGAAACATGTAGGAGGAAGAAATGATTTGGGAATTGCTCCTGGTTGCCTGGGAATGAAACCCTGGAACAGAAGGTAGAAGAGTGGGAAGACTCTTGCCTGCTTGGGAGAGCTCCCTGTGCACTTCCCCAGGCACATTAGTGGTTCTCAGGGACGCTGTCGTGCCGGAGGGTGTCTGAGCTCTTTCTCAGCAGAATTTCTCATGACCTGTGTTCTGGTGGAGGATATTTTTGATGCTGCACAGCCCACCACACAAGTTTGTGCATCAGAACAATGGGGAAGATGGAAATTATTTCTGTGTAGACTCATTACAGCATGTTGTGTAACATCCTCTGTTCAGCGTGGACATTCTTGTGTAAACACAGGATCCCAGCGTGGTCTGGGTTGGAAGGGACCTTAAGGATCATCTTGCTCCACCCCCTGCCATGGGCAGGGACACCTTCCACTATCCCAGCCTCCTTCAAGGCCCATCCAGCCTGGCCTTGGACACTTCCAGAGACTGGGCAGCTTTTAGGCAGCCCCTGCCAGGGCCTCACAACCCTCAGAGGGAACAATTTCTCCCTAATTTCTGACCACAAGTCTCTCTCATGCTATGTGGAAGTCCCCCAAGAGAGGGCCACCCATAACTTGCATTGATGGCAATAACCTGTGTTGTCTAAGGACATCCTGTTCTTTGTGCAGCATTTCTGGAGCTTCTGCTTTTAATTTAATTTTTCTGGTTCTTCTCTTACATTGAAACTGAAGTGGGTTCTCTGAAGTTCCTCATTGAATATAGTTTGTGGGGTTGGGCTTTTTCTTTTTTTTTTTTTTCAGGTAACAGTTTGATTTAGGAAAAGGTAATCAAATAGAACAGGCAGAGCACTGTATGGTATAAAAGAAAAGGAGCATTGGTGGTGGATGTACAGGAAGCAAAGGGAAACACAGACTTTATAGTGAGGAAAAGCTTAGAATTTTGTGTTTAAGGAAAAAAAAGCTTGAGCAGGAGTGGATCAGAAGGTGCTGTGAAGTGACTGATGTGCACTGTCTGTGTTGGGGAGGTTGTGCCTGATGATGAGAGCAGGAACATCCATCTGCTTAAGTCGTCTGCTACTCTTGGCAATAACAAAGGAAAATGATTTTTAAATAAAACCAAGAATAAAGGCTTCATTCCAATTGCAGGCACCCAGCGCCAGGGTAGTAAAACACACAGAAAAATCTGTATGAAGGGAAAATTGAAAAAATGGAGACAGGTCAGTACATTCAGCTTGCAGCCATTCCAAGGCTCATACCATTTTCCAACAAAAACTCCCTGTGCCCCCAGATTGCAAAGGAAGAAGAAGACTTTCAATAAACAGTGGTGCTGACAGAGAGGAGAGGGTTTTAAATATTGTGTAAGCAGCTGGTCCTGTGTGAAAGAGCCTGCTCAAAGTAACCTGGGAGAGACCTGCCAAGGTGAGGATCACCCTTGGGTGGCCCACGTGGGACTGAGGACCCTGGCTTGGGTGTGAAGTGGCTCATCTCCACCGCTGAGCTTGATCAGAAAGGGGCACGTGAGATGGTTCAAAGCGCTTTTTATGGACCAGCACATCCGTACCAGGATGGCACTCTGGGAATATGGGAATGAGAGTCAGAGGAGCTGCCTTATCAGGGGGAGTTGATGTGAATTAGAGGTCAGGAACCAGAGGAAATGAATCCTCCCACGGCTTGCGGGGGCTGAGGCCTCTTCATGTGTTTCACATGCGCGTCCTGCAAATTTAGGAGCGAAATGAGAGCACCGAGAGACTCTTTCACTGGGAGCCTTGTTCAGTCAGTCTGTGTTCTACAGCAGGCTTTTGATGGGAAAATGAACTAAACACAGCAGTTTGTGTCATACCATAAAAGAGTCATTTCCATGCTGTAAGACTCTCAATGGACTTTCTCCTCCTGAATTTTTTGCAGTTTTAGCATTTTTTCCCCACTGTGAGACACCTGGTTTTTAATGGGTTTGATGCTCAATACATTTATAGCAAGATCCTACAAACAGCTTAAGAATCCAAGCTGAGGGCAATTTAATTCATTTCTATCTTTGACAATACCTGGATGAGATGTTGGCATCCGTGTGGCAGAGAAGGAAAATGCATCTGGTGTGTTTTGAACGAGCAGTTTGGATGCCCTGTCCTGCTTTTGGTGGGGTCCATGTGGGCTTCCTGTGGATTAATTCATGCTACACCAAGATGTCCCAGAGCTCACAATCCCCCTTGCCTTTGTCCCTTCCAAACACGGTGTAGATGATCAGCACACTTGTCTGGTTTGTGGTGTGCAGCCGGAGCTGACGGGAACGCGCGGGCAGCGACTGACGTGAGAGCATCGGCCTCGTACTGCACCTCGCTCCCAGTGCTCTGAGTTTCTTCACATCCATTTCTGGGTTACACAAGTGCAGAAATCTTGCCAAAGTGCAATGGTGAAACACTGCAGAGTAACAGCATGACCCAGCTGTTGTTTGCTAAGAAAACAGCATTCGGTTTTTTGGTTTTTTTTTCCAGAATACCTTGTCTAATCATTCTTTGGAGTATTCCAATAACGTGGGACAGGATCAGCCAGATAATTAGGGTTCTGGGGGTTATTAAAAGTCACACAAGTCTGAGTCTGCAGTTAGAGCTGGAAAGGAGGGAACTGATGTCTCAGAAAAGCGGACTTGTCGTGTGTGGTGACGGGGAGAGGCTGACCTGTGGGAACTCTGTGTTGGATTCCACCAAATACCATGTGGTTTGGGAAGAGAACCCAGGGAGGGATGAAGAGCTTAGCTGGCTTGTACTTCAGGAGCAGCCAAGGGAAGCGTTTCGTTGCTGCCTCTTCCTTTGCAGCATTATTGGCAGGGCTTTTTCTGAGCATTCCCTGGAAAGGTTTGAGGACCTATCTGTAGGAGGCATGCCCTTGTGTCTCCTTTGGCATTTTAGCTCTCCAGCCAGGTAACAAGCAGGCTGCTGCCTCCCAGCAGCCAGTGACATGCCTGCAGGGAACAGCTTTGTCCTTCCCATTGATCCTGGCAACAGCCTGGGTCCGTAAGGTGGCTAGAAAAAGTGGGATCTTCCTTCTTCTGCCATATTTCTGCAAAGGATGCTTAGCAGTGGACCTAGATATTGGAGAAGGCTGGATTCAGACCCTGGCATCCTCCATGGAGGACAGGAGTGGTGGGCTGTGAGTGTGTGTGGAAGTGCATGCTTGATGAGCAAAGTCTTTTTGTGTGAAATGACTGTCCTGTAGCCACAAATGCAAAATCTGGATCAGAGTTTGGACAGCAATTTGTTGGCCAAATAAGTGGGTTCTGTAATCCTAGAGACATCAAATAATAAATCAGCACCACCTGGGTAGTGCAAATTAGAATAAAAACTTCCAAATGCACAGATCCTCTTGTGCAAAATCCTAATAATTCCTAAAGTCTTTCAGAGAATAAATGTTCAACTGCAACAGGGTTAAACACGGTGTAAACAGCTTTTTTAGTCTACTGGAAACAGTAACAGGTGATGCAAGGCCATCCAAGGGGCTTTATGCTTTCTTAGTGGAGAGCTCTGCTCTGCTTTCCACTTGTCCTCACTAATAGCTGCAGAGAACATAAAGCCACAATTTCCAGGAGGAACAGTAGTTGTGCTTTTCTCTCCTTGACAATAACTCTGTTAGAGGTATTACAGTAAGAGGTAGTAGTAACTCTGTTAATTATTTACAGAAGTCAGGTCGGTGGGAGAGTCTGGATGGGTCTGTGGTTGCCCTTGAGCATCAAAATACCCTGTGGGCCTGAGGGGTCTGGGTGTGCTTCCTCCTTTTCCTTCATTTACTGCTGTAATCATTTACCCTGTTCCCTCCTGTCCAGGCTCTTCTGCACCGTGTCCCAGTGCTGTGGACTGGTGTCCCGAGGTTTGGGAAGGCCCATGCAAGCAGAGAGTGAAAGTTTGATGGCATTTCTGCCAGCTGCACACTGCCAGAGGGCAGGGTTAGGTGGGACCCTGGCAGGAAATTCTCCCCTTGGGGCTGGGGAGGCCCTGGCACAGGGTGCACAGAGAAGCTGTGGCTGCCCCATCCCTGGAAGTGTCCCAGGCCAGCTGGATGGGGCTTGGAGCAGCCTGGGATAGTGGGAGGTGTCTGTAACCCAGGAGAAGAGAAGAAGCTGCTGAGGATGTTTCTCAGGAGCTCTAAATGTAGCTTGAGCAGAATCACTGGGGATGACTGCAGGCTGCTCTGCCAAATAGTGATTTACTTTTCACTTAGGTGTTGGACTTACTGGCCAAGTTAGGGAGCTAATTAGGAGCTAGCTACAAATTAGTGTCTTTTTGTTCTTTTGTTTCTGCATGTAGATTTTCATTTGCCTTTGAGTACCTGTGATTTGATGATGAAGACTCTCTGTGGGGTTTTTTCCCCTTGCTCAGGGCAGAAAGGAAGCTCAGGGCCAACCCATGGTGAAACTGAGTTCTGATCTTCCATGTTTCCTCATGACATGGAACAAACATCTCAAACTCTACTTAAAAATCATGTTGTTGAAGAGGAAAAATACAGCTGGTGCTTCTAGACTGAGAGCAATTCCAGGTATATCCCTTGCTTTCGTTTGATCTGTGGCAAAACCTGGTTTGAAAACTCCTGAAAAGTACCTCAGAGTGAAAGGGTAACTCTAATTGGTATGTGGCTTATGAAAAAACTCTACTTGGTTTCATCACAGATCATGTAACTAGTAGCATCATAAGTTTTGTTGATTTTCAGCAAAAGCCCTGTATTCCACAGATCTATGATAGCAATAAAGATCCAGTTCATAAAATAATTTACTACCTTGTTTATTTACTTTTTGAATGCTCAGTTCTAACCAACAGGCAGTGAGTATCCAGAAGCCATGTAATTAATTTTTTCATCTGTTTTAAGTAGTTTGCCCTAAGCAGCCCTTGCAACTGCACTACCTTATCCCTGTGTTCTGCTCAGGTTCTTCCACAGCCAGCTCCATATTCTTTTTATTCCTGCTCAGAGGTGAATTTGCAAACAGATGCATTTGAGCCTCTGCTTTGTTAGTTTAATGGTATTTCTCAATTTGCTTTCACAGGGTTGATTCTTGATTTATTTCAAGCCCCTTTTCTTAATCAGAGTTTTCCCTGCCAAGAATAAGTAACAATATAGTTTCATTACTTCCAGCACTTCAAAGCTTCCAAGTTTCTGTTGCTGAGAACATTTACTACTAGAAGTAAAAATCAGTCTTCCTTTAGTTAGCAGTGCTCTTTAATAGGGAACACAAGGGGAGATAAATCAATTAGAAGTATCTGTTCTTTGAGGGCTCACACAGCACTGTGCCATGTTGTGGGGGTTGATTAGGCTCTTGGTTTAATTGGAGGAAGGCTGATGAAGTTCTGACCTCCTCAGATCTGCTTTGTTTGCCCTTTGTCAAACATGCTCTTTTTTTTTTTTTGCTGGCGAGACAGAATCATCGTTCATATTTATTTTCTTACATCTGAAGTTTGTCAGGCTGCTTGGAAAAATGGGACAATGAAAGCCATCTGGGCATCCCATCCACTTCCATTTGGAAACATCTGCCTCGTTATTAGGAACGTCCCAGCAGCACTGCAGCGAACAGATGTGTTCCCTTTCCATCTCCAGGCACACTTAGAACTTCTGATAGTGACAGAAATTCAACAGGCACTAAACCCCAAATGCCTGTTTCTTCATCAGGCCCTCTAATGCCACTTATTTGGGATGTTTGTTCTGTGTAAAGAAGGAGCCTGTGGCATTTGAGGGAGGAGGCACTGGGGGAAAGGCAGCAATGTCTCCTGCAGGTCATTCTGTGTCTGCAGGATTTACAGCTGAGCACTTGCATCCTTGAGCCTTTGCCATGCAGGTTGCCTCACAGCTGTTCATCAGCTGTAAGCAGAGTCCTCTGCCTCCAGCTGCCCTGTCTCCATTCTTAAAGCCTTAAGAAACTAGATTTTAAATCTCTTTAAAGAGAGAGAACTCCCTGCGTGGAATTTACCATCCCTTTTCTGAACCTCACAGGTGCTGGCACAGTGTGCAGGTGTTCCAGCTGCCAGTATCTCCACATAACTCCGTACTTGGCAGTCCCTCTACAGGTTTCCAGTGAGAGTGGTGAGGCACTGGCACAGTTAAAAGATAGGATTGTGTCTGCAGTGCCAGGGAAGCTGAGGCAGAAGCTGGAAAGCCAGGGAGAAATGGAAAGCTGTGCTGCTGGACAGCGAGTTCCCTCAGGTGCTTTTCTGTGGAAGAGCAGAACTGGACAACCAAGAGCATCTGTGAAACCTTTTAGGTGCTTGGGACATAATAAGCTGTTTTCAGCATCTTCTGTGAAGGCTTGCTTGGGGTGACAATATTTACAGCTGGAGTGGAATATTCAAAGACACTGCAGGCTACTACCCCAACTAGAAGTGGGTAGGTTGATGCCCACAGGTTGGAAGTGGCTGTTCCACAGTGGCAGAGCTTCTATCCAAATCAAACTTCCCAAGTCCCAGGCAGATGCTCTGTCTCGCTGATGGCTCGGATGTTGGTTGTTTTCTCAGGATTTTCAGGTCAGCAGGATGGTGATCTTTGTGCTCAGCTGGGTTTTTGAAGCTGTTTGTTGTCCAGACCCAAGACTCCCTTTGTGCAGATCAGCCTGGGCTTTTGGGACAGCCCCTTCCTCTGTGGATGTGGTATCTGGGTAGAACGGCCTTGTGCATATTTTCCCTGTTATCTTGGACACTCTCATGGTCCATGGACTGTTGGGAAATAGCTTGGGCTTGGAGACATTTGTTGCTCTTGGAATGCTGACTTACAGTGCATTCATGGAAAAAAAAGCAGGAGCCCGAGTTCAACAGCATTCAGTGACAGTTTATAGTTGGAGCTTTTCCTTTATATTTATGCCAGTGGAATTTTGAGAAATGGCTGAAATTCCATGTGGCGAGAAAGAGAGGCTTATTATCCGTGACTAACGCTTGGATACACTTTTAAAATTGGTATTATTTGCTGTTGTGCCACTTCTCCTCTTGTGCTACATTGGTTCATTCTGTCGTCTCCTAATTTTTGAACAGCCTTTCTGTCACCTTGGACTGCCACTCTCACATCATTCCCACTGCTTTCCTCCTTTGGGAGCTCAACCCCTGCGGCCACATTCTCAAACTGGGATCCAGAGCAGGGTTAAGCTCACCTTTGTGTTAGTTAGGGTTCAATCCCAGATGAAGGCTCTGCATTTTTGCATGGCAGGATTGAAAATAGGACCCTTTCTTGCTGCATTTTCGGCGGCACAATATTTGACTAAGTATTTCTTTTTTGTAGTTCTAAGTCATTAAATTTATTACTTAGCTTAAGAGGTCCTTTTATGTGTCTAAACTGAACACTTGGGCTGTTTTCCCTCCTTTTACAGAGGAGAGCTGTCTCCTTTTTGTCATATTTCTAGTCAGACCCACTGTATATTCAGTGGAAAATTCTTCCTAAATCTTCTCCCCTCTCAGGTTCTTCTCCTTTTTATTATTATGCTTTTTCTCGCTGTCTCTGTTAGCTTTCCACCAGACTGGAGGGCTCATTAAAGCAACACTGCGCAGGAAATGGAGAGAGGTGCAAGAATGGAACCCTGCTTGCCAAAGAGGGAAAGTTGGCAGCTCTCCCCTGACAGGAAAATTCCTTGGATTTGAGGAGCAGCTTCATTGAGAGAGCGCTACTGAAGGGGCATGGAACGCTTGGTCAAGCGTCATTCCACAAATAAATGGCATTTTGGATACTCACACATTGTGATGAGGCTCCAGCAATAACCTTCCAATTTATTTGAATTCATTTGTATGTGAGAGTTGGAAATTTATGTTTTGTCTGAGTGTCAGGAGGGAGAAGGTGGGTTCTGGATAGAAAGAAGTAGTAATTCCCTGTGGAAGATGCTTCCAGCAGATCTCACCTCCCACGGTGGACTGCAGGGTTGAACCTTGCCGAAAAACTCCTTCTCCTCAGCTTTTTCAAGAGAAATAGTCCTTGAAAGAATGGTCTCTCAGGTCAGAACAGGAGAATTTATGATTATGACTCTGTGTTATTTTGGACGGGATAGAGATGGGGAAAAGGAGAGGGGAATGATCAAAATATCCTGTGTGGAAACAGCGCGAGTTAGATTCATAACACATCTGTGCGAGGTGCAGGCGAGGCTGGCACGCTCCTAGGAATTTGGTGAGGTGGAAAGGAAAAAAAAGTGCTTCGTTGTGTAAGAGTCTATATGAAAAAAGGAAAGTATAAAGGGGGGTGGATCCAAAATGAGAAAAAATGAGGTTTCTGAGGGCCGGCCTTTGGGCCTTGCAGAAAACTCTTCGCCCCAAAGAATGGCCACAGGAAAGTGTGGATGGGACCCTCTTGTTTGCAAACCAGTTCTGTGGTGTGGCAGTGAAAATCAACCCTCCTGAGCCTCCTGTTTGCTGGGCTTTTTTTCCCTAAAAATAGTGTGATGTCTGATGTCAGGCGGTGTGGTTTTTGTAAGTGTATCACACTTAGTCCGTGTAATTATAGACAGAGCTGTGGGTAGATGAGGTTCTGCTCCGTAAGGAATTGTGAGAATTGAGGGCTGGCTTTTACTTCAGGACTGTTCTCCTCCCTCTCAGCCCTTCCAGTTTTAAAATCCTCCCTTCCAGAAAATGCTTAACTGGGAGACAGCAGAGCTTTGACTGACTTTCTGTGATTTCACATAATCTGCCTGTGTGTCACTGAATATTATTTTTCAACTAAGAATCAGAATTTGTCGACCCAGCACAGTTAGCTGGAATATGTTTATGATCACTCACTTCATGTATTTTTTATTCCTCCAAAAAAAAAAATTACTCCATAATCGTTAATTCAGCCAGTTCTTTGTGAAAGTTAATTAAAAAATGAAGGATTTCATTGAGATAGGCTTGATGGGCAAATGAAACTCTGCAACTTCAGGTTTATGTCCCTTAATAGCTAAATATTGCAATCCAATGAATATATCCCAATGTGGTGTACGTGTGTCAGGGGATTGTGGACTCCTGGGATGTTTTGGAAGGGAAGGAACCCCTCATGCCTGCAGCCATGGCTCTGCTGCTGCCTGGCCGTCGGCTGCCGCGGTGGAGGAGCCCTGCCTCGGACGTGGCCAGTGCCACTGCAGGTGCACAGGCCCATCAGAAGGCTGGGCTCCCAAACCCAGCTGTTGGGCTTTGTCCTCCCAGAAGGTTGGAATCCACTCAGTGCCAACTGAGCAATTCAGGACAGTTGTGCTTTCAGCTACATTAAGGAGTGACGGGGCAGGAGGCCGCTGGGAGGAAGTGCCCCGTTGTCACACGCCCGCACACTTCGTGACTCGCTATCACTGGCAGGGCCCCACATTTCCCCACATTTTTTTCCCAGTTTTACACACTCAGTTGTTCCTTTTATGTGAGTGATGGCTGTGAGTTCCGTTCTCCTGTCTCCTTTAGACAGAAGCCATGGGATAGCTGAGTCTTGCCCTTGGTGTTCACATCCTTGGTTTCCTCCTGTGCCAGTGGCCGTGCGAGGGAATCACACTCAGGGTGCTGAAGAATAATTTTGCCTTCTATACCCATTCTTTCAGTTTAGAATGGAGCCAGGCCTAGCTGTTCTTCCTGTTCTGTCTTCTGTGAACCCTCTGTGAGAGGGGGAAAGAAGTGGCTCAAGGCCCACTAAATTCAGAAATCTCCTTTGGTTTCTTTAGGTGCAAAACTTCTGGCTTTGGCACTTGGACAGAGCTTCATCTCTTCCCTCCTTCATTTCTCATTTGGCCTTTTAGACTTCAGGTGTCAGGTGGCTGGACTTGAGACTCTTGAAGGTCCTTTCCAACCTTAACAGTTCTATGATGCTGTTTTATTGTAACAGGTCACATGTTCACTCCAGCCAGTGACCTCTGGATGGATTATCCAGATTCTGAAGCTCCATCACACAGACAGGCCAGGGGAGAGCTGCCAAAGAAGCAGGCAGGACCCAGATCCCAGTGTGAACTGGTCCCTAATTTGTTGTGGTAGGGTCTCCTCTGTCTCTCAGAGATTCAGGAGAACTTGAAGCAAGTCAGTGAGAAGCGTGTTCGTGTCTCTTTCATTTACAGAAACACTTAAAGTACCTCTTTGCTTTTTCCACTGTTGTCACCACAGTGTCCTTCAGCATTTTTGTAGTAGCAAAACAGGTGTTGCTGTGCCCCACCTTGTCCCCACTGGCGTTCTCCCCTTGGATTTTTACAATGTGTTTTCACTGCTGGTCATCACTGGAATGGAAAAGCTTAACTGCCTCAGCTGCTCGTGGCTCTGCTCTTCAAGCTCTGTGGCTTCTCCACAGGCAGGAGAAGGCAGATCTGTCCTGGAAAAGGGCAAAGATTCTTTGCTGAGATTTCCCCCTGCATGGATCACGGTGGGAGAGCCTTCCCCTTGGCGTGGATCAGAGCGGCAGGCCTCCGACACGTGGATTCTGCATCGTTTGTGGGGCTGCTCCAGTGCACACATTCAGGATATTTAGGTGAAGCATTCCATTGTGCATTGGTGCCTTGTACAAGTCCTTCCTCAGCAGTGTCAAGCTCCCAGGGGCTGGGGAGGATGGTGTGTGTGTGTGTGTGTGTGTGTGCTGTGCAAGGAGGCTCAGCTCCCTGGATAATCCCCTTCTGAGGGAGCCGGGCTCCGTCCCTCTCTTGTGTCTGGACAGTGTAGCAGGCTCTGCTGACTTCCAAGGCTTAGGGCAGATCAAGAGGAGAGCAGAGGCTAATTGCTGTTGGCAGTGGGCAGTGAGCTGCTTGCTGTGTCCTCTTGCACGGTCCCTGTGGCAGTAAAAGGTCCCACATTCCTTATGCAGCTTTTAAAAACAAGCAGCTGCGTGTAAACACAGCTCTCCCTTTATCCCAAAGAAGTGAGCAACCCAAGGAGCAGTTAGTGCCCTCGCTGTGGAAACTGCTCCCGTTTGCCCCAGTCTCTTCCACTGAAAATTCACTGTCTTTTCCCTGGAAGCTGTGGCTGCCCCATCCCTGGAAGGGTCCAAGCCAGGCTGGATGGGGCTTGGAGCAACCTGGTCTAGTAGATGTTCCTGCTTGTGGCCAGGAGGAGGTGGGCTTCAAGCTCCCTTCCAACCCAAACCATTCCATGGGTCTGTGAAATAGGAAGCTTGGCTCCTGCTGTGCCTTCAGCCAGCTGGCAGAAGCTGGGTCAGATGCCAAGGAGTAAGGAGTGAGAGAATTTTAAGGCCTTGCTATAATGACTTCGTTCATGAGCGCTGGGGGGACAGCATCCCTGCCAGAGCAACTTCCTGGAGCACTGGAAGCTCACAGTAGTGTTCTGGTGCTGAAAATACCTGCTTAAAGAGTTTAGACCTTGGAGTACCTGTGAAGCCTGTTGGGATCTCATGGAAACTGCCCAAAAATGCAGACAGCTCAGGCCATCCAGCATTTCTTCTTCCAGTAAGTTCTGAATTAGCAGATAAATTATGAATGCCACCTGTGCTTTCAGAATGTAGTGGGTACCCCCCTTTCTGGATTGCTGTGTCCTTTTACAGTGCCTTATTCCAGTTAGGAGTCCAAGGATGCTTCAGGAGTGCTCCTTTGTGAAGTGAAAATGATTTTTGGGTTGATGTAATGGTACATGAAGGCATGAGTGCTTTGAAGGTTGTTCATGCAGAGCTCTCTCGTGTTCCTGGGCGAGTGTCTGACTGGAAAGTCAGGGATTCGATGCTCTTAAGAGCTGGAAACCTTGGGAGTAAAGCCTGGCCACTCTGAGCTGTAAAATCAAGCCCTCCCATGCCCAAGCTGGGTTTGGTTCCAGCACCCCAGGTAGCCCAGGTGTGCACCTCAGCAGTGGGCCAGGCTGCTCAGTGTTGCTGACTTACTTTTTCTCATCTGCAAACCACATTTCAGTTCCTCCACGGATATTTTTTCCCATACTTTTGGATGTTGATACAGATTTTGCAAAATGGGACTTCTTTTCCTTTTTATTTTTCACCTTTTATTGCAGTTGTGTTTAAAGGGCACCATTGATATTGAATCAAATAACTTGGTGTGGTGTAAAGTGAAAAAGGAACAGCTTTGCTTGGTTCATTGTGTCCAGTATGTGACCCACAGGCTTCCACATGTCCTCTGTCTGTCAGCACCAGCAGAAGGTGTAGCTCAGGTCTCCTAAAATTCCAGACCCAAATGCTCAAAGTCTTCCTCACATGTCCAAAAAAATCCTGGCCTTTACCCAACAGAATGTTCTCCAGGGATTAAAGTAGAAAAATTCCATTTATTACTATTAAAGTCTCTGAGCTACATGTGTAAGTTGCTGAACTGAAGGAAGAATGACACCTTGTAATAATGTCTTAGTAAAAGACCTGGAATTGTCAAGAGACTGTTTTTAATACTTTTTCATACTTCAAAATTCAGGGTCAAAGCCAGACTCCAGCCCTACCCATAATTAAGTTTTTTTTTTTAATAATGACATGTAAATATATATTAGTAAAAATATATAAATATATATATTTTTAACCTGTTCTAAAAAAAATTCCACAAACAAAACTAACCACAAAATCACCTGTACCTCCAAAATAAAATTATGATGGAATCCTTGCTATATAAAGAGAGAGAGAGACAAATAACTAAAGAAAAGAGGAACGGTGGGATGTGTTGCTACTGGGAAAGCAGGAATTCCAGGAGCCATGGTTTGCAGTTCCAGGATAACTACCTACTGGCTGAGTTGGCTGTTAGGGCTAAAGCCCAGCTAAAAATAAGGTGCAGAGCAGATGAGCCAGGGCAAGGCCGGGCAAGCCCCGAGGCCGTGTTAAGCCAGCCTGGAGCTGTGAGGGTAATATCTCTAATTCCAAACAAGCTCAGTTTGATCCTGAGCTTTATTCCTCTTCTTCTGCTTGTGTGTTAGAGCCTCACAGCCCTACTAAACTTCCACGGGTCCCAAAGCCCCTTCACCAGGAGTCAGGTGAGTGCAGAGCTGCTGCAGGCTGTCCAGGCAGTGTGTCAGGCGTGTCCTCCAGCACTGAGCTCTGGAACAGTCTGGCGTTCCTCTTTGCTGTTTGTTTCTGGTCATGGGATGGAAAAAGAACAGTTAATAGTTGACCTAAATTCAGGCCTGGTTAATTATAGTTTCCTTCAGTTCTGGCTTTGTTCTCTGCGTGCTCGCTGCCAGGTGAGGATAACCTGCAGTCCTAGAAAGCTTCATGCCAGGGAGGGAAGCGATGACAAGAAAATTACAGGGTAAAATTCCAGCCTTTTCTATTGGAAAAGTTTATCCAGAGTTGGCTCCAAACATAATTCAAATACACAGAGGATTATGCATTTCTACGTGGCTCCCTGAGTGTGCAGCTGGCATCGAGCCCCGGTGCAAATGAGGGCTAGGAGCTGCTTTTGCTGATGGTGCGTGGAAGGGAAGAGCTTCCCCTGATGTCAGCACAAGGAATATAGTGCAGGAAGTCTTCCATCCTTCCCAGAATCACCCTGCAGCTGGAACTGCTCAGGTACCAGAGAAGCACATATTTCATGGAGGCAGTCGGCACTCCAGGATGTTTCCTTTGCTCTTTTAAGTGTAAGAACAAAGTAGGATGGGGTCTGTGTTTGTGGCCCATGGAGTTCCTGCGTTTCGTGACTGATCCTGCAGCCTGGGGATTCAGCCCTTCCTTTAATCCCTGTTTGTTTGTCATTCTGCCTGTCACTGTCACTCCAAAGGTTCCTCTGGAAGAGAGCATAAGCAGAGGTAATTCTCCAAGCTTAGTCATCTCAGGAGGTCTGTGTGTGAAGTCACAAGAGCAACTTCTCTCCCTTTCCTTCATTCCTTAGCGTGGTGAAACTGTTGTGGAGGTGGAGCTGTGTCTGAACCTGGTTGCTGGCATTTTTATTTCCATTAGGAAACGCTTTAGTGTCTTTGTGTAACACCTCCTCTGACACCAGGACACCTTTACGAGAGCACCAAACCTTCTCTGCCACATCAGCAGCACTTCCATCCTCACGTGGTGGGGCACATCCAGGTGATGGGTGACCAGGTGGCCAGAAGGGTTTTTGTAACCTGACTGAGTTTTTCTGGGGTTTGTTTTTTGTTAATGCCCAAGTGATTTCTTCCACCTGCCCTGAGGGAATTGTTAAATCCAATGTTCTCTTTTGTGTAACTGCACTGTGTTTCTGCAGCAGCGGAGCTGGCTTGCTTTGTGTTATCAAAAGTTCATAGATAATATTTATTTATTGTGAAATATCCCAGAGAGACACTCTGCAGGGGCTTCTGGAAGCACTTCATGGATATTGCCTTGAACACACAGGGAAACATCAAGTAAAGCTGTGTATTTTTATGGCCAGCTGGCTCAGTTGGGGTTGCTGCAGAGACAGGCTCTTCCCTCAGCCCCCAAAAACAAACAAGCAGAAGTTTTGGCAGCAGTTAAGCAAACAACAAACTCTCCTACAGAGACACTGACAGCATTAAGGATCCAAATCGTGGAGGCAAGACTGCAGGTCCCAGTGTCAGTGCTCCACATGGGAAGGGGGTCTGGGACAGGGACCTTAGGACAGGGCACATTCTTTTCATGCCACAAAAGTGTTGTGGTAGTGGTAGAAAGTCGTTTGGCGCTTCTGGAGTAAAAGGCAATTTCAGGCAATTCTTCAAGAAAAGATAAGGGAGAATGTGTAACTTGCCAGGGTTTTGTTTTTTAAGGACCTAATAAATCAAAGCACACGAGGTCCAGCACATCCCAGAGCCTAATGAGAACATCCTGTCATCGTATCTGCGCCCTGGCGACCTGGGTGGTTTCTGTTGCTGATCCCTCACGAGCAGGCAGTGCCAGCAGCACCACAGAAATGCTGCATGGACACAGTTTGTGTGGAAATCGCTGGGAATTACGCTGGAACCGTTTGGAATGTGCCTTTGAACTAAAGGATTCTTTTTTTCTTCGCTGGTTTTTCAAAAGGCACACTTCAAAATAAGGCTCAGGAGGCGGTGACAGGATGGACTGGCCTAGTTTCCTTACTTTGGGAATAGCAGAGTGGAATTTTTTAGTAGCTGCAGAACATGTCTGTCCCTGGGGACATTTTGTACATTAACACACTCTTTGGAAAGGGACTCAGATTGATCTCAGTGGGTTCCACGCTGGTTTCTCATTAGTTTCATTTTGAATTAGTGAAGGTGTGGATCTTCCCTAGATACTTCTCCTTGCTGTATATTCAGCAAAAGGCTAAATTAAGCAGTTGAGCTAGTGAACATATGGGAGGAACATGATAGATAGATAGATAGATAGATAGATAGATAGATAGATAGATGATGCTTATTTAAGGAATGCTTCTATCACTAGCACAGAATTGAGCCCATGTATTTTACAATATAAAGTAAGATGGTAAGAATCTCCCATGTGAGTGATGCCGAGAGTTCTCTTTAGGTACACAGGAGGGTTGGTTTAGGAGGGTTTAGGAGAGTTGTTGATAACAGTGTTGATGAAATTAGATTTGGGCAGATCACAATTTTATGTAATGGCAAGGAAGGAGCTGTAGTTTCATTATTTTACAGCCTCACACTAGGACAAACACCTGCTGTAATCCAGAAGAGCCATTTCTCTTGGCACAAGAGCATGGGCTGATCTGTTCCTACAGGTAAGGTTGGGATGTAAGTGGTGCAGGCAACTAGCAAATTAAAAAAGGAAGAGGTAACAAACCAGCTAATTCCAGAATGAGATTAGGATGGATTAGTCTGTCTAGCTCAAATCCCCAAACAGCCAGACTGGTTCTGTGTGTTCCTTCACCGTTGCCCCTTGTGTTGTCTTTCTCCCAAGTAACAAGTGATCAGGCAAGAGGAAATGGCCTCAAGATGTGCCAGGAAAGGTTCAGGTTGGACATTAGGGAGAATTTGTTACATTTGACACATGCTGCGCAGGGCAGCAATGGATTTCCTGTCCCTGGAGGGATTTAAAAGCTGTGTGGATGTGGCACTTGGGGACATGGCTGCACCCTCTGAAACAGCAGTGGGCAGTGCCTGTCACCTGGGATTGAGCCTGGCTGTTTGCTCTGAACTCACTCAAGTGCTGCATTATGGAAAACAGACCAGAGAACAGATAAACCCCTCGTGTGACAGGGGGTTTTTTGGGCTGGGCACTGCAAGCTCTGGGAAGTTGGCACCGCGGGCACCGCGGTGTGACAGCGTTCCAGCTGGGTTTCCCTTGGATGCTGTGCTCGGCAGCTGTGCCAGCTGGAGCGGTTGTTGGAATTGGAGTGGGTGTATGATTTTCCCACTGTTGTGCTGTCCTGGGGTTGGCATACTTGAGAGTGCCTGAAGACACAGGAAGGGCTGGTTTGTGGACTTGCAGCCTTGGCATTCATGAATTCCAGCACAGAGGAGAAGGGCTGGAAGTTTGCTGTCCTAGGGGAAAGTGTCTTGATAGAGAGTGAGTGGGAAGCAGGAGTGTTCTCTGCTCTCCATCCACTGGATGCTGGTTGCTCTGGCTGGCTTTGTAGAGCAAGTGAGATCCCTGTGTGTTTTTGGGAATAGTGGGGGAACAGGGGTGCTCCTGACTCACAGGGATACAGGAACCATAGTACACAGCTCACTGTGTGCACCATGAGATGTTCATTGCTCAGAGATTGTTGGAGTACTGGTGTGGATTTGGGAGGAGCCATGTATCCTACAGCTGTGAGGTTTGACCTGTCAAAAATCCCTGGGCATGTTTTGTTTTACTGCCTTGGACTTTATGTGTGGAGTAAGAACCATGATCAATTACAGACCCATGTGGTTGAATGAATTTTTTTTCTTGGTTTTCTGGTGATTTCTCCCAGCCCTACACCACAAGAATCATTTCTTCAGGGTTCCTGATGTATTTTTTCCAGAGAAGTGGTGACTCTGCTTTGTGGGAGGACTTCTCTGAAATGGAACATTTCATTGGTCATATTGTGGAATCACAGATTGAGTTGGGTTGGGTTGGGTTGGGTTGGGTTGGGTTGGAAGAGACCTTAAAGACCCCCTGCCCGGGGCAGGGACACGTTCCACCAGACCAGGTCCCTCCAAGCCCCGTGCAGCCCCATCCTTGAGCACTTGCAGGGATGGGGCAGGAATGAAGACCCCACTGATGGCAGACTGTCCTTGCAGAGTCCCTCCTCGCTGGCCTCGGAGCGCTGGCTTCCCTGCACGGCCACCTTGAGCAGCAGCTGAACGAGACCCTGCGGCGCCGCCGCCACGCGGGGGACAACGACCACAACATCGAGGTGCTGCTGGGCGTGGACGACTCCGTTGTCCGATTCCACGGCAAAGAGCACGTCCAAAACTACCTCCTCACCCTCATGAACATCGTGAGTATCGTCTGGGAGCTGCGGTGGCTGGTGGGAGCTCTTGGAGGAGCACCAGGTTTGGGAAAAATAGCAGTGGAATCTTTCTGGCTGCTTCTGGAGAAGGTTTTCTGGTTTTAATGTTCTTTTAATTCATCTTTTTCATAGTAGTTTCCTTCCTAGGACAATTTCACGTGTGTTTCTTGTAATGTGGAAATAGTTGAAAATAGTAAGGGGAAAAAGTGAACTTGATCCGTTTCTGGTAATTCTGAGCTTCTTCCACAACACAGTTCTGGAGAAGAACTGATTAAAGCATAAATATCTAGAGGAAAAGGGGTTTTAAACCCCCAGTGGCTCTCTGACAGAGCAGACCTTCTGGTAATAGCAGTAGATCTGTCTCAGAAACTGTGGCATCCTAAGGTGTTCCATGAAATAAAAACAATCTCTTAAGGATGAGGGTGAGGGACTAATTATTCCCATAACGATTCCCATTAATAATGATTTTATGGATGTAGGAATGATTCTTATATGTTTTACACTCTTTTATTCCTGGAATTATTTTTAAATGATTCCTTGGCTTTTCAGAGCTTCTAAATTTGAGAATTTAGAATCTGAGAGGAAAAAAAAAATGATTCCTGTATGAATTTAACCCAACCAATGTGCTGTTTTCTGGCACATCCCTCAGAGAATCATCTCCTTTTCCCCACATACGCCGTGGAACATCAACATTAAATCTCCATTAGACATGATTGCAGAATATTGTCCTTTTGGTTTTGAAACCTTTTCAGTGAGCAGCAGGGTTGGTCCATGGCCCAGACCACTTCCATGTTTTTCACACTCCTGCGGCTCCATCTGCTGGGAGCGGCTGTGGGGCCGAAGGCAGAGCGAGCTGACACCCAGAGCTGCCCAGAGCCATCCAGAGAACGGGATAAAATGGGGACTGTGGGGAAATCTTGAAGACTTGAAGCTTCAGGTCAACTCCAGGGTCCTTTCAACTCCAGGGAAGTCATTCCTGTGTCTAGAAAACTCCCGTGTTGTCTGTTGGCACAAGGGAAGTTGTGAGCACTGATCCTGGCCCAGCTCTCTGTGGGAGCAATGCTCTTCCATTGATGGGAAGGAAATAAGAGAGGAATACCTGACCTTTGGGATGATTGCTTCACAGGACAGGCAGCCTGAGTTCTGTACTCATTCTCTGTCCCACTGCCCTGCTGACACTGCTCTCAGCCTGAGGGATTTCAGGTTTAAACCATGGGCTGAAATCCTCGTGCCAGGGCCCACAGTCTGGACAGCTCCCAGTGACCTTTTTCCCTGAGGGGAAGTTTGTTTAGCCTGACTGAAAAATAAAACAACCCTCTAACTTCTGCTCAAACCCACCAGCCTCTGAACAGGGGTGTTTATTTCTCACCAGTTGCCCATAATATAATATTTATTTTGTTTTTAGGGGAATGAGGAGCTTCATTGAGGACCTGCAGATGTTTCACACTCTGGTGCCAGGACATTTCTCACCTTCCCAGACACAGGGAAGGGCCTCAAGAAGGACAACTTTTGGCCCATCTGCATAATTCTGTTTTTCTAACTTCCCTTCCACAAAGCCTCTTTTTAGTACAGAAGTGACCACAGAATTCTAACTGATCTTGAAAAAGTAGGGCAGCAGTATAAGTTGCTCCTAGAAAGTACTCTTCAAAACAAGATGCACTGGAAATGCTCCAGGACAGGTTGGACAAGGCTTGGAGCAGCCTGGTCTAGTGGAAGGCATTCCTGCCCATGGCAGAGGGGTGGAATGAGATGAGCTTTAAGGTGCCTTCCAGCCCAAACCAGTCTGGGATTCTGTGATTTGCAGGGTTTGTACTCAAAGTCTTTTTCCCAATTCCCTTTTCTTTGAGCTCTGATCCATGAAACATGAGAGGAGGCTTGACATGTGCTTCCCAAAGTTCCATGTGAATGACAGGAAGTGAATCTACGGTTTCCACTGAGCAGAATTATCTGAGATTTGAATCCTCTTCTGAGGAATGTAGTGGTACAAGCACTTGAAAAAACCTCTCCGTGGCCTTGGAAGTTCCCTTGGTATCATCAGTGGTTTTTTTTTTTTTTTCCTTTTTAATTTTTCCTCTTTTTTCCCTCAGGTGAACGAAATTTACCACGACGAGTCCCTGGGTGTCCACATCAACGTCGTGCTGGTCCGAATGATCATGTTGGGGTACGCCAAGGTGAGCGAACCTCTCCTCCCCCCTCATCCCCTGGGCACAAAGTGCCAGCTCTGCTGAAGTGGCTGCTGCAGGAGGCACAGGCTGTAACGTGAGGCTCTCTCAGTCCATCAGCCTGATCGAAAGGGGGAACCCCTCGCGCAGCCTGGAGAACGTGTGCCGCTGGGCCTATCAGCAGCAGAAGTCGGACCCCAGCCACGCCGAGCACCACGACCATGCCATCTTCTTAACCAGGCAAGATTTTGGGCCCGCTGGTATGCAAGGTAATGCAGCTGACCTGGAGCAGAGCTCTGGGCTCGGTGTTTCTTGGCTGGCGTCTGCCAGAAAAGAGGAAAAATTGGGAATTGCATTGTGAGCTCCCTGCCTTGTTCGTTCCGCAAGCTTTTTCAGAAGCAAGGGGACCTTGCCATGACTTCTTGCCATTTGCATCCAATTTTTTTCTTGAGAGTTGTAAATAAATACTTCTTAGCTCTCTTCAAACTCCTGTGTGTGCAGGGATCGCTGGAAACCTCAGTGCACGTGGCATTCCACTCCCCTTTATTTGATTGCATCTTTCACCACAGGTTTTCATTTATTGACATCCCAGCCACTCTGACACCTGCATCCATCCTTTGGCCTCAGGGAACTAATGATAGTGGGCAGGAACTCCCAAAGTTTGGGACGTGTCAGAGCAGGCACAGCTCAGGACCAGGAGCCAGGCAGGCTGCCCTGGCCTTAGAGCAATGTTAGCTTTTCCTGAGGAAGTTTACTGGGGGTTCTCATTTAAAATCCATGTGCTGAGCACAGGACTCAGCCCTGATGTCTCTCTGTAGGATATGCTCCTGTGACTGGCATGTGCCACCCGGTCCGGAGCTGCACCCTCAACCATGAGGACGGGTTTTCGTCAGCCTTTGTTGTTGCTCATGAGACTGGGCACGTGTAAGTACCGCTTTTACCATCAGACCACGCCAAAATGCTGGCCTGCACCCCTGCTTGCTCCAGGGGTGTTGGATTTAATGGCTCTGTGGAAGCTGTCCTGGCTTTATTTCCAACCCCCTGGGAGTGCAGTAGTGATGGAAGCAATGGAGCGACAAGTGGGGGAAGAAAGGAAGGAGAGGCAGGGTGAACTTGTTTTCTCTGGGGTGAGGGAAAGGTCAGGAAGGGACCTGGGAGGTCCAGGCAGTGGAGAAAATAGCTAGTTTGAGTGTCCTTCACTGCCTTCTCCTCAACTGCCTGTGCTGGTGGGTCAGATTTGGTAGCTCTTCCATAGCTTTTTCCTTACAGTTGTTTTTGCAGTAGCTCTGAGGGGAGTTCTTCGTTCCAGGCTGGGCATGGAGCACGATGGGCAAGGGAACAGATGTGGGGACGAGACGGCGATGGGCAGTGTCATGGCCCCCTTGGTGCAGGCCGCCTTCCACCGCTACCACTGGTCCCGCTGCAGCGGCCAGGAGCTCCGCAGATACATCCAGTAAGGCCTCCCGCTGCAGCCAGGCTCTGATCCCTCTCTTTTCAGACCCTCTTTCCCTTCAAATCTCTGTGAGAAAAGCTCTGACCCATGAAGGCTGGTGTCTTCACACGGGGCTGGTCCCTAGCCCATCCGATCTGGATGAAAAGCCTGTGGAAAGACACCTCTAACTCCAGCGGGATTTGGAATTGGCCTCAGATTGTCACAGAATCCCAGACTGGTTTGGGTTGGAAGGGACCTTAAAGCTTATCTCATTCCAAAACCCCTGCCACGGACAGGGACCACGTTGCTCCAAGCAAGCCCTGCCCAACCTGGCCTTGGACAGTTCCAGGAATGGGGCAGGAATTAGGAATACACATCTTCTCAGGTTTTTTTTTTCTGTGTCTCTTTCCATAGCTCTTATGACTGTCTTCTCGACGACCCCTTTGAGCATGACTGGCCCAAGCTTCCTGAGCTGCCAGGCATCAACTAT
The DNA here is from genome assembly GCF_017590055.1 of Onychostruthus taczanowskii. Classification (NCBI taxonomy): domain Eukaryota; kingdom Metazoa; phylum Chordata; class Aves; order Passeriformes; family Passeridae; genus Onychostruthus; species Onychostruthus taczanowskii. The sequence goes on along the minus strand of NW_024498074.1, from coordinate 739,535 downwards.
TCCATGGATGAGCAGTGCCGTTTCGACTTCGGCGTGGGCTACAGGATGTGCACAGCAGTACGTCCACACACCCAGGCAGAGGCACACAGCAAGGGGATGGGACAGCTGCAGTGCCATAATCATTGGAGAGGAGTTAATGGAGGATTTAGGGAGATCTGTAAAGAGCAGAGGGATATTTATGGGGGAAACTCAGTCCTCTGGGTCCTGTGGAATAATGGGAAGATGAGTGGCAGCATGGTCCGTGTTGCACGGACGGGTGAGAGCAATACCAAGAAAGAAAAGGAAAGAAAAAATCTCATTTTTGTCCCACTTCTAAGTGTCTTCTTTCCTCTTTTCACTAGCCCAGGGCTGGGGGATGCAGGGAATAAGAGCTGCCCTGAAGATTCCAGGCTCATTGGGGTGTGTGAGATGGAATCTATGGAGTGGGTTGGATCCTTATCCAAAAAAACACAAATAAAACAGAAGATATAAATCATAAACAAAACAAATACAAAAGTATTTGCTTATCCAAAAAGTACAAACCATCTCACATTCCGCGTTTGGTCTTTGTGGTTTTCAGTTCCGAACCTTCGATCCGTGCAAGCAGCTGTGGTGCAGCCATCCCGATAACCCCTACTTCTGCAAGACCAAGAAAGGGCCTCCCCTCGACGGCACAGAGTGTGCCCCAGGAAAAGTGAGTCTCTCTTTGGCCTGGGAAAAAGACCAGCAGTTCCCTCCATCTGGGCTGAAGGGCACAGAGGGGAGCGGGGAATTGCCTGGCATGCCTGGGGTGAAGCCAGAGCACGGGGGAAGCGGGAGCTGTGCTTTCCCTCTGGGGTGTTCTGGGAGCTGCACAAGGTTTGCACATTTTGGGCATAGAGATTCCAGCTGAGGTGCAGCTGTTCTGTGGCCTCTTTCTGCAAAGTTTCCATCAAATGCCTTTAGGAATCCATGGAAGCAGATGATGCTGTTACTGTGGGATGGCTGCTCAGAGCTCACTGCACCCTGTGGCAAATGTTTGTGCAGGCTGAGGATTAGCGCCCGATTTTTCCCTGTAATATCCCCATTAGTGGGTGTCCTGCTGCCAGTCCATTCTCAAGTATAAAATTACACTCAGATACCTGGGTATTTTTAGCAAATTCCCTTTTATTTTGAAATACAGGAGAGCCGCTTGTACAACCTGAATGTGCCCCAGGCAGCAGCAAAATATTGCTGTCCAGTTCTTACGCACTTGATTTGAGGATTGTGTCTGTTCTCTCCTGTTTCCTGCCCCAATTCCCTCAGTGGTGCTACAAGGGTCACTGCATGTGGAAGAACACCAACCAGTTGAAGCAGGATGGACACTGGGGACCCTGGACCAAGTTTGGCTCCTGCTCGCGGACCTGTGGGACCGGGGTTCGCTTCCGCACGCGCCAGTGCAACAACCCAATGTAGGTGTGGGAGCTGCCTGGTCCTCAGAGGGGCTGCTTGAAATGGCTTTTGGGTTTGGGGTGGACATTCTGTTCAAGCCCCTCGAAATGGGATCATTTATGGAGAATCCAAGAATTCCATAGAATTACAGAATCCCAGCCCGGTCTGGGTTGGCAGGGACCTTTAAGCCCATCCCATTCCATCTCCTGCCATGGGCAGGGACACCTTGCACTATCCCAGGCTGCTCCAGACCCTGTCCAGCCTGGCCTTGGATACATCCAGGGGCAGCCACAGCTTCTCTGGGCAGCCTGTGCCAGGGCCTCAGCACCCTCAGAGGGAACAATTTCTCCCCGATGCAAACCTCTGGAATGTTTCCTTCTCACAGGCCCATCAACGGAGGTGACGACTGCGCCGGGGTCAATTTTGAGTTCCAGCTGTGCAGCACCGAGGAGTGCCCGAAGCACTTTGAGGATTTCAGGGCACAGCAGTGCCAGCAGCGCAATTCCCACTTCGAGTTCCAGGGCAGCCGACACCACTGGCTGCCCTACGAGCACCCCGACCGTGCGTCCTGCTCTGGGCCTTTAGTGACACTCAAAAGGGTTTGAAGCCATTCCCCTTGGCCTGGATATCTCAGGGGCAGGCCCAGAATTCCCAGAAAAGCCAATAAGTTGGTTCCCTCACCATCCATCTGTCTGTTTTGTCTGAAAAAAAAAATAGTTTTGCCTTAAATCCGGACTTTAATACCCAAATTTCCTGCTCTGACTCAAATTTTTTTCATTTTAGCCCCAAACAATCCATTTCTCTCTTATTTATCCCTGAAATGGACAGTTTTGACCCTAAATTAGCACATTATATGTAAAAAATAGCAGACTTGCCCTAAATCTCTGATTTTAACCTGCATTTTCCCTCCTCTGACCCAAATGTGCTCTTTTTACTGCCAAAGTCCCTATTTTCCCCCCAAACTTGCCCCTTATCCCTAAAGTTGACATTTTTGCTCCAAAGTTGCAGAATTATGTCTCAAAATCACAAGTCTTACCCTAAAATCTCCCGTTTCCTCCAGGCCCCCAGTTTTGCCCTGAAATTTGCCTTTATGACTTCAAATTGATGTTTAGCCCTAAAATGGATACTTTTTACCCCAAATGACCACATTGTGCCTCAAAAACACCAGTTTTGCCCTAAATCCCCAGGTTTCTGCCCGAACATCCCCATTTTCCTCCAAAACTTCCCCACAATCCACTTTTTCCTTCCCAAACCACCCCATTCCACTGCTCTGCCCCCATCCTCACCCCCAAAGCTGCCTGTCCCTTCTCTCTCCTCGCTCCATCGGTGGGATAGTTGTCTGGAACACACCTGGGTCATGCAGCCCTTTCTTTTCCCTGGCTCCACAGCTCCCAAGAGATGTCACCTGTACTGCCAGTCCCGAGAAACGGGCGACGTGGCTCATATGAAGCAGCCGGTGCACGACGGGACTCGCTGCTCCTACAGGGATCCCTACAGCATCTGTGTCCGTGGGGAATGCGTGGTGAGTGGCACCTGCTCCGGGGACAGCTCGTGGGGACAGCTCCCAGGCAGTGAGGGACTTGGCAGATGTCTCTGAATTCCCTGTTTGCAGCATTGTGTTCCTCCGATTCCTTGAGATTTAAGTTACAACAGCACAGACCTGTTCCAGGGAAATGCTCTGCTTGTCTTCCACTCATTGTTTCTTGTCGTAGAATTCCAGACTGGTTTGGGCTGAAAGGGACCTTAAAGACCATCAGTTCCACCCCCCTGCCATTTCCTTCCACTAGCCCCCCCATCCAACCTGGCCTTGAACACTTCCAGGGACAGGGCAGCCACCGCTTCCCTGAGCAGCCTGTGCCAGGGCCTCAGCACCGTTATAGGAAAGAATTCCCTCCTAATACCCAGTCTCACCCTTTTTTCTGCAGAAAGTGGGCTGTGACAAGGAAATTGGCTCCAGCAAGGCTGAGGACCAGTGCGGGGTGTGTGGCGGGGACGACTCCCACTGCCGGACCGTGAAGGGGACCTACACCCGCACTCCCAAAAAGCTCGGTAGGAATAACAGCTGCCTGCAGCTGCCTGGAAGTCCTGCTGCTGCCTCTGGGGCTTGTGTGACACTCTCAGACACGAGACAATGCCATAATCATTCAAACCTTGGGAATAATGGGTGTAACACCGTCCCATGAGGCCCATCCCCGAGCCTGTTCAGGATGAGCTGCTGTCCATCAGCCCCTGATTGTGGATGGATATGGGGGTGTTCAGGGAATGCTGATAGATTTTCCCTGGCCTGGGTAACCTGGTCATTAAGAAGGCTGATAGACCTCTGTCTGCAGGGAAACACGTAAGCAAGAGGTGCTCAAGGTTTGAGAATGCAGTTTCTGCAAATACCCAACTTAAAATCCTGCCCGGATTGTCTGACGTCCATGGACTGGTCATCTTGCCCAGATGTGTCCAAATCCACTGTAAATGCATTTGTCTGTGATGTAATTTACATCTTTTGCTTGTAAAGAGCATCTGGGTGACACCCAATCAGTGGAATGACCAGACTTGGCTCTCAGGACACTAATTCCAGGTGTTCTGTTTAAGGGAAGACCAGAGGAGCCTTACCCAGAGGAGCTCACAGTGTTTCCCTTTCTGGGACAAAGGAGGCTCAAAACATTCTGGGCAAGTGCAAGGCTTGTAAGGAGAGAGGCATCCCTGGGAATGGCAGTTCCTATCTTCCTGTAGACATGGACATGCCAAACCAGGCAAAAATTTGATGTTCCCTGTGCTCTAAAGGCAATGGAGGAAAAGATTGGAAATGCTGTTGGGCACAGGCGTTGCTCAGCCAGGACTGTGATCTTCCCTGTTCCCAGCTCTTCTGTTCCTTCACTTGGATTTTCTCAGGAGCTGTGTATGTCAGGGGCAGGACAGACTGCCAGTCCCAGAATCCAGTGATTTTGCTCTAATTGAATCTGCAGTGTTAAAAAGAAAATAACAGGAATATGAAAATACCATGCACTCAGAGAACTTAGGGGGCTCTTGATTAAATCTTGATCTGTGACCCATCCCTGGAAGGGATTCTAGTCTTCCTAATGGCAGTGCTTCCTTCATTTTACACTAATTACCTGTGATTTGCACTGGTAAATAATTGAAATTGAAACTAAGAACATTTTTATTTGGGAATAACTTTTTACTTTCACTGCAGACATGACCATCTGAAAGGGCAGTCAGTAAGTTCCAATCCAACAACCTGGCTGAGGACTGATTTGGGAAAGTAGTGAGAGAGACTTGTGCTTGTGCTGAGGAACACAGGAAACATCTCTGTGCCTGAACTGTTGATAGATCCTGCTTGGAGCAGCATGGCTGTAAATATTAAACTGATCCCAGGTGGGAAGTGGCAAATCCATCTGTAACTGGTGTCCCTTCCCTCCCTGGAAGAGCCCAGGGAGGGCCTCTCCCACCCACCCCGTTACAAACAGATTGGCTCCGTGTTTCCCTGCTCATCCCTGGCTGCTGGATGCCCTGTCCTGCCAGCAGAGCTGGGTGTGCCCTGCTCTCCTGACCATGGCTGTTCCTTTCTCTTTCCCTCCCTGCTGCCTCCTGACCCTGCACCTGCCAAAGGGTACCTAAAGATGTTTGATATCCCTTCTGGAGCTCGACATGTGTTCATCCAAGAAGACGAGGCCTCTCCTCACTTTCTGGGTAAGCATTTTTCTGCTCAAGTGTGAGAAGAAGCACGGGGTGCTCATGCCAGAGAACCTGAGGGATGAGAGAATCCACTGAAGGGGTTGGGTAAATGTGGGCTTTCCAGATTGCCTGGTCAAGGCTTAGTCCTGCAGTCCTACAGCTCAGCAAACAAACATCTGCTCATCTGAATTCTCCAAAATGTAAAACTGACCCAAATTTGCACTAACCAGGGATTGTCATGACTTGCATCAAAGTGGGAACTGCCAGGGTGAATTTAATTCAGTATCTTTTAATTATCCTCTGGTGCATTGCAAAAAGCTGCACAGAAGAACAGTGGGTGTTGGAACTGAATTATCTTTAAGGTCTCCCTTCCAATACAAACCATTCTGTGATTCCAGCTCTTAATGAATGGCTTTTAATTAAAGCATCATCATTATCATCATCATAATCCCCGCTGTACCTGGCTGTTGGGGTGTGCTGTGGAAACCCAAACCCAGGCAGTTCCACAGGGCTCCTGCTCCTCAGCTCTTCACTTACAGATTTTAGCATCTGGAACAGCCTAACCTGTGTGCACAGAGCTAATTAAAATGTGATGTAAATCTGTTATCTTCATCATCTGATGGAAACACCCCTCCCCGTGCCACCCCGATTGCTGCCAGTGCGGGCGAGGCACGACAGGCTCTGCTCTCACTCCTCCCAGCAATCAAGAACCAGGCTACGGGACACTATATCCTGAATGGGAAAGGGGAGCAGGCCAGATCCCGGTCCTTCATCGACCTGGGCGTGCAGTGGGACTACAGCATCGAGGACAACACGGAGACGCTGCGCACGGACGGGCCCCTGCACGACGCCGTGGTGGTGCTGGTGGGTGACGCGTTGAGCTCGGCCCGGGGCACCTCGGCGCTCGGCAGAGGAGCCAGCACCGGCGCTGGGTTCACGTTCGCTCGTTCCTAGATCGTTCCTCGGGAGAACGACACCAGGTCCAGCCTGACCTACAGGTACATCATCCACGAGGATTCGGTGCCGACCATCCACAGCAACAACGTGCTGCGGGAGGACACGGACACCTTCGAGTGGGCCTTGAAGAGCTGGTCCCAGTGCTCCAAACCCTGCGGCGGAGGTGAGCCAGGGATGAGGCACCTGTAACGGGGGACGGATTGCCAAAGCTCTGCGGGAAGGGAATGATTCAGATTCCTGGTTTCCCTTCTTTAACAGCGGTTTGTTATTTTAGGGCTTAAAATACCTGAAGTGCATGGTTGTTCCCAGGTGTCACACTTCCCTAGGAAGAAAAAGGCCTCTTTCGGTGTTTAAATTCAGATTCCAAAGCTACTTTGGATGCCCAAACTCAGGCATTGACGCTCCTGAGCATTCCCTGGTCTGTCCATGGTTCTTAGGCAAATAATGGGAACGCAAAAAAATACCTGTCCTGTAAACCCATTCACTAGGCCAGAAAACCCTATTTAAGCCAAACATTCTAACAAGGACCTGATTCTTCTGATTGCTCTGACACGTTCCCCAGGGTTCCAGTACACCAAGTACGGGTGCCGCAGGAAGAGCGACAACAAGATGGTTCATCGAAGCTTCTGCGAAGGCAGCAAAAAGCCAAAGCCCATCCGCAGGATGTGCAACCTGCAGGAGTGCACAGAGCCCCTGTGAGTACAGCTGGGATTGTTCCTTTGGACAGGGACAGGGTAGCCCCAGCTAGATGGGGTGGGATGAATTTGAGGGCATGCTGGTGGGCAGTTTCTACCTGTCTTAAGCATGGATACTAATCTGATTGGGTGGTATATATGTATAAAAATATATAAAATCATGGAATAGATTGGGTTGGGAGACACCTTAAAGCTCATCTCTTTCCAGCCCCCTGCAGTGGGAAGGGAGTTTTTCCACTAGCTGAGCTGGCTCCAGGGTTGAGGCAGCCACAGCAGGACACAAAGGTTAACACTTGACGGTGCCTGACTCCATTTCCCTTCCCAGCTGGGCAGCAGACGAGTGGGAGCACTGCACCAAAACGTGCGGGAATTCTGGCTACCAGCTGCGCACGGTGCGCTGCATCCAGCCCCTGGCGGACGGCACCAACCGCTCCGTGCCCGCCAAGCTCTGCAGCGGGCACCGCCCCGAGAGCCGGCGCTCCTGCAACCGGGCGCCGTGCCCCGCGCCCTGGAAAGCCGGGCCCTGGTCCCAGGTGGGCAGCGGGGGGTGGGGGCAGCACCAAGCCTGTCCCAGAAGCGGGCACGCGGGGATCGCCGCGCCGCTGACCGCGCCCTCTGCGTCCCGCAGTGCTCGGTGACGTGCGGGGAGGGCACGGAGAGCCGGCAGGTGCTGTGCCGCGCCGGGGACCGCTGCGAGGGCGAGCGCCCGGAGTCCGTCAGGGCCTGTAAACTCGCTGCCTGTGAGGGTAAGGAACAGCTGGAACGGCTGCGGTGGGGGGCACGGTTCCTCCCTGGAGGGCACAGGGCTCGCACACGGAGTGCAGCTTTCCTCTCGTGTTCGGCCCAGCAGCCTCAGCATGTCACAGCTCTGGGTCTGTCCTGTACAAGTGCTCACACAGGGTCTAACCACGCTGGCCCAGCTGGGGCCAGAGGTGAAGGTCAGTTCAAAACAAACCCTGCTTGACCTCTAAATCCCAGGGTAAGTCCTGCAAGCTGCCAAGTGAGGGAATAAAAATACATAAACGTGGAACCAAGAGGTTCCTGGGAATCCATTACATTGTTCTCATAGAAATTTGCACAGGTTTTGAAGCTTATGCATTTCTTCCTTTGGGTTATTCCCTCTGTAGGATTTGGGGTTTATTGGGGTTTTAACTCCCTCGTGGTGGCCCTGGCACTGCTCAGGAGCTGGTAGGAAAAGCTGGAACTGGAGAAGCATAACCCCAAACCTCCACACTGTGAGAGGGGTTGTGGAATCTAAACCAGCACAAATGGATACTCCAAAATGAGCCATGAGAGGACAGGAGCAAGCAGGGGTCACTGTCACTAGGGTAAGGCACAAGGAATTGTATCTCTAGCCCAGAATTCCAGCTGAGCCTGGGATACAGTGCCTCGTGGAGCACAGCTATTCCCGTGCAGAGCTGCTGCTTTGACACATTTCCCAGGAGCCAGCAAGGGTTCTGAGGAAGCTCAGCAGGACCAGGACAAGGACATGTCTATATTCCATAGGATTTGCTATTTATAACCCTTATGCCCCAGCCCCAGGGGTGTCCTTGTGGGGTATTTTACTGAGTTCCTTGGAAGGGAGCTGATTCTCGTCCACTCTGAGCTCGGGCTCCAGCTGATGTTTTAAAGCAGGAGAAGGAGGTGGCTGGATGTGCTTCCAGCCCATGGTGAGGCAGCCCCTGTGCCCAGGTGAGGACATCTTTCCCTGCAGAAAGCTGATTTTGGTTCAAAGCTTCCAGAAGAGCTTCTGGAAGTTCTTTTTCCTGAGGAAGGGGATGCAAATCACTGCCCTCAGGGCACCTCAGTTGTGACCCACTGTTACAGCTTTTCATCAGTGCCACAGTTCCGTTTGGTCCCTGAAAAACACCAAACATAGTCTGAACAGAACTTCATCTGACTCTAACATTTTATTTTAAGGCGTCTCTGAGGGCTATTGCAATTTCTGGAAGGGATGATTGCCTTGGCTTTAATGCTGCTGATGGATGATGTCCTCTCAGGCTGGAATTTGGGGTGGGAGGGACGTACCCAGCGTGTGTGGGAGCTCTGCGAGGTCGGCACTGGGAATTGCTATCTGTGCTCCTCTAAAAACACCGTGTGCCAACAATTCCCAAGTGCCCATCAGTGGGTTCCCATCCCTGGCACATTTGTTTTCCAGATGAGCCCTGCCTGGGAGACAAGTCCATCTTCTGCCAGATGGAAGTGCTGGCCCGATACTGCTCCATCCCTGGCTACCACAGGCTGTGCTGCGAGTCCTGCGGCCGGCGAAGCGGCGGCTTCCCGGCACCCGGAGGGGCTGGCTCCGAGGGGGACGCGGCCCTGGATCCGGGCGGCCCGCCGAGGGCTCCGCCGGCGCCCACGCCCGCGGTGCCCGCCCGGGCCCCGCTGCTGCCCGGGAGCAGCTCTCCGAGCCGGCTGCCTCGGGAAGCGCGGCAGGCCGAGCGGCGCGCGGCGTCCAGCGCCGAGCCCGGAGGTGCCGGCGTTCCGCACTGGAGAGCCCCCGTGGCTGCCGAGACTTCGAGGCTCTTGGCTTTCCTGCAGCGGTCCCCTGCCAACGGCAGCGGCCTCGGCCCCGGCAGCGCCCCGGCGCCGGCTCTGCCTCCGGCCAGGACCTCCGGGAAGGGTGAGGGGCGCGAAGGGAAGCGATGGCCCCCGAGGGCCGCCCCGGTGGAGCGATGAGCGGGAAGGCTTGTGCGGGACAGGGCTGTTCGGCACTCCGTGTGACTCCCCGACCTCCGGACGCCGCGGAGCGCGCCGCGTGCCCCGGGCAGGGCACCGCAGGGCACGGGTCGTCCCCTGTAAATACGAAGGACAAGAAGTGCTGGTTCACTTTCTGGTGCTCCCGGCCTCCTCCCACCCCTCCTTCCCTGGCCGGCTGGGACACGCAGAGGAAGCACTACAGGAACTTTCCTGGCAGTGAGTGGGAGTCGCTCCGTCCAGCTCTGGGCCCAAAAGTTAGCCCTAACCTCAGCAGCCCTGTGGTTTTGGGATCTGAACGCCCTCATTGCAGGAAATGCCCCGCTGCGGGCAGGACCAGGCATGGAACCCGACGGGACACTTGTCCCAGAAAGAACGAACCCTCAGGACTCGTGCCTCCCTGGAAACGGGCGTTGCGCGAGCACCACCGCGGCTGTTGGGTAAATGCAGGAAAGCAGCATCCTTGTAAGAGTTTTGTGCTGTCCCACAAATGCTTTCCTGTATTGTTCCAGTGCCAGGTGCCGGCCGGCAAGTTCTGCCCTATGAGGATTCCAAGGGCTGGCGTTTAAAGCAGTTTCAAGGTGGATTTCAAGGTGTGAGAGATATTTATATTTCCAGCGTGGATCAGCTCCAGACCTCCCCACCCGCGGCGCATCCGACTGCAAGAATTAATTTATGTTCATCCCCACCTTGTCCCAGCCCAGCCGGCCGCGCTCTGCCCGGCACGGCGCTGTAAAGTACTTGTGTATAGGAGTGAGAACTGCAGATATTTATTAAAAGTGGGTTTCTTGACAGTATTTTGTGTGCTAAATATTTACTGGGGGAGAAGGGACAGAGACAGGGGAAATAAGGGGGGACAAGGGGGACAGGGGACAGACAGGAGGGACCTAGGAGGGAGGGAGATGGGGGATAACGGAGAGACACAGGGAGATGACCCCACCCCGATCGCGGCCCCGCCGCATCGCCCCGTCCCCGGTGCGGTCCCCCAGGTCAGCCCCCGACAGGGCCGGCCCCGCCGCCCCGGAGCGCGCTCTTGTCCTGTGTCTCCCCGCGCCGCCGGGGCAGAGCCCGGCCCGGCTCCCCCGGCCGTGCCCGGGGCCCTGCGGAGCAGCGGTGCCGGGCCGAGCCGCTCCGCGGGGCCTCCACCGGAGCCTGCCCCTCCTGGCTCGCCGCCTGCTCCGGTTTTCCCATGCCCGCTGCCTGCCTCTTGGAACAGGTGAGAGCTGTCCGAGCGCTGCGCGCGTCCCCGGGAGCCAGGGAGCTGCAAAGCCTCCAGAGGCACCGAGCTGCCCCACGAGAGCTGAGGGGCACGGAGGTGGCTCCCCGTGCGCGGGGCACAATCCCGGAATAAAACCATTCGGATTGGGAAAGACCCCCGAGATTGATCCCGGTCAGCTCCTGACCCTTCCTTCTCCCCTTAGCTTGGTGATTGAGTTCCAGTTCCCGCAGCGGTACCAACCCCGGGGCTGTGCACATCCCAAAAGCAGCCGCAGCCCAGCGCTCCCCGAGGCGCCTTCGCCTCCAAGAGCTGCCCCGGGAGAGCCCGGGCTGGCACGGTGTGCAGCAGGGATGCGGGGATCCCGGGAGAGCCCGGGGCTGGCACGGTGTGCAGCAGGGATGCGGGGATCCCGGGAGAGCCCGGGCTGGCACGGTGTGCAGCAGGGATGCGGGGATCCCGGGAGAGCTGGGGCTGGCACGGTGTGCAGCAGGGATCCCGGGAGAGCTGGGGCTGTGCCAGCAGGGATGCAGGGATCCCGGGAGAGCCCGGGGCTGGCACGGTGTGCAGCAGGGATCCCGGGAGAGCCCGGGGCTGTGCCAGGGATGCAGGGTCCAGTGGGCACACAGCTGTGCGCACTCCTAGCGCTGCCGCAGCCAGAGAGGCTCCCATCCATGGCTGCCGTTTCCCTGAGCCCTCCCATGGTTATTCCTGGCCAAAGACACGTTCAGAAAGCCAGGCAGATCATGGCAAGTCTCAGCCCAGAAAGCAGAGGCTTTGTGGAGAAGCCCAGGCACAGTGGCCTCATCCTGGCTGTGCGCAGGCGACAGGAGGTGGACAGAGATGCTGTGCCACCCCCAGGACCTTCTGGCTGCTCTCCACATCCAACCACTCCCCCAGGTATCCCAAAATATCCTTCAGTAGGTCCAACACCAGGGTGTCAGGGAGCCCCAAACTCATTCTGGGATCTCAATTTAATCAGACAAGACTTGGCACACGAAGAGGGAAAACAGACATGCACTCTCCCATAAATGCATAAAGTTACTTTATTTTCAGTATACATTTATTTAATTTTGAAAAATATAAATGCTAAAATATCTCATCATCTTCATCTTTTGATTCCATAAAAGTCACAATAGAAAGCTTCATAAAACTGTAAAATACTATAATGTTATAAGGAATTTCATTTTTTATATTATTGGAAAAAAAAATCACTTTAATATGTTTGAAATGTTTTCTGCTTTTCTCCTTTTAGTTCCACCATCCGATCCACTTCACTTCATCCCAAGTCCTTGCTCTCTCCTCCAAAGACAACAGGGACTTGGGAGAATTAAAAACAAGAATAAAAGTATCTGAAAGTGCGACTTGATTCCGATGGAGACGGGAAGGGGCAGCGGCCCCGAGGCCGGGGCTGGCACGGAGCTGGGAGCTGGCATTTGCTGGGCAGGGTCGGTGTCCCCACTTATTCCCTGAAGAGCCCCCCCAGGATTTTCTGCCAAAACACCTAAATTGGATTGCAAGGACGTTCCAGTTGTTCTCCGAGGCGTGTGGCCCGCAGAGAGCCCTTCCCTGTCCCTGCAGCTCCTCCCTGCCACGGGAGGCGGGTGTTCCTCAGGCAGAGCCAGCCCTCTGTCCCTCAGCACACCACAGAAAGCACAACACGAGGAGGGAGAAAGATCTGGAACAGCGGTCAGGACGCTTCAAGGGTATTTAACACGGTTCAGAAGGGGAGGCCTGATTTTTGGGGAGACAGGTCACCAGGCAGCAGCAGATGGAAGCTGTGCCCATGGAACCGACCGGGACAGCCCCTGGTGGCACCTCTCCTCTGGGATTGCTGCACAGCACGGGCTGGGCAGGACGGGCAGCAATCCCACGGCAGCTCCTGTGTATCCAGCCTGTGTCCCCTGGGTGCCAGGACTGCTGTTCTCCTTCTCCAAGGGATGGAGAGCACTGGCCACAGCTGGCATCGCTCTTCCCAAGTTGCCTGTGCTCCAGCAGCAGAAGGATCCCAGAGCTGCTCCTCTTCAGGCCTTTCCCAAGTGTCCCCAGCATTTTCAGAGCAGGTTTCAGCTGGGCTCCTGGGATACCCAGCACAGATTCCATGGAAACTGAAGGGGAGACCCCTGGAGGGCGAGCAGGGCTGTAGGGAGGCGGCGGCTCCTGCGTGGGAGCAGATGCTAAAATTTGGCATTTAAGGTCTCAGCACCATCAGAAAATCCTCTTGACTTCACCAACCCAGACTTTGGTTTCACAAGGACCGAGTGGCAGCATGTGCCCATCCTCTGTGACGGGATTGTCTCCATCAGGGAATTCGCCTCGAGAGCTGGGATGCTTTTTCTTCTTCTTCTGTTTTCTATTTTTGGACGAAGCTTTTAGTGTGTTCCCCGTGTCCTGGTGAAGCCCAAACGTGCCTGCAGATGCACACTCCAGCATGAACATGCTACAGAGAGAAAAACCTCTCTCCTGATGGGATGTCCACCCCAAAATCCTGGGATGCCCGTGCCTGGCCTGCTTAGCCTTGCTGCTCTGCCGGGTGTGGGGCCAAGGTTTAGGGTAAGCTCTGTAGGTGGGATGCAGGAGGATGGGGATGTCTGTGAATCCCAGGGTCAGGATGGACATCCCAGCAGGCCACCTTCATCTTCCTCCTGGAGCACTGTGCCCGAGGCACACCTGGGGTCTTCACACCGGTGCTCCAACAAAGTCATGGAGGGATCCCAGGTCAGAAATCAGCAACAGGGATATAACCAGCACCTGTCCATACAGACTCTTCCAAGATCACAAGAGGTGTAAGGTTTCTTTCACAGCAGGGACTGCTCATGACAAAAACTCCAAAAGCCAACTCAACCCTAAGAAGAACAGATGCTTCGGAGCAGGAGGTGTTACTTGAACTGATCCAGCCCTATGCCACGTCCTGGAGATTGTGGTGTGATGTCGTGGGTTTCTTTTTTGTAAAAATCACATTATATATGGTACAATACATTTTTTACAGAAAGCCTGGCATCTAGAAATAAGAGGTAGAACTACTCATAACTATATGTTTCCTGCTGCAGGAAAAAAATTCATTTTTCTTTACAGTAATTAAAAAAAGGTTAAAAAAATTGTCAAAAAAAAAAAAAAAAAGTCGTAGGTTAGGCCCCCATAATTTAAACAAAATAATCTAGGAAAATAACACTCTTCCATGTACCTGACGGATTAAGTCCATTAAAGTGTTTCTTTAAAAAAAAATTGCATAGGAAAGGGACATTCCAAACATGCTACAGCGATGGCAACGGTCTGTCTGTGCCGGGAGTGAAGTACCTTCTCTTCTATCTACAGGTGAGAGCACGTGAGGGTTAGCAGCACGTTCCAGCAGGATCTGGGAGCAGCCAAGGAGCAGCCTGGAGCTCAGCTCTGTCCTGCCAGACAGGGCTGACAGCAGCCAGTGCCTCTGGTGCTCCTGCAGGGACATTCCCAGTCCCGGGCAGGGACATTCCCAGTCCCGGGCAGCCCAGCACGGAGGGGCAGCGGGGGCTCGGTTACCTTGGCCGGGGGGAGCAGGGAGCTTCTGAACATTTGGCTAGTGACAGAATGAATTCGTAAAAGATCAGACAGACAGACAAATTACAAAGTAGTTTCTGTTCCCTTGCTCCTCCAGAAATAACCATTGTCTTCAGGCTCAAGTTCTATTCTAATTTGAGGCACAACTTTTACTGGAGTTCGTGGAGGGCTGCAAAGGAGAAGACAGACAAGGTCAGAGCAGCACAGATGCTGGGCTTTGGGAATATACAGCCAGGTTTAAGGTCAGGCCCACACACAGATAATCTGAATGAGCTGGTCTCAGCACTGCTTGGACACTTCCAGGGTGGAGCATCCTGGTGTTCCACCCCAGGCTGTGCCACTGGAATAATCCGGGCATGGCCGCTGGGATGAATTTCAGTGCCTGTCTAACAGCTGCAAGCACAGACACATCTCTGGCATTCCAGAGGGATAAACCTGCCCTGCTCCACACCACAGTCCTGGTGCTGGGAGGCCCAAGCTGGCCCCAAGGGGCTGGTCTCTCAGCAATTATTACTTGCTGCAGTTTGAGATTATTCTTTGTTAAAGATTATTCATTATTTTCAAACACAGATATGGAAAAATGGATTACTTTCCTTTGGCACCAACCCTCTGGGCTCCTCCCAGTGCCCCCACGTGTTTCTCCTGGTCTGATTCCCAATGCAGTCCTCATGCAGCAGCCAGGAGGCCAGTGGAGCCTCCAGGTCTCCCAGGTTCTCCACTGCCCATCCCAAGCGCTGCCAGGGGCTGGAGTAACTATGGAATCACCTTGTCCCTGATCACCTTGGGAAGCAGCCACCCAGGTGGGGCAGGTGGCTGTGATCCTTGGGGAGCAGAGGTGCATTTGTGGGTGCTTACCTTGGCATGGCGTGTGGTTGAAGGAAGGGAATTGTATCAGCACGATGTGTGGCGTTCGAGGAATGTTGGTGACTTTTCTCCTGGGGGAAGAAAGCCTCGGTGTCACTGCTGCCTCCAGCCCTGCCTCAGCTCCTCCAACCCACAGCCATGGGCCAAGCTCTCCTCCTGCCAGCTGCCTGATGGATTGAGCAAACACTCCATTCCCTCCTCTGCAGGTAAAGTGCCACCAGCCCCGTCAGGCCTGACACTTACCTGGCACCTGCCCTGGCACAGCCCAGCTCCCTGGGAGAAACTTCTCTCTCCTGACCCTTGGGAGGCATCTTCTCTGGGAATAAAGCCCTATTCCTGCTCTTGCTGCAGCACAGCCAGTGGTAGGGGTGCTGTCAGGAATGTGCTCTGGATCACAGAGTTACACCTTCAAGCACAATCCCACGGTGCTGCTGCATTCCAGGTTGGTTTGGGTTTTGTTATTCCAGTGGCCTGGTATGTTTTAATTTTTATTGTGCATTGGTTTTAATTAGAAACCAGCAAATAAAATACTGGATTACAAAAATGGATAAATAGACAAACCAACCACAGCTCAGCCCACGGCTGATTTTCTCTGTTCCCTCTCCAAGGGCATCCCAAAAACCAGGCTGATGGCACAAGCACCTTTCCCTTAACTATTTTATCCCTTAGGATGCTGGAAAAAAAGGCAACTGATCCTAAAATCCTGAGTAACAATATTTAGGTTGCAGTTTGGTTTTGGTATCAGGAATGTACTCAAACCATGGAATGAGGAGGATGAGGTTGCCTGTGGCTGATTTTGGATGACATGCTGACATCAGCAAAACACTGAGGATATCCAAACAGCCAAGAAAATGCCTCCTTTCCAATGGTTTTATTTTATAATCCCAATCTCTGAGTGTTTTTGTATCTAAAAGCCCCAGGGTAAGGTTTACCACTCCCTGGGGTCTCTACATGCTACCAAAAGGAAAGGAACCTGGCTCCCAGCTCCTAAGACCTATGGATAATTTAAGGATCTCAAGATCTGGGATCTAGGTCCTGCTCCTAGGCAGCAGCACTAATTTATTTGGTTTATACTTCTCCCCTCCCACCTGAGAAGAAAAGGGCATATGACACCCTTAGTATGTTAAAAAGCCACCCCCAAAGGCAAAGCCACCAAGGTCAGCTGTGATTCCTCACTTAAAAGAGGAAAATGTAAAGTGGGAATGACTGAAAATAAAGATTAAATTCAACAATTACAGCTATTAACATCAGAAATGAAAACCTATAAGAAGAGCACAAGCACCTAAGAAGGGAAATGTGTTAATGGCCAACTGATCTCTGCCTGTGCAGCTTAATGACACAAATAAATAATTACTCTGTTAAATGCTGATTTTTGCAACTGCTTGGCACCTAAGGGAACAAACAGTGACAGGACAGCGCTGCAAATCCAGAACACCAGTGGAAAAAAAAAATAAATCCCACTATCAGCAGGTTAACACCAAGGGGGAGAGGGAGAAGGAGAGGAAGAGAGAGTGGGTGGCCAGGAGACCTGTCAGGAGCTGGAGAAAAGCACTTAAACTGGAGGCACCAGAAGGAACAACACTGATTTTGTAACCAGCAAAGGGAAAAAAAACCAAAAGCTCACAAAAGCAAATTCTGTCATAAAGCAGGGGCCTGGAAATTAAAAAGGAGAGGGGAAAGAAAAAAGAACAAGAGAATACTTCTGAAGTAAAAGGAAAGATTAATTTTTTTAAAAATAACTTTAAATATACAGAGATATATTTTGGTAGTGCAAGTCAGAGTCAAGCAGGCATGCAAGAGCTTAGTTCTACTCACTGTCAGCAGGTTTGCTATCACTTAGGAAAGGTTCCTGCTCCATGATGTCCATTGGTATTTTAATACTTGGGACTTTTTCTGAGTAGGGGCAGTCAGACTGTGAAAGAAATGTGTAAAAGGTCTTAGAATATTCCCACTGCTCTCTCTCTCATCATCTCCCACACATTCAAATTATCCTTCACATAGTTCTGTAGGAACAGGTAAAAGAAAAGAGAAGAGAAAAGCATCCTCCAGCTTAGCTGCCACATGGACTGATTCCACTTGTTCCCCACTGCATCCCACTTCCCTTCATTACCTTCACATTCCAAAAATAAAACAGAAAAGAGCCATCTTGTGGCACTGTAAATTGCAATTCATCTCCTCCTTCCCCACCCCACCGCTCAGAAGACACCAGCCCATTGTGCCTGGAGTCAGCTGCAGGAAACAGAGATGGAAAATGCATTTGTGGGCAGACACAGCAGGGCCCTGGCTGCTGGGAAAGCTCCTCCAAAGCCTTTTATCCTGCTGGGATTCTTGTAAAAGCCCCTGCTTGTTCCCAACTGCTCTACAGGGCCCAGATATGACATGGCAGAGGCTCCTTACATCAGACTGGCTCAGCAAGTGGAGTCAAACCCAGTCCCAGTTACACCTCTGGTTCCTCAATTCCAGAGCCCCTGGAAGAATTCTGCAAGCCTGGCCCAGCCAGAGAAGCAGCAGGCAGCTCAGGAGGGGGCACAGGGAAAAGCTGGGGTCCCCCAGAGCTGGGGCACCACCAGGTTTCACACCCCTGCCTTCCATCACCCACCTGCTTATTAGGAGGTGCTGGGAATTGTTTGGCTTTTTGAAAAACAAAGGGAACTCCTCATAGCCAAGGAAAGGCTGTTTCTGCCTAACTTGGCAGAGGCAGGAAGGTGGGATTTGCCAGAAACGTTGGGACATCTTTGTTCCTGAAGAGAAGCAGACCCACAACACCAGGGTGGAGGGAGGAGACCTTCCAGTCAGGGCAGGAAAACACTAAGGAGGCCAGAGACTGGCTCTCCCTGGATTGTTATTCTTATTTTTCATTTATTTTTTGACATAACTGATATCCAGTGCCTTATTTTGTACTCCAACATCAAGATGTTTCCTTGGGACTATTTTTATGAGGCTGAGGGACAAGCATAACTCAAATAAAGCACAAGCAACACCCAGCAATTC
This sequence comes from Onychostruthus taczanowskii, assembly GCF_017590055.1. NCBI lineage: Eukaryota > Metazoa > Chordata > Aves > Passeriformes > Passeridae > Onychostruthus > Onychostruthus taczanowskii. Next base: position 721,523 of record NW_024498074.1, on the reverse strand, counting down.
CCTTGGCTGAACTCTGATCCATGCATTGCCCCCCAGATCCCACAGGATTAACTCTGGGGGTGGATATTTCTGGAAGGGAAAGTGTGAAAATAATCCAACCAGTAGTGCCCAGTGCTGTATGTTCAGGAAGCTGGTAAAAGCAAGTGCTGAAAAAAACCAGCAGGAGTTAAGAACCAATATTTTGCGTAAAATGTCTTAGCCATTAGATTAATTATTGTACCTGGAATTCAGGAAAAGCCTGGGAAGAGAGGAAATATCTTAAAGCATACAGGAGAGAGGGAAGCCATGGCTTGGGATGGATTCACAGCAGCCAGGAGGAGGGGATGGAGCCAAACCTTTGCTGATTACTCAGCAGGGCCTCTTTACTCTCATTTGGGTTTGCCCAGAGGTGCTAAAGACAACCCTGGGAGCTGGAGCAGGACAGGGCAGATGTTGGCTGAACTCAAAGGCAATCCTCCCAGCCGTTTTTCCTGCTGTGCTAAAATGGGATTCTCTTCCAGCTCCAGGAGACCTTCCCTCTCCCTACAGCCCATGCAGCAAGGCCCTTCTTCATGGACATGAGCAGAAGAAGTGACACCATGCCTAGAACTCACCACGGAGCGCGTTTAGCACTTCAACATCAATTTAAAGGATTTGAGTCAGACCTGAGCAGGAGAACACTGGAAGGCACCAAGACTACATTTCTTCTTCTTATAGATACAGGAGGAAAGAGAACAGTCAAAGGCACATCAGTCTGGTCTAGCCAGGTCACTTTTCACTATTTAGGGCATGCTGCCACCTGAGGGAGGACCAGAGTGTACTGCAGAGGGCAGGGATGCTCAGGAAACATGTAGGTGGTGAGTTTTACCAACACCAAGCAGTTTTTCCTGCAGTATCACAAATCACATCTATTTTGTGCTTTCCAAAAGAGCCATTACAAAAATGTTTTTAAAAGACAACCAGTAGGACCAGAGCTGCTGGTGAAAAGCATCCTCCTCCTAAAATGTAAGAGACAACGAAGGGGAGAAAGGCGTGGGAGGGAAGCAGGGTGACAAGAGGCATTCCAGCAAGGGGCATGACATCTCAGCAGGTACCTGGTGCTCTTGGGAAGTGTGACTTCACCCCTAGCAATGCACCCACCACAGGCTGGAAAAGGGAAGGCAGTGTAGGAATTAAGTTTCCCTTGGGACCCGTGTGTTGCAGCTCCACAAGTGGCTGGCAAACTTCCAGCCTCAGCACTGGGCAGGGCTGTGGGGGGGGTTAGCTACCTAGGAAGGAGCAATGTGACAAATGAGGAAGCTCCTTACATCATCATTGTCACTGTCCATGCTGCCCTTCTTCTTTTTCTTCTTCTTCTCATCCTCTTTCTTCTTCTTGTCCTTTTCTGGAATGACGTCGTCAAGAAAGCTTAAGTCATGCTGGGAAAAGAGGTAGTCCATGGCTTTTCTGACTGCCACCAGGGCCAAGATCTGCAAAGGCAGAGAGGGATTCCCAGTCACATTTTACCTTTCACTTGGCACACTGCATTCCTCTCAGCTCTGCTTCTAAGCACACACTCTTGAATTCTTGCTGTAAATGAGCACACAAAGAAGGTGGTGAACACCTGGGACATCTCTGTCAGCTTCAGAGGTTGTGCTGTGACTGCCTCATGTCATACAAAAAATCAGAAGCAGTGGATACTCCTGTATATAATACTGCTGTATTAGGAAATAAATAGCAAAACAAATGAGCACTTTCATTTACTTTTGGAGGCAGGTTCACAGGACAGCCTGAGTAATAAAACCCAGACTTATTTCTCACCACTTGCCCAGCTGAACTCTTAAGAAATCACACAAGTGGCAGTCCACGCCCCCAGAGTTTGCAGAATAAAGTTTACTGGGGTTGTGGCAGCAGGAAACTGGAGGAAAAGCTTGTTCTGGGCAAGGCTGCAACGAAAGCACTGGGAAAAAAGGAAGGGATGTGTCTGAAACGGGCGCTGACACCGATGCTGGGTCTGACAGCCCCAGCAGAGATCCCACACAGGCCTTGCCCGTGGGTACAGCAACAGGCTGGAAGCTGTAACCTATTCCCAACAGGCTGCCTTTCAGGACAACTCTGTGCCAGGCAATCATGATCCACAGCACAAACAATTCCCAGGAAAAGGTCTCGAGCTCTGACTTGCGTAAGCTACGACGCGGTTTCGGACGTGAGGAACTCCTCAGGGGTGGAGGGACGCCACGCAGACACCCTGACATCCCACTATGAATTACTGTGCTGAAAATGCCTTTCCTCCAAATAAACAGGGACTTGGCCCCGGCTGAACCCTCACAACACTGAAGTTTGCAGTTTTGTGCTCCTGAGTGCAGGAAATGGAGCTTTTGCCATCCTATCCAGCTCCATCGAAGCTGTGGCTGCGCCTTCCCTGAGTCTGCACCGTTCCAACAAACTCTGTCAGCCTCGGGTTTCACTCAGATTCTAACAGGGACAAAGAGATTTCAGATTCAGCTTCCAGCATCAGTGCAGCACAGCCATGGAGTTGATGGAATGCCACATCAGTGGGAATTACTGATTTTTAACATCTTTCACAGGAGCATGCGTCTCAGCAGGAACATTTGGAGGATTTTTTAACTGGCATCATGGTTCCCCATTGCACCATCTTGTTCTTTACCTAGGTTCTGCCCTCCCTCCTCCTCTCCCTTAAATAAGCACTGCAGCTCCTACCCTGCCCCCACAACTCAGATTTTACTTGTCCATAAACCTGAAATTAGGTGACCTGGGCCCAAGATTTATTCAGGAGTTTCCTAAAGCTTTGCCTTTGCACAAGTCAGACTCATCTCCAAGCCAGAGTGCCAGGCTGTGTCTATAGACCTAGTAATAATATGAATAATCACCCACAGATGGTAAACAACATTAGTGTCTTTCCACTTGAGTCCAAGGAAAAGAGACATTTCCTTTCCCTCCCTTTGGCACCTCTCTTAGCATTAAGCCTCCTTCTTGGCTTTGTCCATTTGTGCTGTTGAGTTACCAAGGAGACATTTTTTTTTTGCACCTGGTACCTAGCATGGACTAAACCAGAAAAACTCTGCCCCTCTCCTTGGTTCATGCAGCTCAAGGAGAAACCACAGCAAATCTAACCTCGGCAGCCAGGAATGGTCAACACTAACTACACCTTCCTGGGAAAAAAATTCACTTTCCAGGCTGTTTTCCTCCAGAGGATTTAAGGAAAGGCAGCCACGGCCACACTGAGCCCGAGCAGTCCTACATGAGTGTTGTGAGAGGAGCTGTGAGGCAGGGGCTGGCCAGGGAGAGGCTGGGTTTACACACTCACAGGAGTGTAGGAGCAGGGAAGGAGCAGCCTGTGGGGAAAGGCAGGGCTGTGAAGGACAGCATCACCTACCATGACAGGGAATATGATAGCAGCCACGGTGGATTTGAGGATCCAGAGGAGGGCCAGGCACACCACTTGCAGGAAGGTGAAGAGGTGGACCCTGCGCAGCGGGACGTGGCGCAGGTAGATGAAGTCAGGCTGGTGTTTTAGAGGCATCAAGAGCAGCTTCAGCCGATCCATGAACTGGGAAAGAAAACGGAGAAATGTTGAAATGAAACCCGGGATGCACAAAAACGAGAGAAAACAAGAAATGAATGCCCAAACCAGGGTCAGCACCACACTCTGGGGCATTTTTGCTGTCCTCCCCTTCCCTGCTCCTGCCAAGGAAAGACATTCAGCCTTTAGGAACAATGCTTTTGTTTTCCCCAAATAAATCAGGAGCAGAGGTCAACAGAGGTGAGGGCAGACAGAAAACAGAACAGCACCTCGCTGAAGAGCAAGGAAGACGGGCAGCTTTCCCAGCAGTGCCCCTCTGCCCTGTGCCAGACCGCATGGACTTGGAGTTCAATCAAAATGGGGATTTCTCACGGAGTAAAAAACACTGTTGATCCCAGTCCCCCCACCACCTGGGTCTGGAGCAGGGGAAATCCCCTCCAGGAGAGCCAGCCCGGGGCAGCAGGACAATCCCCTCGCTGTCCCCTGCCCGAGCATGGGCTCACTGCCCACTGCGGGAGCAGACAGAACCTGACCCAGTGAATGGAACTGCAGCTGATTTCCAGAATGCCAGAGGGAATTCTGGGGCTCACAGAACAGGCAGTTCCTTCCCCTCAGGGCACAACCCGGCACGAAAAAGAAAGGCCACAATTAACAGGGTGCCAGAAAGCAACAAAACCACTTCCAGCCTCCTTGGGCCAGCTACAGGCGCTGGGCATGAGAATGGCTCCTTATGTAAGATTTCCTCAATGACAAAGAGAGGGGAGTGGCTTCCCCTCCCTGGAGAACAATGTCCCTGCTCCTTAGCATGGAGGAACACCCCTGCTGCCATACATCATCCTCCTTCCCTGCCTTCAGTCTGCAGCACAGCACCCGAAATACCCTGGGAGTGAGCCTGAGCTGGGCAGAAGCCTGTACAATCCTGGAATGGTTTGGGTTGGAAGGGATCCTAAGGGGATCCTATTGTTCCACCCTCTTCCACCAGACCAGGCTGCTCCAAGCCCCATCCTGGTTGCCAGAGATGGACCCAGGTCCTCACAAAGCACCCCTGGCACCGCCAGTGCCCACCTGGCCACTGTCCCGGACACAGGACACCCGGCTTGTGACAAAGTTTGCCAACAGCTGCCACCCTTCGTGGGCTTCCTGGGAAGGAAGAGGAGGCAGCGAAGGAGAAGGGTGAAGCTGGAGGGCTGTGGAAGGAGCCCTGTGCTGGCTGAGGACTCACCTGCACGCCGTTGAGGGATGCCACTCCCATGTAGAGGAAGACACCGTAGAGCACGGGCATGGGAATGAACTGCGGGACAAGAAGAGCAGGAGAGCCCAGGTGAGAACCTCCCCGGACACCACGCACCATTAACACACTGTGGGACAACATTCCCAGCCTGTCAGCAACCCAAACTGCACCCACGGGTGGATGACATGGAGGAACAAAGCCACGGAAGTAATAAAGCAAAATAGAGCTGAATAAACAAGAAATCCTCCTGCTGTGCTCTGAGGGACGCAAGGACATTTGTGCAATCACGCTCTCCCGCTTCACCAGGACTTGGACATCTTGTCAAGAAGCAGAGGGAATGATGCCAGTCACTCAGCAAGTCAAGGAACAGGTGGGCAAACGTGCTCCAGTGAGCTTCAAAGTGCCTTCCACCTCTGACTGGTGGTGTCACTGGAAGCAGAAGGCAGAGAAGAAGAAAAGGCAGCACGATCCTGTAGTTTGTGGTACACACTCTTTTCCCAGGTAACAGGTGACAAAACAAGAGGAAAATAACTCAAGTTGTGCCAGGAGAAGTTTAGGTAGGACATTAGGAAAACACTTTCATAGAAGGGGTTGTCAAGCCCTGGCACAGGCTTTCCAGGGCAGTGCTGGAGTTGCCATCTCTGCAGGAATTTAAAAGCAGCACTTGGGGACATGGTTTAGTGGTGACTTTGGCAGTGCTGGTGGAACTGGGTGATCTTAGGGAGCTTTTCCAATTGAAACAATCCTGTGATTCCATGTCCAACCCAGCTCAGTAAGCCATGCAAGTCCCTGCAGAAAGGATGTTCTTTGGAGTCCCACCTGAGCAACAAGAGCCATGCCAACCCAATCTCTGCCTGCTCCGTTTCTCACACATATTAATCCAGAATTACTCCCAAATACAGGACTGACTTCCCTTCTTTGCCATGATGTGTCCTTTCAAACACCACTTTCTGCTCCCTCCAAGTGCTGAGTGCTGTCCCCACCTCCACATGGGGCACATCTCCCTTTGGGAGTGAGGAAGGTGCAGGGGAGCAGCAGACAGGCTCCCTGGAATGAGTCTCTGTCCCTCACCAGAGAGGTGGGCAGCCAGCCTGGCACGACAGGAACAGGGATGCTTGGAACAAACCAGAGGCAGGGGCTGAATACCAGCCTCTGTGGGATTTACTGGTGCCCAGGGAGGGTGGAATGAGCTCCAAAGGATAGTCCCTAGTGCAGTGCCAGGGGACTGCCACTGAATGGCAGCCACGGCCAGGGCATGGCACCCACTGCTCCCAGCACTCCTGCTGGGAACCCTCCCCTTCCAAGCCCTGCCCTGAGCTCTTCAGAGAGGCAAACAATACGGCAGCTTATCCAGGGTCTTAGCACATTCCCCATCACCTTGCTCAGCGCTTCCAGCAGGCATTTCCCTGGGGGCACATGAGCACCAAAGGCACCCAGCCATATGCTAGCCAAATGAAATGCCTGCATTTCTCCTTCCTCCCTGAGTCTCACTGCCTGTCCCCTCCTGCGAGCTCCTGAACTGCTAACTCATCCTTCTCTTGGATTTATTTGCTCCATCGAGGGAGCCACGCTGCTATTTCCCATCTGAAGGTAAATGCTTTTTCTGCAGTGTGGGCTCTGCCAACACCTCTGCTGTGACAGGGATGGGGACCTGGCAGGGGCTTCACAGAGCTGTGGGTGACCATGGGATTCAAAGCCCTCCCTGGACCTGAGGGATGACACACGACACAGTGCAGCAAGCAAGA